>NC_041394.2:350811401-351141401 GCF_900747795.2 Erpetoichthys calabaricus | reverse complement strand
CAATTACAGCAGTCCAGGTAAGCAGAGAGCTGAGGAGACTTTGTGCCAGCAAAGCAGCGGGTCAAGATGGAGTATCGCCACGACTGCTCAAAGCCTGTGCATTGGAGCTGGGGAGTCCTCTACAGTGCATTTTCAACCTGAGCATGGAACAAGGGAGAGTCCCGAGGCTTTGGAAAACATCTTGCATCACCCCAGTCCCAAAGATATCACATCCCAGTAAGCTGAATGACTTCAGGCCTGTCGCTCTGACGTCGCATGTGATGAAGACCATGAAGCGGCTGCTGCTTCACCACCTGAGGCCACAGGTCCAGCATGCCATCGACCCTCTGCAGTTCGCATACCAGGAGAAGGTGGGAGCGGAGGATGCCATTATCTACATGCTACACCGATCCTTCTCCCACTTGGACAGAGGCAGTGCTGCTGTAAAAATTATGTATCTGGACTTCAATAGTGCCTTCAACACCATCCAACCTCTGCTCCTCAGGGACAAGCTGACAGAGATGGGAGTAGATTCATACCTGGTGGCATGGATTGTGGACTATCTTACAGACAGACCTCAGTATGTGCGTCTCGGGAACTGCAGGTCTGACATTGTGGTCAGCAATACAGGAGCACCGCAGGGGACTGTACTTTCTCCGGTCCTGTTCAGCCTATATACATCAGACTTCCAATACAACTCGGAGTCCTGCCACGTGCAAAAGTTCGCTGACAACACTGCTATCGTGGGCTGCATCAGGAGTGGGCAGGAGGAGGAGTATAGGAACCTCATCAAGGACTTTGTTTAATGGTGCGACTCAAACCACCTACACCTGAACACCAGCAAAACCAAGGAGCTGGTGGTGGATTTTAGGAGGCCCAGGCCCCTCCTGGACCCTGTGATCATCAGAGGTGACTGTGTGCAGAGGGTACAGACCTATAAATACCTGGGAATGCAACTGGATGATAAATTGGACTGGACTGCCAATACTGATGCTCTGTGTAAGAAAGGAAAGAGCCGACTATACTTCCTTAGAAGGCTGGCGTCCTTCAACATCTGCAATAAGATGCTGCAGATGTTCTATCAGACGGTTGTGGCGAGCGCCCTCTTCTACGCGGTGGTGTGCTGGGGAGGCAGCATAAAGATGAAGGACGCCTCACGCCTGGACAAACTGGTGAGGAAGGCAGGCTCTATTGTTGGCACGGAGCTGGACAGTTTAACATCTGTGGCAGAACAACGGGCGCTGAGCAGGCTCCTGTCGATCATGGAGAATCCACTGTATCCACTGAACAGGATCATCTTCAGACAGAGGAGCAGCTTCAGCGCCAGACTGCTGTCAACGTCCTGCTCCACTGACAGACTGAGGAGATCATTCCTCCCCCACACTATGTGACTCTTCAATTCCACGGGGGGGGGGGGGGGGGGGGGGGGCAAACGTTAATATTATACAAAGATATTGTTTGTCTGTATACCTGCATTGTTATCACTCTAATATTGTTTTATTTTGTATGCTGCTGCTGCTGCTGGAAAATGTGAATGTCCCCCTTGGGATTAATACAGTATCTATCTATCTACAGTGCATCTGGAAAGCATTCACAGTGCATCACTTTTTCCACATTTTTTTACATTACATCCTTATTCCAAAATGGATTAAATTCATTTTTTTCCTCAGAATTCTACACACAACACCCCATAATGACAACGTGAAAAAAGTTTACTTGAGATTTTTGCAAATTTACTAAAAATAAAACAATTGAGAAAGCACATGTACATAAGTATTCATAGCCTTTGCCATGATGTTCAAAATTGAGCTCAGGGACATAGTGTTTCCCCTGATCATCCTTCAGATGTTTCTGCAGCTTCACTGGAGTCCACCTGTGGTAAATTCAGTTGATTGGACATGATTTGGAAAGGCACACACCTGTCTATATAAGGTCCCACAGTTGACAGTTCATGTCAGAACACAAACAAAGCATGAAGCCAAAGGAATTGTCTGTAGACCTCCGACACAGGATTGTCTCGAGGCACAAATCTAGGGAAGGTTACAGAAAAATTTCTGCTGCTTTGAAGGTCCCAATGAGCACAGTGGCCTCCATCATCCGTAAGTGGAAGAAGTTCGAAACCACCAGGACTCTTCCTAGAGCTGGTCGGCCATCTAAACTGAGCGATCGGGGGAGAAAGACCTTATTTAGGGAGGTGACCAAGAACCCGATGCTCCAAAGGTCCACTGTTGAGGGAGGAGAACCTTCCAGAAGGACAACCATCTCTGCAGCAATCCACCAATCAGGCCTGTATGGTAGAGTGGCCAGACAGAAGCCACTCCTTAGTAAAAGGCACATGGCAGCCCACCTAGAGTTTGCCAAAAGGCACCTGAAGGACTCTCAGAGCATGAGAAAGAAAATTCTCTGGTCTGATGAGACAAAGATTGAACACTTTGGTGTGAATGCCAGACGTCACGTTTGGAGGAAACCAGGCACTGCTCATCACCAGGCCAATACCATCCCTACAGTGAAGCATGGTGGTGGCAGCATCATGTTGTGGGGATGTTTTTCAGCGGCAGGAACTGGGAGACTAGTCAGGATAAAGGGAAAGATGACTGCAGCAATGTACAGAGACATCCTGGATGAAAACCTGCTTCAGAGCGCTCTTGACCTCAGACTGGGGCGACGGTTCATCTTTCAGCAGGACAATGACCCTAAGCACACAGCCAAGATATCAAAGGAGTAGCTTCAGGACAACTCTGTGAATGTCCTTGAGTGGCCCAGCCAGAGCCCAGACTTGAATCTGATTGAACATCTCTGGAGAGATCTTAAAATGGCTGTGCACCGACGCTTCCCATACCACCTGATGGAGCTTGAGAGGTGCTGTAAAGAGGAATGGGCCAAACTGGCCAAGGATAGGTGTGCCAAGCTTGTGGCATCATATTCAAAAGGACTTGAGGCTGGAATTGCTGCCAAAGGTGCATCGACAAAGTATTGAGCAGAGGCTGTGAATACTTATGGACATGGGATTGCTCAGTTCTTTTATTTTTAATAAATTTGCAAAAACCTCAAGTAAACTTTTTTCACGTTGTCATTATGGGGTGTTGTGTGTAGAATTCTGAGGAAAAAATGAATTTAATCCATTTTGGAATAAGGCTGTAACATAACAAAAGGTGGAAAAAGTGATGTGCTGTGAATACTTTCTGGATGCACTGTATCTATCTATCCCTTTCGGAAGACAGGTGTGATGCCTGTCAAACTTCGCACAACAGGTAGAGACCAGAGTGTGGGAATGCCCATTATCCAGGTGGCATCAGGTGGGTACCAGAAATGCCAGGGGGGCATGACATACACCTGTCAAAATTTGAGATGTATAATGGTGATGTTTTATACTACTTATATTAAGTACCTATATTTTAGTTTATTGAACAGTTTTGTGTAACAGAAACAAATGAACAAACCGTGAAACACTAATCAGTCAATGGCCCAAAGTAGGATTTTTATTTAATATTGAACCACACAACAATGCAAATTAGTCGGCACGTTGATTGGTTATGTCAATAATTTTGTCTTTAAAATGATAGTCAGAAACACAATGTCTTATTTTTCTTCATATTTATTCAGCCAGTTGCTTAGGCAGACAGTTTATTTCCACCACTCATTCCAGAGATGATATCCCAGATACAAAAACAAATGTTCATAAGTGACCAGTGCTGGGAAACGTTACTTAAATTAAATTCACTACATTGCTCATTAAATATAAAATCCTAATCTCCTCCAGTTCAGTGTGTTTCTTTTCCTCACTTTTCTCGATGGGGGAAAAACAGAGAGTCGGATTAAAGCTTTACATCCACTGCATGTGTTGTTGCTGATTTAACTGATCGGTTACTTAACTGCACTTCTCTGTTTGTTACCAGTTCTTTCCTTGGAGCTCACGATGGAGAGCACGTCACTTCTCTAAGGACAGTATCTCACATCCCAGTCTGAATGGTGAGATGCAATCTTTGTCTCTCAGCAGCCTCGGCTGAGCACTTCAAGCTTACTGCATGGAGCCCGTTGTCTGAAAGGCCGTAGCGGCGCCCACAGATGGTTGTCTGAAGTGTGTGACTTGGGGTTTGGCTGAATGTGGAGATATCAGCTCAGATGTTCTCTTCTACATTGATACCCAGTTCACTAGAGATGAGGTTAGGCTCCTCCGCACACACTGCCTTGGCCATTTTGGTTTCAGTCAGTCTGTTTAGCTATTGACTCGAAAGACCATGTAAAAGAGGGGCTTCATGGACCTCTGAAAAATGTGCTAATTCACAGGGTTTGGCCAACAAAGTCGAGTGCAGAAGTCGCCGTCAGATGAATGGAGAGGACAGACAGGGGAATTTGAGGATTTTGCAATTTATTCAAAACAACAAACAATTTACAACAAACAAGAAAGCACACTGTAAGTAAATCAGAAGAGCAGAATTCAAAGTTTTTAGGGATCAGGAAAAAAATCCTCTCAGGAACAGGAAACCCCTTTTGGCCGAGGGCGTTATTTTACTAAACTTTCTTGTAATTATTATTATTATTTGACTGACGCCGAGGCGACTTACAACATGTGAGACACAATTGCTTACATTTCTTTTGTTTTTTCACTATTAGCACAAGCAGGTGAAGTGACCTCCTCCTGGTCACACACTATCAGTGCCTATCAGTCATAACATATCAAATCCTTTTGAAATTCATTCTAAAACACGTCTTTGACAGGTTACCATTGCTAGTACCTTATGAAAGCTCTCTGAAGGAATATTTTTCTGGGTGGGAAAAAAATTCCACCATTACTTTTACATAATAACAGTTCAGGAAAAAACAATTTGACACCAAAATAAAATACAGGTACTTCAGAACATTTAAATTCTTTGGGTGGTACACCAAGACAAAGGGGTTGATGCCCCCGGTGTAGATCTTCTCCAACTAAGCCCACTTCTGGAGGTGGCACCCAGTCTGAAATCTTTTGTGGCCCAGAAGATTCTGGTTAGTGAGACTCGTCGGCCACATCCAGTACAGCAATATGGCTTCTCGAGATTAATTCCTCCAAATTTTCTTGGCATGTGAATGTGTAGCGAAGTGTATTCTGATTTATAATTTGTTCGTTTGTAGCTTTTAGTTATGAATTTCCACCAAAAGCAATTGTTTGTGTGTCCTTAGTTTCATACCAATGGTATTCTGTAGTACAAATGATAATTAATGCGACTCCACACAGACTGCAGGCACCCTCAGGAGATGGTGGATGCTGTACAGGTAAGTCTGCTCTCTCCAAGCCTTTTCTAATTTTATTCTATTCATTTGACATGAATATTATTTGGTAATTCTCAAGTGTTAAATAACAAATGTGCCCCCACCCACTGAGCTCTTATATACAGTCTGTATATGTTTTATTATCAAAAGCAAACAAACAAAAGTACATTTTAAAAAACAGCATTTCTTCTTTTAGTGCGCTGCCATAGTGTTTTAATATAATTCAGCATGGTGTACAACATGACCATGTTGCGTGGGGGATCTTTTTCACTGCTACACCGCTAAATAGGTAGGTATTGCGTGGTGAAAATGGGCAGAGAACATTCCGAAACTGAAGCTGTAGCTGACAAAGTTGAACATGATATGACAGAAGAACTTTTGCCGAAAAAAAAGGAGTCACGTCTGTTGCCTGGAGATACTTGGAATTTAAAAGGTCGGATGTGGACCATTATGTTCAAATGTGTGAATACTGTTTCTATACTATTCGATAATACTGTAGGCCAAGTTGTACTTGTTTTATTTTTTTCAATACAGTGTAATGTACCTGGGAACTGTGTAATAGTGTGACGACATGTTGACTTTATTCTTGACATTTTGTACTTTAATCTTGATATAAACGGCGAGAATAAAGTCGATATGTTGACTTTATTCTCATAATTTGTCATTAAAGTACAACATCGTAAACTAAACTTCATCGTAAAATGAATATTTTATTTACTAGATTTTCCCAAACCCCGTCATAAGTTATATATCACATTAAATGCTTTGTGTTAAGTGTTCCCTGAGCCATGTTAAATTGGTACGCGCTTTTTAAACTGACTTCCTCTTGTACTGAACATTTAGAATGCTAAGATATTGATATAATTTTCATGATGAAATGTATTAAAGAATGTATTAATCATGTGGGGGCACGGCAGCGTTGAGGTTGCAGAGCTGCCTCGCAGCAAGGGTGTGTCGGGTGTACCCTGCCATGCATTTGCATGTTTTTCTGGTAGTTTTACTTGGCGCTTCAGTTTCCTTTCAAAGTCATGTAAGGATGTGGGGTTTTGTTATGCCATATTGACCCTGCTAGTGTATGTTTTGCTTGTATTCACCCTGCGATGTGCTGACGATTCGTGGGAAGGGCGCAACCCTGAATGGACGGCATAATTAAACATGTATAACAAAGATATTTTTAAAGTCCTGAACACTCCGTGGTCTAAGTTTATAACTAGTTTTAATTTCACAAAGACGTTTATCGTGTGGTGATTGGTTATGTGGAGAATGAAAAAGAGAAGGATAGGAACTGGGGGTTTGGTACGTCAGACAGACAGCACGTGTGCAATAAATAAAGGCCGCTCAAAAGAATATCCATTGAATCCTGCGTTCATGCCTCCGAACACCAGATCATGAACCCAAAATTTACACAATATTTCAGTTAAACCTGTGCGATACCCATTCATACATCCAGTTTTTGGAGCCTCGTCACACCTGCCATAAAGTTCTCTACACTGAACGTACACTTGGGGACCCCTTACTGCGAGGGAGCAGCACTACTACCACACTACTGTGCATGTTTAATACAAGCTTTAATGCATTTCATCATGAAAAGTATATCAAATATTTATCTTAGCATTATAAATTTTCAGACAGCAGGAATATCATGAAGTGAATGGATTCTGTGCGGTGATCGCTGTCTCCTCTTAGTGCGGAGGAAGTCAGTTTAAGAAGCGTAGTGATTAATAACTGGGTTTCAGAACACTTAAAGCATTTAATGTGCTGCATTAACTTATAACGGGGTTTGAGAAAATCTACTAAATTAAACATTGATTTTAGGATGAAGTTTAGTTTATGACATTCTACTTTAATTATAAAATAAACTATGAGAATAAAGTGGAAATGTCGACTTTAATCTCGACATTAGCATCAAAATTAAAGTGGAAATGTTGAGAATAAAGTCAACATGTCGCCTTTATTCCCGACATATAGTTTATTTTTTTCTTCCCTGTGTTTGTATTTTTTTTCCTTCACCGTGGCCCTAATACGATTCCGTAAGGCTATACCACAAATAGCATTATAAATGCAAGTTGCAGTTTTATTATTCATGTATATAGCTTAGCTTGAAGCAAGGTCCGTATTAATGGCAATTTGCCTAAATGATGGTTCAGTTGGTAAAGATTTCATCACCAAGTCGCACTTGTTTAATTTTATTTTAATTTGGTGAATACTGTGTACTGCACCTGGGCTTGAAGTCTTGAAGTAATAGTGCAACTATCAGCAATAATACTATTTATTTTATTATTGTTTATTAGTTTAAATATTATGCAGTTTAATGATGGTAAAGTTGTTTAAAAAGTCACTTTAACGTGTCAGTGGACAGAGATAGTTAACATTAACAGAAAGTGTAGTTGGTTTACAAAAAATATTTAATATTTATTCCTTTTCTAAGAAATGTTCAGTTCAATACTTTTGACAAGCACCTCTGCATATTTTACTAAGTCTAAATGCTTCTTTGGATGGTTGAAAATATGTTGTCAAAATTATAGTTTAAGTTTTTGCAAAATTTGTTCAATAAAAAGGTTCTATATTTTGACTGCAACTGTCATGCAGTGTGATTCCTTCTCTTCATTAGTGCCACCCCCTTGAAAAACTATCACTTTATGGGGCCATGCAAACCTGTATTAATACTTGTGTGCACATTAAAATGTTTTTTTTGTACAATGTACAATTCTCATGACAGTGGAATAGGTTATTGTTAGCCAGTCTACTGCAGTAATTGCAGTGGAAAATGTGGTTAACATCAACTCAAGAATGGGAAAAAAATACTGTTGAATACCGTGAAACAGGGATAATTTAGAAAAATACCGTGATATAGAATTTTGGTCATACCGCCCACGCCTACTGTATATAAAACCAGAAAAATATATATTATATAGCTGGCCTATAATTTATTATGTGAAGTTATGTATATTGTAAAGAGTTCTTTTCTGATGAAATGTGTATACTATATTGTAAATAGTTCTATATGTAATACGTATGTTATGAAAGCAGAGCTAGGCGCAGGTTGGATGCTGTAGGGCTTTGGTGAGAAGCGCTTTGTATGACGCCCTGTTCTTTGTTTCTGGAAAAGGAAAAAAGATATAAACTTTTGATTCTCCTGTGTTGACTTTTTGTCGACACAAAACGAAGTAGGATGGATTCCAGTCAGTTACATGTGCTTACTGTCCAGGCAGAAGTGAACCTCACTCTTTAGTCAGGACAGTTCAGTTGTACTTCTCTCCGGTGTGAATTCTGATGCGTCTCTGAAGAGAACTCCTGACAGATTTGTTTGCCACATTCCAAACAGCAATATGGCTTCTCTCAGAGATAAAATTGTCAACAATAGTTTAGTCTGCATACTTTTCAGGACAGGAGTGAACCTCACTCTCGTGCTCGTTTTTCTGGACTGATTATTGAACTGCTACCCTTATTATTATGTTGTGAACTCTAGTGTGTCTCTGAAGATGGCCCATTTGTGAAAACTGTTTACCACATTCATTACAGCAATATGGCTTCTCTCCGGTGTGAATTCTTTTGTGACTACAAAGGTTACTCTTTCTTGAAAACTGTTTACCACATTCATTACAACAATATGGCTTCTCTCCAGTGTGAACTCTAGCGTGTCTCTGAAAATGGCCAATTCGTGAAAACTGTTTACCACATTCATTACAGCAATATGGCTTCTCTCCTGTGTGAACTCTAGTGTGGTTATTCAGACTGCGTAGAAGTGAAAACGTTTTACCACACTCATTACAGCAATACGGTCTCTGTCCCGTGTGAACTCTAGTGTGGTGCTTCAGTCTGTTCATACGTGAAAACCGTTTACCACATTCAGTACAGCAATATGGCTTCTCTCCAGTGTGAACTCTAGTGTGTCTCTGAAGACAGCTTATACTTGAAAACCGTTTCCCACATTCATTACAGCAAAATGGCTTCTCTCCGGTGTGAACAATAGTGTGTCTCCGAAGACTGCCTACATGTAAAAACTGTTTCCCACATTCAGTACAGCAATATGGCTTCTCTCCGGTGTGAACTCTAGCGTGGTTATTCAGACTGTTCATACGTGAAAACCGTTTACCACATTCAGTACAGCAATATGGCTTCTCTCCAGTGTGAACTCTAGTGTGTCTCTGAAGACAGTTAATACTTGAAAACCGTTTCCCACATTCATTACAGCAATATGGCTTCTGTCCGGTGTGAACACTAGTGTGTATCTGAAGACTGAGCATATGTGAAAATCGCTTACCACATTCAGTACAGCAATATGGCTTCTCTCCCGTGTGAACTCTAGTGTGGCTCTTCAGATTGCACCTTTGTGAAAACCGTTTACCACATTCATTACAGCAATATGGTTTCTCTTCCATGGGAACTCTAGTGTGGATCTGAAGAGCACTCCTGTCAGAGAATTCTTTTCCAAATTCCAAACTGCACTGATCTTTGTTTCCTGTACAAAGTTTAAAGGAAAAGGGGAAAAAAAATAGCTTACTTTCAATCCACTGCCTTATTATTAACTTTAACTCACATTAAATACATGACGGCTGAAATTAGGAACAACCTTTGATAAGCATAAGCAATTATAAAACTTTAGTTGTGCATGGAAAGCACAGTCAATTTATTAATCTTATCTGCTTTTTTACAACAACTCACAAGGGGTACATGTATAAAACCTCCTTTTGCTTGGCCACGTGTGTAAGCCAGTTCTCACACAAAACTTAGGATTTTTAAAAATAGAACCTAGCGTTTAAATAGGTTTAAAGTTTCGGCAAGTTTTGTATCCCAGAAACAAAAACAAATGTTCACAAGAAAACAGTGCTGGGAAATGTTACTTAAATTAAATTCACTTCATTGCTCATTAAATATAAAATCCTAATCTCCTCCAGTTCAGCACGTTTCTTTTCCTCACTTTTCTGGATGGGGTAAAAACAGTTGAATTAAAGTTTTACATCCACTGCATGTGTTGCTGCTCATTTAACTGATTGGTTACTTAATTGCACTTCTCGGTTTGCAACCAGCACTTTCTTTGGAGCTCACGATGGAGGGCACGTCGCCTCTCTAAGGACAGTATCTCACATCCCATTCTGAAAGGTAAGATGCAATCTTTATCTCTCAGCAGTCTCTGCCTAGTTCAGCAAGCTTACTGCATGGAGCCCGTTGTCTGAAAGGCCATAGCGGCGCCCACAGATGGGTTGTCTGCAATGTGTGAGTTGGTGTTTGGCTGAATGTGGAGATATCAGCTCAGATGTTCTCTTCTACATCGATGCCCAGTTTACTAGAGATGAGGTTAGGCTCCTCCGCACACACTGTCTTGGCCATTTTGGTTGCAGTCAGTCTGTGTAGCTTCCAGCTCAAAGGACCATGTAAAAGAGGGGTTTCATGGACCTCTGAAAAATGTGCTAATTCACAGGGTTTGGACAACAGAAAGCCGAGTGCAGGATTCACTGTCAGATGACTGGAGATGACAGACGGGTGAATGTGAGGATTTTGTAATTTATTCAAAGCAACAAACAATTTACAACAACAAACAAGAAAGCACACTGTAAGTAAATCAAGAGAGCGGAATGCAAAAAAATCCTATCAGGAACAGGAAACCCCTTTTGGCCGAGGGCGTTATTTTACTACACTTCCTTGTAATTATTATTATTATTATGTGACTGTTGCTGAGGCGACTTACAACATGTGAGACACAATTGATTACATTTCTTTTGTTTTTTCACTATTAGCACAAGCAGGTGAAGTGACCTCCTCCTGGTCACACACTATCAGTGCCTATCAGTCTTAACATATCAAATCCTTTTGAAATTCATTCTAAAACATGTCTTTGACAGGTTACCATTGCTAGTACCTTATGAAAGCTCTCTGAAAGAATATTTTTCTGGGTGGGAAAAAAATTTCACCGTTAATTTTACATAATAACAGTTCAGGAATTAACATTTGAACACCAAAATAAAAAGGGGGAACTTCAGAACATTTAAATTCTTTGGGGTGGTACGCCAAGACAAAGGGGTTGATGCCCCCGGTGTAGATCTTCTCCAACTAAGCCCACTTCTGGAGGTGGCACCCAGTCTGAATTCTTTTGTGGCCCAGAAGATTCTGGTTTGTGAGACTCGTCGGCCACATCCAGTACAGCAATATGGCTTCTCAAGATTAATTCCTCCAAATTTTCTTGGCCTTTGCATGTGTAGCAAAGTGTATTCTGATTTTTAATTTGTTTGTTTGTAGCTTTTAGTTATGAATTTCCACCAAAAGTAACTGTGTGTCCTTAGTTTCACACCAATGGTATTCTGTAGTACAAATGCTAATTAATGTGACTCCACACAGACTGCAGGCACCCTCAGGCGATGGTGGATGCTGTACAGGTAAGTCTGCTCTGTCCAAACCTTTTCTAATTTTATTCTATTTATTTGACATGAATATTATTTGGTAATTCTCAAGTGTTAAATAACAAATGTGCTTCCCCCGCCAACACTGAGTTCTTATATACAGTCTTTGTATGTTTTATTATCAAAAGCAGACAAACAAAAACAAAACAAAATTTAAAAAAGCAGCATTTCTTTTTTTAGTGTGCTGCCACAGCATTTTAATATAACTCAGCATGGTGTACAACATGACCATATGGATACTTTGGATTTTCATTGTTATTTTACATTTTATGTATTGTGTATTAATAGTTTGTGTTTGAAATTATTAATAACTGATTTGATTTATTATTTAATAAGCATTGGTGAGAATCTGTTTGTATGGCACCCTGTTTTTTTTTTGTTTTTTTTTTTAACTTTTTGGAAAGGTGTTATTTTATTTATTGCTATATAAAAATATATATTATAAAGCTGAACTATGATTTGTTATGTGAGGTTATGTATATTGTAAAGAGTTATTTTCTGATGAAATGCGTATAATATACAGTGATCCCTCGCTATATCGCGCTTCGCGGCTTCACTCCATCGCGGATTTTATATGTAAGCATATTTAAATATATATCGCGGATTTTTTGCTGGTTCGCGGATTTCTGAGGACAATGGGTCTTTTAATTTCTGGTACATGCTTCCTCAGTTGGTTTGCCCAGTTGATTTCATACAAGGGACGCTATTGGCAGATGGCTGAGAAGCTACCCAACTTACTTTTCTTTCTCTCTCTCTTGCGCTGACTATCTGTGATCCTGACGTAGGGGGTGTGAGCAGGGGGGCTGTTCGCACACCTAGACGATACGGACGCTTGTCTAAAAACGCTGAAAGATTATCTTCACGTTGCTACCTTCTGTGTGCAGCTTTTAAGTATGCTGCACGGTGCTTCGCATACTTAAAAGCTCAAAGGGCACGTATTGATTTTTGACTTTGTTTTTCTCTCTCTCTCTGCTTCTGACGGAGGGGGTGTGAGCTGCCGCCTTCAACAGCTTTGTACCGCAAGCCAAACAGCCCTATTGATTGGTTTGCTTTCCTCTCTGTTTCCTTTGAAGAGGAAGATATGTTTGCATTCTTTTAATTGTGAGACAGAACTGTCATCTCTGTCTTGTTATGGAGCACAGTTTAAACTTTTGAAAAAGAGACAAATGTTTGTTTGCAGTGTTTGAATAACGTTCCTGTCTCTCTACAACCTCCTGTGTTTCTGCGCAAATCTGTGACCCAAGCATGACAATATAAAAATAACCATATAAAAATATGGTTTCTACTTCGCGGATTTTCTTATTTCGCGGGTGGCTCTGGAACGCAACCCCCGCGATGGAGGAGGGATTACTGTATTGTAAATAATTCTAAATGTAATATGTTTGTTATGAAAACAGAGCTAGGTGCATGCTGGAGGCTGTAGGGGCTTTGGTGAGAAGCGGTTTGTATGACGCCCTGTTTTTATTTTGTTTCTGGAAAAAGGAAATAAACTTCTGATTCTCCTATGTGTGGATTTGTTTCTGACACAACACCACTTAGGATGGATTCCAGTCAGTTACATGTGCTTAATGTCGAGGCAGGAATGAACCTCACTCTTTAGTCAGGACAGTTCAGTTGTACTTCTCTCCGGTGTGAATTCTGTTGTGTCTTTGAAGAGAACTCTTCTTTGCCACATTCCAAACAGCAATATGGCTTCTCTGAGATTAATTTGTCAACAATAGTTTAGTTTGCTTACTATTCAGGACCGGAGTGAACTTCACTCTTGAGTACTGAACGGTGCTTGTTTTTCTGGACTGATTTTTGAACTGCTACCCTTTAAATTCTGTTGTGAACTCTAGTGTGTCTGTGAAAATGGCCCTTTAGTGAAAACTGTTTACCACATTCATTACAGCAATATGGCTTCTCTCCTGTGTGAACTCTAGTGTGGATCTGAAGAGCACTCCTGCCACAGTATTCTTTTCCAGCTTCCAAACTGCACTGATCTTTGTTTCTTGTACAAAGTTTAAAAGGGGAAAAAAGAGCTTATCTTCAATCCACTGCCTTATTATTAACATTAACTCACATTAAATACATGATGGCTGAAATTAGGTACAACCTTTGATAAGCATAACCAATTATAAAACTTTAGTCGTAAATGGAAAGCATAATCAATTTGTTAATTTTACGTTCTCTATTACAACTACTTAGCAGGGCCACGTGTATAAAACTTGCTTATGCTCTGCAACATGTGTAAGCCAATTCTCACACAAAAGTTTGATTTTTAAAACTAGAACTAGAGCATTTGTAAGTCCCATGCAGACTATTTGTGTTGGCATTTTAGCAACACCTGGTGGAAAAACGAACTGAACAGAAAATCTCATTTCATTGCACATTTCACATTCTGATGTTTGACAGGCTACACAAGAAGTGAGTTTTGATATATCACAATGACATTTTGGCTCATGATGAGGACTTAATTATAAGCCGATTTAGACTCCCTACTGTCATCCTCTTTGAAGTGTGTGCTGAACATGTGCCTTCATTACAGAGACCATCATGCAGAAATCACACAATCTCAGTTCCCTTACAGGTCTTAACAGCTGTGGGTTATTTGGCGATGGTGGCTTTTCAGTGTGAACTGCCTGACCGGTGAGGAATCTCTCAGTCACCCTGAGCCACATCATGTCGTCTGTATGGGTGGTACATTTAAGATGTTACAGAGCTACATGCAATATCCTTACTATCAGGATGTGCAAGCTGTAATCAAAATGCAATCTGCAGCAACATCTTCTGTCATCAGCAGTGGTGGTCTTCCTTGGCCTACCTGTCCCTTTGCGATTACTGAGCTCACCTGTGCATTCTTCTTGTTGATATTCCACACAGTTGATTTAGATCATCCTAATGTTTTACTAATGTCTCTAATGGTTTTATTATTGTTTTTCAGCCTCATAATGGCTTCTTTGACTATCATTGGCACAGCTGTTGTCCTCATGTTGAACAATGGCCACTACAAACTCCAAAGGGTAGAAGCAAGCTGAGGTGTCTTAGGACTACAGAACTAAAGCAATGAAACACACCTGAGGAATCACAAACTGCTCTGACATCAATTGGCCCAAACATTACGGTGCCCTGAAATATGGGGGGGGGGGCTGGGGTTGTTCTGTCATGTAGGACTATGTAGAAAAAGTGCTGTCATTTCTACAGGGTGTGACTGAAATGTTTGAAAATCCCCTTTTAATGAAAATGTGCAATGTGACTTTAATCATATCTGAATTATTTAATTTGTAATTTTTTCATCTGTTGAGCAAAGGAGTAAATGAAAGTAAAATGTTTCTTTGTTTCAGCCATTACGGAGAGTACTGTATAAAACAGAATTCCCTGCCAAGCATGAAAAAGGCACTTTCGATAATCAGAATGTGTCCTGACATTTATGCACAATTAAACTAAAACCATTTTATACAAAACAAACATCAAAATGGCTTCTTTAAATCACCAAGGAAAAGAGAGCAATGGATGAGTGACACCTCAGTGCACAGGCCTACAGAAGCTGCTGTAACCTTGGAGAAAATGAGAAGATTAGAAAACTGAGGAAAAGTGAAGCAGTGGAATTATCCCTTAACAAGTCTCCAGCTGTGTCCTCATGTTCTTGTTGAACTCTTTTTAAAGTAACAGCCAGGCTCCACTGCTCTAATTACTTTCATGATGTTAAACACTTCAGTCATGCCTCCTCTTAATCTCCATTTGCTTTAACTGAAAAGGTTGAACTCATTTAATCTTTTCTGATAATTCTCCACTCACCCCTAGAATTAGCTTTCCTCTGGACTTTTTCTAGCACTGCTTTGTATTTGTTGTAGACTGGAGACCAAAACTACACACAGGACTTCAGATGAGGCTTCACCAGTGTGTTATAAGGCTTCAACAGAACCTCCTGTGACTTGTACTGCACACATCAAGGCGCTATATAAACTGATATTCTATTAACTTTCTTAATGGCGTCTGAACACTGTCTGGAAGTTGATAGAGACGAGTCCACTATGACTCCTAAATTCGTCTCATCAAGCGTACTTAGAATTTTCCGACTGCCCACTGTGTATTCAAACCAAACTTTTACTTCCTATGTGTAATACTGTACATTTTCTTACATTAAATTTCATCTTCCAAAAATCTGCCCAAGCCTGTATGCTGTTCAAGTCTCTCTGTAATAATTCAACAGATTCTCGATTGTCTGCCAATCCACCTACCTTGGTATCATCTGAAAACGTAACCAGCTTGTTATTCATATTCCAATCCAAATATTTATATATAATAAAAATAGCAATGGCCCCAGCACTGATCCCTATGGGTCACCACTCTTACAATCACTTAATTATCAGCCAATTTTTATAAGGCTCCTCACACCATCACTCTTGGCTTCCTGTGTCTGAGCCAATTCTGCACCCATCTACAAACATACACTTTGATCGTATCCTTTTGTTGCCTCCTCATAGAATTCCAGCATGTTAGTCAAACATGACCTCCCTCTTCTGAACCCATGCTGACTGTTCAGAATAACTCCTGTCCTTGCCAAGTGTTGCTCAATCTTATCCTTAATTCCTTTCATTAATTTTCCTGTAATTCACATTAAGCTTACTGGCCTATAGTTGCTTGGATATGCCCTGTCACCCTTTTTATATAATGGGATGATATTTGCCATTTTTCAGTCTTTCGGAATCTCTCCACTGTGCAGTGACTTCCTAAAATTGCGTGTCAAGGGTTTGTATCTGTACTCTCTAGCCTCCTTAGGAACTAGAGGGTAAATATTATAAGGTTATGGTGATTTGTTTGATAAAGTAATGGAGCAGCACTGAAACAAGGATGGTGACAGAGTGAGAGCTTGTGCCTGAAGTTACATGTTTGGCCAAAATAAAACGTCAGATGAGGGAGGTCTGATCAGTAAAACTGTTCTTTCCATTTCTTCTCAATCTTTTCCTTAATAAATTCCTTCCATTAATTTATCTGGGATCCATGTTAAGCTTACTGGCCTATAGCTGCTTGGATCATCCCAATCACCTTTTTTATAAAACGAGATACTATTTTCCAAGCAACAGAAATTTCTGCAGTGTGCGATGCCTTCCTCAAAATGTGTGATCACACACGTGCAGTTGGGAGGCAGGCTAAAGGCTTAACTGAGGGCAAGATACATGAGCGGGCGTTGACAAAGTGCACAAACCTTTCTTCTCCCTCGTCTGCAGATGACCCGAAGAGAAATAAGCCTAAAAAGCTTCCTCTAGTTCCTGTACCCCTTTCCTAGCTACACCTCCCATCGACATAATTTCCTGCTCTTTGATTTTGGACCCACCTCTTCCTCCCCTGCCCAGCACCTTCCCTCTTTTGTTTGTCCCTTTTCGGACGTGGAACCAGAGAGTACTCTGGAGTCATCGTTTTTTTCTTATACTGTGCGTTATAATATATGGGGCCGATCCCCAAATCGTTTTCTGCTCTCCCTTTGTGTTTCGACAGTGTCAAAGGTTTATATATGTATTCATTTACCCCCTTAAGCACTGGAGGATAAAAATTATCTTTTCCTAGTGATTTGTTTGAGTTCAGCCTATTTAATCTCAGCAGCACTTCTCTCTCTCTACAATTTCCAAATCTCTCAGTACCTCCTTAGTAGTCCCTGTTACCACTGGGAGGTTATCCACCTCCTCAAATGTGAAAACTTCAGGAAAAAAAAAAACAAGTTCAGTGCATTTGATACTTCACTGTATGTATTGTAATTCCCCTTTATTGTTCCCGATTTGCTTCACCTCCTTGGCTTTTCTTTTACTACTAAAATATTGAAAAACTCTCTTTGGTCCATCTTTTTGACTTATCTGCAATATTCCTCTGTAACTGCATTTTAGCTTCCCTGATATTTGCAGCTTCTTTAATCTTATTTATCCACTGCAGAGTTCTTACTAATTTCTTTAAATCTGTCCTGCATTATATATCAAATGTTTAACTTCTTCCTAGTAAGGAATCCCAGTTGCTGTTGAATGTTTGCTGCTACGACACCAGTAAATTACTGACATGCCAGCAACTGCAAAAGCTTTCTCTGCCCTCTGACCAACAAACACAAAGGTTTCTATACAAGTACCTTTACTAAACATTGAACTAGCTCTTGAGTAGATGGCAAAAAAAAGAAAAACAAATAGATAAAAGGTATGAAACACCCTCAGAGCTCCTTAACGGTAACCACAAAAAAAAAAGCTTCCAGGAGTAAAAGTTCACAGTGTTGCTCCAATTCAGTGCTTCAATGTTCCATCCAGATATTTCTTAAGGGTTGTCACAAGGACCTTAAAAGATCTGAAGAGCTGTATAAAGCTGGAGACGTGAACAAAGCATTTTGAAAGGCTTGACAGGGAGCCAAATTGCCTACAAAAATGGAGCAAATTCAGTACTGGAGTGGGCATCCTGCAGAGATCACAGTGTGAAAGCAGAGGTGAACAAAAAAAAAAAAAAAAAAAAAAAAAAAACAAAGATGGGAAGAGGAAAGGGCCTGCAGAAAAATCTCTGTGCATGTGTCCATGTGAATTAAAATAAACTGCTCAAAAAAATTAAAGGAACACTTTGAAAACCCACCAGATCTCAATGGGGAACAAAAAATCCTGCTGGCTATCTTTACTGCTATCGACTGATATGGTAATGTGTTAGGAAAGAAAGGATGGCAGCCACATCGTTTGCTGGAAATGAAAATGATCAACCTACAGAGGGCTGAATTCAAAGACACCCGGAAAATCAAAGGGGGAAAAAATGATGTGGCAGGCAGGCGAGTCCATTTGGCCAAAATTTCATTGCAGCAACTCTAAATTGTACTCCGTAGTTTGTATGGCGCCCATGTGCTTGTATGCATGCCTGACAACGTCCTAATGAGACGAAGGATGGTGTCCTGGGGGATCTCCTCCCAGATCTCGACCAGGACATCACTGAGCTCCTGGATAGTCTGAGGTGTCGGATGGACTGAAACAAAATGTCCCACCCAGAGGTGTTCTATTGGATTGAGGTCAGGCGAGTGAGTGTGGGGGTCAGTCAATCAATTCCTTCATCCGCAAGGAACTAACAAACACATGATGCCGGGCATTGTTATGCACAAGGAGGAACCCAGGAGCCACTACACCAGCATAGGGTCTGACAAAGAGTCCAAGGATTTCATACTGATACCTAATGGCAGTCAAGGTGCCGTTGTCTATCCTGTAGAGGTCTGTGCGTCTCTCCATGGATATGCCTGCCTGATATACCATCACTGACACACCACCAAAGCGGTCATGCTGAATGATGTTACAGGCAGCATAACGTTCTCCACGGCTTCTCCAGACCCTTTCATGTCTATCACATGTGCTCAGGGTGAACCTGCTCTCATCTGTGAAAAGCACAGGGCACCAGTGGTGGACTTGCCAATTCTGGTACTCTATGGCAAGTGGCAATCGAGCTCCACAGTGCCCACTAGAGGACGTCAGGCCCTCATGAAGTCCGTTTGATGGTTTGGACAGAGACATTCACACCCGTGGCCTGCCTGCTGGAGGTCATTTTGTAGGCTCTGGCAGTGCTCGTCCTGTTCCTCCTTGCCCAAAGGAGCAGATACCGGTGGGTCCTGCTGATGGGTTAAGGACCATCTACGAGGGGCCCTGTCCAGCTCTCCTAGAGTAACTGCCTGTGTCCTGGAATCTCCTCCATGTCCTTGGGACTGTGCTGGGAGACACAGCAAACCTTCTGGCAAAGACTGGCACGTACTGATGTGCCATCCTGGAGAAGTTGGACTACCTGTGCCACCTCTGTAGGGTCCAGATATGGCCTCATGGTACCAGTAGTGACACTGACCGTAGCCAAATAAAAAACGAGTGACAAAACAGGTACAGAGGGAAAAATGTCAGTGACATCCCTCCATCTGTGAAACCATTCCTGTTTTGGGGGTCATCTCATTGTTACCCCTCTCGTGCACCAAAGCAGCTGAAACTGATTAACAACCCCTCTGCTACTTAACTGAACAGATCAATAGCCCACAAGTGTCACTGACTTGATGCTATACTCGAATTAAAAAGTCTTCATTTAATTTTTTTTTGAGCTGAATATAAGAATGTTGTTCACAGAAGGACAACACCAAGGAAATCAGTATAATCTAAAAAAAAGCAACACTGCACACCTCAAACTTGTAAAAGATCACCTCGATGTTCCACAGCAATGTTCTGTAGACGAACGAGGAAAAAGTTGAACTCTTTGATCAAAACATGTGACACCATGGGACACAATTTTCTCAAGCTAAACAAAGATAAAACTGAAATTTTAGTGATTGGCAATAATGGATATAATGAGGTTATTAGAAATAAACTTGATGCATTAGGATTAAAAGTCAAGACGGAGGTAAAGAATTTAGGGGTAACTGTTGACTCTGACCTGGATTTTAAATCACATATTAATCAGATCACAAGGACAGCATTGTTTCACCTAATAAATATAGCAAAAGTTAGACCTCTTACAGGTGCTGGTCATAAAATTAGAATATCATGACAAAGTTGATTTATTTCAGTAATTCCATTCAAAAAGTGAAACTTGTATATTAGACTCATTCATTACACACAGACTGATGAATTTCAAATATTTATTTCTTTTAATGTTGATGATTATAACTGACAACTAATGAAAGTCCCAAATTCAGTATCTCGGAAAATTAGAATATTGTGAAAAGGTTCAATATTGAAGACCCCTGGTGCCACACTCTAATCAGCTAATTAACTCAAAACACCTGCAAAAGCCTTTAAATGGTCTCTAAGTCTAGTTCTGTAGGCTACACAATCATGGGGAAGACTGCTGACTTGACAGTTGTCCAAAAGACAACCATTGACACCTTGCACAAGGAGGGCAAGACACAAAAGGTCATTGCTAAAGAGGCTGGCTGTTCACAGAGCTCTGTGTCCAAGCACATTAATAGAGAGGTGAAGGGAAGGACAAGATGTGGTAGAAAAAAGTGTACAAGCAATAGGGATAACCGCACCCTGGAGAGGATTGTGAAACAAAACCCATTCAAAAATGTGGGGGAGATTCACAAAGAGTGGACTGCAGCTGGAGTCAGTGCTTCAAGAACCACCACACACAGACGCATGCAAGACATGGGTTTCAGCTGTCGCATTGCTTGTGTCAAGCCACTCTTGAACAAGAGACAGCGTCAGAAGAGTCTCGCCTTTGGACTGCTGCTGAGTGGTCCAAAGTTCTGTTCTCTGATGAAAGTAAATTCTGCATTTCCTTTGAAAATTAAGGTCCCAGAGTGTGGAGGAAGAGAGGAGAGGCACAGAATCCACGTTGCGTGAGGTCCAGTGTAAAGTTTCCACAGTCAGTGATGGTTTGGGGTGCCATGTCATCTGCTGGTGTTGGTCCATTGTGTTTTCTGAGGTCCAAGGTCAACGCAGCCGTCTACCAGGAAGTTTTAGAGCACTTCGTGCTTCCTGCTGCTGACAAATTTTATGGAGATGCAGATTTCATTTTCCAACAGGACCTGGAACCTGCACACAGTGCCCAAGCTACCAGTACCTGGTTTAAGGACCATGGTATCCCTGTTCTTGATTGGCCAGCAAACTCGCCTGACCTTAACCCCATAGAAAATCTATAGGTTATTGTGAAGAGGAAGATGCAATACGCCAGACCTGACAATTCAGAAGAGCTGAAGGCCACTATCAGAGCAACATGGGCTCTCATAACACCTGAGCAGTGCCACAGACTGATCGACTCCATGCCACACCGCATTGCTGCAGTAATCCAGGCCAAAGGAGCCCCAACTAAATATTGAGTGCTGTACATGCTCATACTTTTCATGTTCATACCTTTCAGTTGGCCAACATTTCTAAAAATCCTTTTTTTGCATTGGTCTTAATTGATATTCTAATTTTCCGAGATACTGAATTTGGGACTTTTGTTAGTTGTCAGTTATAATCATCAACATTAATAGAAATAAACATTCGAAATACATCAGTCTGTGTGTAATGAATGAATCTAATATACAAGTTTCACTTTTTGAATGGAATTACTGAAATAAATCAACTTTGTCATGATATTCTAATTTTATGACCAGCACCTGTAAATCACTGAAAGATGCTGAGAAATTAGTTCACGCTTTGGTTTTCAGTCGACTAGATTACTGTAACGCACTCCTCTCAGGACTACTCAAAAAAGATACAAATCGATTGCAATGAATGCAGAATGCAGCTGCTAGAATCCTAACTAGGAAAAGAAAATTTGAGCACATTTCTCCAGTTTTGATGTCACTACACTGGTTACCTTTATTGTTCAGAATTGACTTTAAAATCCTGCTTATGGTTTACAAAGCCTTAAATAATCTCACTTCATCTTATATTTCGGAATGTCTGACACCTTACTCTCCAAATTGTAACCTTAGATCTTCAAATGAATGTCTGCTTAGAATTTCAAGGGCTAAACTTAAAAGAAGTTTAAAGGACTACTGCTTTTATGCACCTAAAATCTGGAATAGCCTGCCAATAGGAATTCGCCAGGCTAATACAGTGGAGCACTTTAAAAAACAGCTAAACACACATTACTTTAACATGGCTTTCTCATAAGTTCATTTTAGTTTAATCCTGATGCTCTGTATATTCAATTAATTATCATTACTATTCATGGTGGCTCCAAAATCCGTACTAACCACTACTCTCTGTTCTTTTTCTGGTTTTCTGTGGTGGCGACCTGCGCCACCACCACCTAATCAAAGCACTGTGATGTTCCTACATTGATGGATTAAAGGCCAGAAGTCCAAGTGACCGTCATCAAGTCCTTTCATGAGAACCCTAAATACAAAGAGGACTGTTCATTTATGTTAGGTAGAATGCCTAGAGGGGGCTGGGCAGTCTCATGGCCTGGAAACCCTGCAGATTCTACTTTTTCTCCAGCCATCTGGAGTTTTTTTTTGGTTTGTTCTGTCCTCCCTGGATATGGGACCTTACTTTTATTCAATGTTAGTGTTCTTGTATTTTAATTCAAACTTTGTCTTTTTTTCCTCTTTCTTCTTCATTTAAAGCACTTTGAGCTACATTATTTGTATGAAAATGTACTATTTAAATAAAGGTGGTTGTTGTCGTTTGGAGGTTAGAGACAACTGCACATTGATACTAAAGAGAGAATCATGGTTAGCCTGCTTGTTTCTTCAAAGCCTGGAGAGCTGAACATGATCAAAGGGACAGTGAATTGAAAATATTATCAAGACATCTGACAGCAAAACATTAGGATAGCAGAAGCTTAACAAAAGTTGAGTTATGATACAGGACAATGAGCCCAAACACGGGAAGAAATATAAAACAGAAAGGATTAAACCTAAGAAAATTAGTGTTATGGAACGGACAGTAAGAGACACACATTACTGTTGCCTGACCTAAAGAGAACTGATCAGAAAACAGCTCTCAAGAATAAAAGGAACCGAGAAGGTGTGGATTAAAATTCAAGGCTGATCATAAGCTACATGAGAAGTTTGTTGGAGGCCATTACTATTAAAGAAGGGTCAACTAGTTTGTAAAGACAGGAGGGCCACAGAGTGGACTGTGAATGTTTAAATGATGTGTTCAGGACTGACAAGAAGTCGTCCAATTGTATGTGAGTTATTACCTTAGGACAACTGTGGTTGTCTGTATTTGGAGCATAGTTGAAGATCAGACCACATTGTTAAGATGAATTAAAGCAGATATCCAGGGAATTCCACAGGGTTCACAACCTTTTTTTTTTGCAGCTGTACATTTGTATAGCACTCTTTACCAAGGACATGTTTAGAACTTTTGCATGGAAAATTGCTAAACCTTACATAAACATTGATGAAATCTCAAACTACATTTAAGCACACGATAAAACACAGTATTTCTCATAAAAACTCCAAGACCCAGACTTTCAAGCCCATAAACCCCAACCCTAAAACTTGCCCATTTTTTATTTTGCACTTACTTTCTCCAGACATCTTTGTATATGGTGGCCGATTATCATGAGCTCTAACAGATGTAGTTTGCTCAGTTCTCTTTGGTTTAGACTGTAATGATTCAGTCTTCACATTGACAGAAGGCTCTGGAGATGAACATTGTCTGCCTTGAGAAGAGTCTAACCAGGTCACCACTCCATCTTGACACCCATCATGAAGGTTGTCTTCTTTTACACTGTTTAGATTTGTATGGTTGTGTGTCTCAATATTGACAAACATCTCTTCATCTTCTTCTTTAATGTCCACTGCCAGCAGTTCACTGTTCTCCTCCTCGATGCTCAGACTTTCCTGTTTAAGGTAGATGGACTCCAACTCACAGTCCTCCTCCTTAATATCCATGATAATTATGTCCACGTCACAGCCCTCCTGTTTCACATCCATTGAGATGTTCCAGTAAACATCAGCTTTTTCTTTTTCTCTATAAAAAGAACAGGAATTAACTTCAATAAAAATTCATCACTTAGATCTGAAGTCACTTGAATGTCATTTCACAACACCCTCTCTGTTAAGGTTTATATAAAGATTGACCGTTCATAGCATGCTGACAGTAACCCATTACTCTTTATTTCAAATTATCAGATGTGAAACAATCCTGGGAGCGGAGGGAAGGTCCAGCAAGCTGAAACAAGACAACCAGTCTGCTGTGGGTAATCCTAAGAGGAGAAACCAGATAAGAAGCAACCAATAAGTAACCTTCATGAATATTCTACTCAAAGAGGATCTTGATAAGAAGAGAGAGGTCAGGTGGTATGTAGGGATGACCATTATTTACCGACTCAGTACCAATACTGCGGTCTGAAAGCTGGTATTGATACCAAAGTCAAAACACTTTGTATCGATCTAAACTACCTTGCAAAGTAAAGTTAGATTTGTCAATGCATCTTTAGAACATGTGAGAATAAATAATAATAATAATAATAAAGGCAGAAACAGGGCACACATGAAAACTGCACATAAGAAGTAAACAGGCTGAGGTTTAAACTCACCCTACTGGAGCTGTGTGGCAGGAACACAGACTTCAAATTGTTAATAACTTCTTTAATACTCATTATCAGGCATTACCAGTTGAACTTTAGCACCAAAAGATATAAAATTGCGCAGTACGGTGGGATAGGATTAGGGAGAGAAAAAAATCCAATCCTATTCAATGCATAGAAATGTATGCTATTAAAATTAAGATTAAGCAGTTAACGTTAACCGTATGGAGGTTTCATCAGGTATTCAGAGCCTTTCATTTTCTGCAAACTTGACTATGTTGTAGATTTAATTTTAAATGGATACATTTGACACTTTAAAACATCAATGCACACTCAAAAACCCATAATGACAACATGAAAATACATTTTCAGAAAAGTTTAAAAACTGTATTCTCTCATTTCAACAGTAGAAGTATTCAGACACTTTGCTGTAGCTCTTCAGAATGTGTTCAGGTGCATCGTATTTGCTTTCATTCTTGAGATGTGTCTAGAACCTCAATGGAGACCACCTGTGACAAACAGACTTGATTTGACATCATTTAGAAAAGCACACGTGTACCTGTGTATGTAAGGCCCTACGATTCAAACTGCATGTCACAATGAAACCTAAGCCAAGATGTCCAAGGAACTCTCTGTGGACCTCTGCAATCAAATTGTGGTGATGCACAGATAAGGACAAGGGAATAAAAACAATTTCTAAAGCTGTGAGCATTTCCATTAAGACTTTGGCCTCAATAATTGTGAAATGAAAGAAATTTGGCAGAACCAGGGTTTCACCTTGAATGTGCAGTACAGACAAAGAGAATAACACTCCAAAATAGGCATTCGTTATGAAGGTGATCAAAAACCTAATGGTTGCTGTAGCAGAGCAGAGTTAGGAGAACCGGTTAGTAGAACGAACATCTTGGCAGCACTCCATCAATCAGGCATTTATGGTAGAGTAGATAGATGGAAGTCACTGTTGAGTAAAAGGCACAGCGTGTTGCCACACCCACCACATGACAAAACAGTTGGCAATCCCCTGTTTAGTCCTGGGTATGACATTAAACTGCATCCAGTCCTGCAAGTGGTCCTCCAACTTACAGGGAAAACTTGGGGGTTGCCAGCATGATTGGCACTCCAGCCACCATAAAATAACTTCACAAAACTCCAAAACGGCACACAGGACTGAGAAGATCTGCCAAGATAAATTCAATAAACTGCCCAAATCCAGGTGTGCTCATCCTATAGAGACTTACTTAGGAAGACTCAAAGCTGGAACTGCTGCCAAGGGGGCGTCTGCAAAGTACAGAAGTAAGACTGAGTACATAATTGAGTAAGAGGTTCAGTTTTTTGATTTGTATTATATTTGGAAACCTTTCAGAAGACATTTTTTCACTTTGTCATTAGGGGTTTTTGAGTGTACATTGTTGGGTAAAACTGGCAAAAATTTAAAATTAAATCCACAGCACAAAGTGTGCAGAAAGTTGATGGCCAACCTTTGCCAGTCATTAACGTCTACAGGAAAATTAGAAAAATTACCATGAGGAACTACACTTATCTTCCACTCTATACATTTGTATTCATTCTCATCTCATATTCTGTCCACCACGGTCACAGACTCAAGTTCTGCTCAGTTCGTTTTTCTCTTTTACTTATCAGAATTGTAAAGTTCTGTTCTGATAACATTGTGATCTGTAGCGATAGTAGGGAGCAGGTTGAGGAGGCCCTGGAGAGGTGGAGATCTGCTCTAGAGAGGAGAGGAATGAAGGTCAGTAGGAAGAAGACAGAATACATGTGTGTGAATGAGAGGGAGGTCAGCGGAATGGTGAGGATGAGGGGAGTAGAGTTGGAGAAGGTGGATGAGTTTAAACACTTGGGATCAACAGTACAGAGTAACAGGGATTGTGGAAGAGAAGTGAAAAAGAGTGCAGGCAGGGTGGAGAAGAGTGTCAGGAGTAATTTGTGACAGACGAGTATCAGCAAAAGTGAAAGCGAAGGTCTACATGATGGTAGTGTGACCAGCTATGTTATATGGGTTGGAGACAGTGGCACTGACCAGAATGCAGGAGAAAGAGCTGGAGGTGGCAGAGTTAGAGATGCTAAGATTTGCATTAGGTGTGACGAGGATGGGTAAGATTAAAAATGAGAACATTAGAGGGTCAGCTCAGGTTGGGAGACAAAGTCAGAGAGGCGAGATTGCATTGGTTTGGTGCAGAGGAGAAATGCTGGGAATTTTGGGAGAATGATAAGGATAGAGTTTGCAGGCAGGAGGAAAAGAGGAAGGCTTAAGAGAAGGTTTATGGATGTGATGAGAGAGAACATGAAGGTGATGAGTGTGACAGAAGAAGAGGAGAGAAAGAGATGGAAAAAGATGATCCGCTGTGGCAACCCCTAACAGGAGCAGCCGAAAGAAGAAGACTTATCAGAAGTGTAAAGTAGTAATGGGTGGAGTGAAGCCTGAAGAAGCATCGAAACATCTGAAGCAACTGCGTTGGGAATCACGTTGAAGCATTTAACACTCACCTCCCTAGTGACATCTCCTGGCCATTTGCATTAACGTTACACAAACTGATGATTAAGATCAATGACATCTATTAAACTTTTACTACTTTTAGTTTTCAATTGCTAAAGGCGGGCAATGAAGAGAAGGGTACAAGAGGAGTCAGAAATTTCTAGAGCTGAAAATGTATAGGAAACATGAGATAAGCATTCAGCTTTAGGTAGTAAGAATCTGCCATGAACGGTCAGATCTCTAGTCAGCCAGAAGTTAATTGTTTCCTTAATTGAGTAACAACTGGATTAAGGTCTTGCACACTGTTTTCACTTGTTGTTGTTGTTGTTTTGTTGATTTTAATTTCCAAGAAAGTAAAAAGTGTTTTAACAGGAATTTCACAGAATTTAGTTTGATTACTTTGTTTCAGCGCTAGTAGTTCACATTTGTTTGAAAATGTTTTAATAACATCAAGTGCTGTATGCACTTCACTGACATTTTCAAAAAAAAAAAAATAAAGTAGTGTCGTCAGCCAGCTGTGAGATCTTCATTTCTTTTTTCAATTGAGTTTAATACCTTTAAGTTCTCTCTGAGTGACCAACAAACTAAGAATTTCAGAAGTAAGGAGGAAATGCGGGGGGTATGGGTGATAAGGGGCAATGTTGTCAAATTCCTCTGTGAAAATAAAATTGTGGGGAGGTTCCATGAGGCACTTTAACTGAGCCATTACATCACTTATAAACCGTCATAATTGCTTTTACAAAAAAACAAAATAATTAAAATTTTTGTAGAGTTTCCTTAAATTCATAAATAAATTTTTGTCAAAAGATAAATTCAAGTCTTATTGTGTCAAATACCCTTTGAAAATCCAGAAATAGAATCACTGGGTCTCAAGAAAGCAATTCATTATATTCAGTCAAGTCTAAAATCTAACAGAAATTATTAGAAATATAACGATCTTTAACATAACTTGACTGACATTCGTCAACAAGGTCATTTATCCCACATTTCTTTGAATGTTGCAAGTAAAAAATATGAAATGCGATCTATAAATGTTTTATAAAATTCTGAGGTTAGGTCATCGTTCCCAAGTGACCAATTATCTTTTAAATTTTTGATGGCCTATTTCATTTATACTTATAGGCTTGGACGCAAATATTTCAATAGACTGGTCAAGACTACTATCTAATATATAAAGTTGTTTGTAAAAAATTGGTTGTAAATTATTCAATTAATGTAGGATTCTCACAAAAGACCACATCAATTAGGAGCTTTAAAAGCATGTTGATTTTACCCCTCTATCTTATAGACTTCAAAAAAAAATATTTTTGTTTCCCCTTTTTCCAACCACTGTCTTCTTGATCCCGCAAAAGCCCCCTTTTGCCTGGTAAACATTTAAGTTATTAGCTTCTTTGTATCCAACTACATACATATATACATATACAGTGCATCCGGAAAGTATTCACAGCGCATCACTTTTTCCACATTTTGTTATGTTACAGCCTTATTCCAAAATGGATTAAATTCATTTTTTTCCTCAGAATTCTACATACAACACTCCATAACGACAACGTGATAAAAGTTTACTTGAGATTTTTGCAAATTTATTAAAAATAAAATAAATTGAGAAAGCACATGTACATAAGTATTCACAGCCTTTGCCATGAAGCTCAACATTGAGCTCAGGTGCATCCTGTTTCCCCTGATCATCCTTGAGATGTTTCTGCAGCTTAATTGGAGTCCACCTGTGGTAAATTCAGTTGACTGGACATGATTTGGAAAGGCACACACCCGTCTATATAAGGTCCCACAGTTGACAGTTCATGTCAGAGCAGAAACCAAGCATGAAGTCAAAGGAATTGTCTGTAGACCTACGAGACAGGATTGTCTCGAGGCACAAATCTGGGGAAGTTTACAGAGAAATTTCTGCTGCTTTGAAGGTCCCAATGAGCACAGTGGACTCCATCATCCATAAGTGGAAGAAGTTCGAAACCACCAAGACTCTTCCTAGAGCTGGCTGGCCATCTAAACTGAGTGATCGGGGGAGAAAGGCCTTAGTCAGGGAGGTGACCAAGAACCCGATGGTCACTCTGTCAGAGCTCCAGAGGTCCTCTGTGGAGAGAGGAGAACCTTCCAGAAGGACAACCATCTCTGCAGCAATCCACCAATCAGGCCTGTATGGTAGAGTGGCCAGACGGAAGACACTCCTTAGTAAAAGGCACATGTCAGCCCGCCTGGAGTTTGCCAAAAGGCACCTGAAGGACTCTCAGACCATGAGAAAGAAAATTCTCTGGTCTGATAAGACAAAGATTGAAGTCTTTGGTGTGAATGCCAGGCGTCACGTTTGGAGGAAACCAGGCACCGCTTATCACCAGGCCAATACCATCCCTACAGTGAAGCATGGTGGTGTGGGGATGTTTTTCAGCGGCAGGAACTGGGAGACTAGTCAGAATAAAGGGAAAGATGACTGCAGCAATGTACAGAGACATCCTGGATGAAAACCTGCTCCAGAGCGCTCTTGACCTCAGACTGGGGCGACAGTTCATCTTTCAGCAGGACAACGACCCTAAGCACACAGCCAAGATATCAAAGGAGTGGCTTCAGGACAACTCTGTGAATGTCCTTGAGTGGCCCATCCAGAGCCCAGACTTGAATCCGATTGAACATCTCTGGAGAGATCTTAAAATGGCTGTGCACCGACGCTTCCCATCCAACCTGATGGAGCTTGAGAGGTGCTGCAAAGAGGAATGGGCGAAACTGGCCAAGGATAGGTGTGCCAAGCTTGTGGCATCATATTCAAAAAGACTTGAGGCTGTAATTGCTGCCAAAGGTGCATCGACAAAGTATTGAGCAAAGGCTGTGAATACTTATGTACATGGGATTTCTCAGTTTTTTTTTTTTGTTTTTTTTTTTAATAAATTTGCAAAAACCTCAAGTAAACTTTTTTCACATTGTCATTATGGGGTGTTGTGTTTAGAATTCTGAGGAAAAAAATGAATTTAATCCATTTTGGAATAAGGCTATAACATAACAAAACGTGGAAAAAGTGATGCGCTGTGAATACTTTCCAGATGCACTGTATACATACACACTTTTTTTGAGATTTACAGAAAGCTTAATTAAAAAAGAAAAAAAAAAAAAAACACTGTTTCAGACAGGACCACTACCAGTCCAAAGTTTTAGAACACCTCAGTTTTTCTTCAAATTTTATCAGTTGAAATGCAATGAATGACCTAATATGGTGAAAAGGTAAGCAGTAAACTGTCAGAGGTTTACATTTAAAGTTTAGGTTGGCAACAACTGAAAAAGGGAATTTCAGGGAAAAACTAATAGGTTACAACCTACAGATGTTCTTCAGCAATTCAAGTAAATGAAGCCTTGAACGTTGAAGCAAACAATTGGCACAGGTGTCTCAACTTGTGTTGATTACTTACAAACCCTCTGTCTGCATTGAAGCAGAGTTGGACCAGACTGTGTTACTACACCCTCTGAAGTAGCACCTGGACAATATTCCAGTGATAATGGCAAGAAAATGGTAATTAACAAATCAAATGAGGCAGGGCATCATTTCCATTAGATGTGTAGGCCTTTCATTTAGAGAAGTGTATAATGGTATATGACTCTCTATCCCAGATGCTGTTTCCTCTTACCATAAAGTTGACCACATTAACTGTGAATTATATACACACACACATTACAGCTTATCTATAAATCGACATCAACATATCAGACAAGATAACTGTGTATTGCACTAATTAATTCATAACACTGACATACCAGTGACATTTCAATGGCCAACTTAACGAAGCAAATCAAGTTGACTCCATCTGTATCTTACTAAAAAAAAAAAAAAAAAAAAAAAAAAAAAAAAAAGAATTATCTGTCTAAAAATATGTCACTAATACTAACCAGTTAATAAAACACTATGCAACAAGTCCCTTGACTTAAGATGCTTGTATGTTCAGTAAAGGGTCTCAACATTCTATCCTACAGGTTTATTTTTAACCAAAAAAGAAACACAACCAATTGTATCATAAATATTGTTAGTCACCTTGAATAAAGACATCAGCCAAATAAATAAAGGTAAATGTAGTTGAGCGTTTGACCGCCCTTTTTGGAGAAGTCCATTATTGACAATGAATTAAATAATCATAGTAAGTTCCCTTTTCAAAGCTTCTATATACAATTACAGGTTGAAAATACATCCATTAACTCAGTAAACTCTAACTACAATACAAGATATACTGTATATATATATTTTTTTAATTTGGTACACTGTATTAATCCCCGAGGTTATATTGCCTTTTCGCATGACCTTTATGGGACAGAGTGCTGGGTCGGCCATTGTACAGCAAGAGCCCCTGAAGAAACTTTCAGGTTAAGGGCCTTGCTCAAGGGTCCTTCTGGCAGTAAAGAGATTTGAATCGGCATCCTACCAAATACTAGCACATGTAAGAGATGGATACCATCATTTGCAGAATACAGTTGGTATTATTATTATTATATTATTAAATAAACTCAACTACACTCTTAGGTTTGTAATCTCAACAAAAACAAACCATTTAAAAAAATCAACTGTTCCATTAAGAATTCTTCACTTAATCTAAGTTTGGTATTCAATTTTCTATGTGTAACTTTTTCCAGTTTTATCCTAAGTTTTAAAAACTAAGAACTGTAGGCGTTATATTGGTTATATCAATTGTCATGTTATGTATTCTTGGCATGTATAGACTTTTTTTTATTTTAATAAAAAGTAAACGATCCTACACAACATGTCTCACACAAATCATTTAGTTGGAAGAATTCAAATACAGTATTTCAATTGTCAGCACTTTCTTCTTAACCTGTGTTACATGAGCTTCAAATTGTGGTGAACATGGTCTGCTGGATTTTTGTTAGCTTTTTAATTTGTAATTCACAACACATTTTCTATGCTTCCTTTGAGAATTCATACAGACTTCTTAAAATTAATTATGTGGAGTTTTGATTGAAGTTCGATTCAACTTGTATTTTTCCTAAAACTTGCAAACCTGACTATAACAACTCTGATAAGATGGTGGTTCAAGCTTTATTATAACATTTCAAATAAATTCTTAGGAACAGAAACAACAAGTGATATTGGCCTGTATTACAATTTGAGCATCCCCAGTCCTAAACTAAGCTGGTATGGGGTAGCGCAGCCCTAATACAAATATGGTGTGGGACAAGATGTCATCATATGAACATCTGAGCTCAAACTATGGTGTGCTCTTCATCCTCTGGACTGTCGGACAATTGAAAGGTCTTTGCAGGCAGGCATTTTGTCATATCAGTAGATGTAAATACAGAAGAGCGTGTCTTCAATTTAGGAAATACAAATTGGCTACAAATTAACAAGAGTTGCGAAAGCACATTTAAAGATGAAAAGATTATAAAAAGTGAGAGCAGTAGGATTACGGCACACGAACAGTTTTTAATAAGACAATCATCTAATCTTTATTTTTGGGAAGGCCGTGTCAACCACAGGTTTCCAACTTGTACTAAATCTATAAAACATGAAGAGAATTGAGCTGGTCAGTACAGTAGAAAGAACACTGCAAGTGTAAAAAACAAACACAACAGTGGCAGGTATCAGGAGGAGATAAAAAAATCTCAACTCACTAATTTAAAACATTAAAGAAGTTTTACAAATCACACAGGTAGAGATCCTTTTGAAAAATTTAAGGCTTGTACTTCTTTAAACTAATACACTGCTACACTGGCTGCTCACCTATATAAGAAACATCAACTGGATGCACTAGGATACATCATCAGTGATGTATCCTGAGGTCATTGGGCGTTTCGGGGGTCACAACATCATACACCCTTGCTCAGACGACCCAGCCGGGGTTGATCAATCCCAATAGCGATCCACGGATCAGCCCTCTTCATCCAAAGCCACATTGAGGCTTTCTCTGCGGCTTCACTTGCGGATTTAATGGCCCTCTTCTTGGCCGCTCCTGTTATTTCCAACCATATGAGGACTCTGCAGAGTGAGCGCCCTGCAAATCCTCTGCAGCCAATTTCTATGGGCTCATAGAGTACCCTCCAGCCTCTGATCCTGCACTCCTCCACCAGTTCCTGGTACTTGGCGCGTTTCCTCTCGCTAGCTTCCTCGATACGCTCTTCCCAGGGCACGGTCAGTTCCAGCATGATCAGTTGATTTGAGGCCTCTGATGTAATGATCATGTCTGGCCGGAGTGGTGTTGTTATAATTTGCTGCGGGAACTTTAGCTGGTTTCCCAAGTCAGCCTGCAGCTGCCAGTCAGAGGCTGTGTGGAAGAGGCCTGTTATTACTGCCTTTGCCTGGGATTGCTCTCCCGCTTTAACGAAGGTAACTGCCTTATTTGGGCCGTGGAGGAATTTGCTTGTCTTGATGGCTACAGCCAAGCTTTCAGCAACTGAGTTGAACACCCTGTCACGGCGCCACCGGTAGCGGCTGTCTGCCAGTGCCTTGGGGCAGCTGCTGAGTAGATGTTCTAGAGAGCCTCTTCCTGAACAAAGTGGGCAAGATGGTGTCTCACTCTTTCCCCACACGTGGAGGTTTCCTGTGCTTGGCAGGGCATCTTAGACTGCCTGCACCAGGAACCAGACACAAAAGAAATCTCCCTGCATGATGTTCAACCAGGAGATCCTTCACTGGAGAGTACTCTCCCACCTTGTCCACACACCCTGTTGCCGGAGTCCTACTGCCCTGCTCGGACCTCTTCCTGGAGTAGATGGATTCTCTCCTTGCCCTGGGCCTTGCCAACCTAGGTCTTTGGGAAGTAGCCCAGACCTGCTCTACCTGTTGCCACGGTGCCCAGCAGAGCATTCTGTCTCAGGCATGACCCTGCCACCTCCACAGCCTTCTCCGCCCTCCATTTCCTTTCTGTTCTCACCTCAATGCCAGCTGCTGACACCTACTATGCTTGAAATCCCTGTACTGTAGGGCTTCTCTGGTGCGTCTAGGGTACAACTACATGCATATCCACCACCATAGTAAGTCAGGTTAGGTTTGCCACTAAACCTGGGAATCTTTAGAAATAACGATGAAAAAAAATACATAGGGGACACATGGAAAATCCACACAGACCATAAAATCCATTTTGCTGGAACTGTAAGGCAGTAACACCAACCACAAATCTCTATGAACCTCCCAATATTCATCAACATGCATTACTGGTTTTGGATTTTACCAGCAAAACATAGGCTTTTTGACATATGACACAGGATAAAAGAGAAACAAAACAACATCCATAGAATTGTTCATCCATGCAATGCATTTAAATATATGAAGAATACATTGAATTAAGCAGGTTTCAGAATGCTAAGCCGTTTATATAAATACACACATACTGATTATGGACGCCCGTCTTCAACAGATATGAACATTAAATTTAGACTTCTCCAGGCGGGTTACCCGAGGAATACCGGCACGACAGCGCTACACTTTCTCTCCCTCTATACATTTGTTTTCGTTCTTAGTTTCGCATACACTTCGACTTTACTCCACGGTCGCGGACTCCACTTTGTTTCAGTTCGTGTTTGTATTTTTTTTTATCATAAGTGTAAAGCCCGACTGACTCCTCGCTGCTTTCTGAAATGCCGACCGATCAAGAACACCGCGGAATGATAAAAGAGAAAGAAAAGTAAAAATTAAAGCGCTGTGTGTGTTGGTGAAATTGATGTGATAGACACAAACGGCCTGCTTACCTTTATTTAGTTACTTTGACTGAAGCGGATGGAAACTCATGCATTCGTAAACTGACGTGCCCAAACCACGAATACTTACCCTCCGTCTCTCAGTAATGATTTTCTTTCAAAACGGACTCCGTCTGGAGCAACTGAAAAATCCACATTCATAACAAGACGGCCCTAAACTCATATCACTTACCTTCACCCTTTGTGCGATGTAATACTTTTTAATGCCGACCGACTCAGCAGCCCTTTCCGGTTTGCTGTATCATTACCCGATCTGCGTGCGCAGGCGTGTTGAAAGCCTAACATGCCGTAAAGTGTTCGCGCATGCGTTAAACTGATTGGGCACTAGCGTAAAGTGTGTGATGACGTGGCCTTTCAATACGCACACGCACGCGCACGCGGATCGGGCCAGCAACGGGGACAGGTAGTAGTGATGGGCGGAGTGAAGCCTCACGAAGCGTCAACACGTTTGAAGCAATTGTGTCGGAAATCGTATCGAAGCTTCGAAGCATTTGGCACTCACCACTCTAGGGACACCTCCTGGCAATTTTCATTAACGTTACACAAACTTTTGTTCCACTTCAATGACGTCTGTTAAAACTCCTTATTGCTTTTACTTTTTCGCTGCTACAGACCGACAACGAAGAAAAGGGTTCGTCAGCAGCTTCTAGTGTCTGATGTCTAAAAAATATAAATATAACGCCGACAGGCAGAATGCACTATACGATAGTAAGAGTTAAACAAAATAAGACTCCTCACTCATGGATTCCCGGCTCTTTCAATTAGTATTTACTTTTGCACTGTATCATTATAATCGTTCCTGTTATTAGTATTATAATTAACCCTCATCTTTTCTTGAAATCACATTTAATAGCCTTAAATGTTTTTTTTTGGTCTGACTTAATTAAAACGGAGTAGACAGAAAATAAAGGTTTATTCCTGTACTTTGCCATAATATAGGTAAGCACATTTGAGAAAGAAAAGGTGAAATCCTTAAATCATAGATGTTATTATTCGATCAAGTATTAAAATATTTCATTTATTAATACTTTACAATATTTTTTTGGAGCTCAAAAGTAACGAGATCGTTACAAAGCGAAGACGCCGTCAGTGGCTCAATTAACTAGGGTGGTTGCTTTTCAAATTCTAAGCGTAGTGCTAGCCCGAGTTCGATCCGAACTAAAGACTCATCATCAATATATATAAAGGAGAGTTGAGATCCGTGTGGCTGTGTTTGTGGAGGGACGGAGAGTTAAAGCTTGTGTTGGAGTCACGTGATCATCTCCCCTCCCATTCACCTCATTTCATTCACTTCATTTCGCTCCCAGCTGAGCTCCGCAGCTGACGCGGTTAGTCCTTTCTCCTTTACTGATTTACTGTTTAGTAGACGCGGTACTTACTGATTAGTATTTTTTCCTTTAGTGTTTCTTAGTGTTTAGTAGACGCGGTGTGCCGGTGTTCCCGGCGGTGTTGCAGTTTAGTGTTACTTTCTACTTCGTTTTTGTACTTTAGTTTTTAATAATAAATAATGATAATTCATTACATGTATATAGCGCTTTTCTCAGTACTCAAAGCAATAAAATAGTGAGTGATACTTAGCTGATAGCAGTGTAGAAGCAGCACAGCACAACGCAGCCGGTAGGACAGGCGGGTGTGGTAGCGTAGGTGAGCGGCGATAGCAAGCAGCAGGAAGAGGAAGCAGGATTTGGATGTTCCAATACACAACTATAAACAGCAACGCTTGGTAATTTCAGGCATGATCGCCCCGGAGCCATAAGCCAGGTTAGTATGAGCATCAGATCGGTTCCGGATCGTAGAGTACTGTAAGATGAAATGGGAGCAGATCAGCATGCTCTGTTTCCTTACAAACCTCCCATAGTTTATGAAGACACACAGCAACAATTAAATCCTACAGATTCTGGTGTATTCTCAATTGCATTTGCTGTGTGTATTTCTTTAGGTATTGACCCAAGTGATCAAGTTTTTACTATTTCTTCAATGTGAAATCACTTACAAATAATTTTTGTTATTCGACAATTGCTTCCATTCCTTGTCGAAAGTAGCCGACTGGCGACACCAGTTTCAAGTATTCAGTGCGTTCAAAGACCTGTACGAAGTACGGCCACTAACACAGTCACTCATAAAAGAGGAGATGAGTCGGTGCAGGAAATGGGTATTGAAACTACCTTGGAAGACATGCAATCAACGAGGCGATTAAACGGATCTCAAGAGAGGTCTTCTAGGTTGGAAAAAAAAGCGCTTGGCTGCCAAAACCATATATATACATATATTATATATATATATATATACACATCTATATAAATAAAAATGTAAATGTTCGTTTGTTCAAAACCTTAAATCTCCGAAAGTTCTTCACCGATTGCTTTGAAGTTTTGACACAACGTTGCATTCGAATACGCGCGTGTTTTTATATACATATTATATAGATGTCACACCTGTGACAGGTAAAAAATTGCTTTTTTTGAAAACACAGCGCCATCTGTTGGACGTAAAAGCAACACACGCTATACTAAAGATTTTACGATTCTATTTCAATGTTTCGATCAAATACATTTGTATTTCGATGAAATCGCACAGTATTAGGCTGGAAGATACATAAGCAGCAATAAAACTGTATGGCGAATTCTTTCATTTCCCATACATGAACGAAGTCCAGATGTTGTTCACTTAGCAGTACATCTAGAAAATGGACAATGCGTTTATTTCACAGCTGCAAATGTGCAACAAATAGCCCTTAATCCACCGGCTACAACGTTAACTGCTTTCTTTACGTTATGTCAAAATGACGTGTTTGCGAAAACACTGCTGTATTCGGAAGTGCCTACGTATTACACATGGAATGCGAGTAGAAAATCATTTGAACAACGCAAGCGAGGAGAGCGAGTCAACGAACAACCTGGCGTATTCAAAGAAACTATGATAGGCAGACTGTACACCGTGCATCCCAATCAGGATGAATGCTTCTTTGTTCACACGCTGTTGGTAAATGTGCCCGGTCCAACGTCTTTCCAGCAATTGAGAATTATCAACGGCGTTACACATGCCACTTTCCGAAGTACATGTCAAGCTCTGAATTTATTGGAGAACGACCGACACCGGGATGTATACATTAATGACGCGTGCAACACGTCACATCCAAATCAAATTCATGCATTGTTTACAATCATATTGACCGCCTGCTCTCCTTCATCTCCAACACAGTTATGGGAGAAATATAAATCGCACATGGCTGAAGATATTTTCCGACGAATACGCAAGTAAAATTCAAATATAAACATGGATTTCACAGCAGAAATCTACAACTAAGCGTTGATAATGATTGAAGATTTGTGCTTAGAAATCGCGAACGAAGTTCTCAATCAATTGGGAATGCCATCACCGAATGGATCTGCTGCTGCTTCGTTCGATGTAGAATTGCGTCGTGAACAAAATTACAACATGGGTGATCTTTTGTCGTATGTGCAATCAAATATTCCTAAGCTAACGCTTCAGCAAAAAGGCATTTACAAGCAAATAATGCAAACTGTCAATAACGGGGTTGGAGAAATCTGGAAATTGGGAACGGAAAGGTGCCGGTTGATCAGACCTCAGGACGAATTTCATTGCCTCATAACTTTTGTAATTTAGTGACATCAAAAGAAGAATTGGTTGAAAAAGTATTTCCCAATAATCAAACCAATTATAAGAATCACGATTGGCTGAGTGAACGAGCTATTCTTGCGGCCAAAAACAAAGACGTCTACGAACTTAACAATATTATTCAGTCTAACATTCTGCACAGACAATGGAACAACAAAAAATATTGTATACCCACAAGGATTGTGAAATTAAACATATTAGAAACGTGCGCTTTCTCTTTTCTTTCTTTTCCATTTAACCAGACTGAGCCACAGCAACGCGTGGCCGGGTACAGCTATATATATATATATATATACTTGTATATATTATACTGTATATAATACGGTGGTGAACTGCCACCCTGCCTGGGGTTTGTTTCCTGCCTTGCGCCCTGTGTTAGCTGGGATTGGCTCCAGCAGACCCCCGTGACCCTGTAGTTAGGATATAGCAGGTTGGATAATGGATGGATGGCTATTGTGATGGATGGCTGGCGAGAGTTTCCGGCCCTCACCCCCAGGCCGCCAGGAGGAGCTCTCCCGACAGCATGGACGTGCCCCGAAGTCCAGCAGGGCCTCATGGACTTTGTAGTTTTTATACACAGCCCTGCTGGATACCTTGGGGACCACCAGGAGTCGCTGTAGGGAGGCTTGTGGACTCGTATGTGCCCTATAACCTGGAAGTACGTCCTGGTCACGTGAACAGGAGAAATGACGTACTTCCAGGTTGAAGAAAAGAACTTTTACCCTGACCCGGAAGTAATAAAGACTTGTGGACTGTTGGGCAGAAACACCTCCGGGTCAGGGGGTATAAAAGGACTCTGGGAAAGCCCAGACACTGAGCTGAGCTGGGAGGTAGGGTGGCTAAGTGTCTGGGATCAGAGGAGAGAGGGAGAGAGAGAGAGAGAGAGAGAGAGAGAGAGAGTATTGTGATTAGTGAAGATTTGATTTATTGTATGAATAGTGTTCAGTGGAGGGTGCTTTGTGCACAATATTATTGTACAATAAATAATAATTGTACTTTTATCTGGTGTTTGGAGTGGTACCTGAGGGTTCAAGAGGTCGATAAACGCCTCTACTGCTACAATATACAGTATATAATATACCAAAATTAGTTTTCTAATATCTATATTGTTCCCAAAACATAAAACTTGTCTAAATAACGCATCACTTAATTAGCCCAGGAGTCCAATTAAAAACAGAAGCTGGTTGGAACAAAAACCTACAGCCACAGGAGAGCCACAGGACCAAGGTTAGGAAACACTGATTTAGGTGATCATGTTTTTTTTTTTTTAATATTTTTATTTTATTAATTTTCATTGTAATCATTCCATACAAACAGATCAATTTATAACCCAACAAATTTGAAGACAAATCAAACCCCACCCCTGAGAAGGAGAGCTTAGCTAAAGGAAAATTGCTTTAAGCTTTTTAATAAGGCAACATTAGACAAAAGAAGGGGAGAAGTAAATATCTATATAAATAAGAGATGGAGAAGGGAGTTAAATGCAGTAATAGTTATTTCTCTTATTCTAAAATAATATTGATTAAATCCTGCCAAGTTTTGAAAAAATTTTGTACAGATCCTCTAACTGAAAATTTGATTTTTTCCAATTTCAAATAATATAAAACATCAGTTTCCCACTGACTTATAAGAGGAGAATTAGGATTCTTCCAATTTAACAAAATAAGTCTGCGTGCCAAGAGTGTAGTGAATGCAATCACCGTTTGCTTGTCCTTCTCCAATTCAAGTCCATCTGGAAGGACACCAAACACAGCTGTTAGTGGGTTAGGAGGGATTGTGATACTAAGGCTGTCTGAGAGGCACTTAAAAAATTTTTGTCCAAAATGATGTTAGTTTGGTGCAGGCCCAGAACATGTGACCCAGTGAGGCAGGAGCTTGGTTGCAGCGCTCGCAGGTTGGATCCTGGCCTGGAAACATTTTGGACAGTTTTAAGCGAGACAGATGAGCTCGATATATAATTTTTAGTTGAATAATTCTATGCTTTGCGCATATAGAACTCGAGTGAATTCTCTGCTTTGCTACCTTCCACTCCTTTTCTGATATATTGATTAAGAGATCTTCTTCCCAATGTCCTCTTGGATCTTTGAAAGGTAGGGACTCTAATAAGATTTTATATATTGCGGAAATAGTGTTTGTTTCCTCGGAATTGAGCAGTATTTTTTCCAGCATTGTGGAGGGTGCAAGGTGGGGGAAATCGGGCAATTTCTGTTTAACAAAATTTCTAATTTGAAGATAGTAAAAGAAATGCGTAGCTGGGAGGTTAAATTTTGAACGTAATTGTTCAAAAGATGTAAATATGTTGTCTATATAAAGATCTCTGAGCATTTTAATCCCAAAACTTTTCCAGGTATTAAAAACTGGATATACTTGCGAAGGTTGAAAGAGGTGGTTCCCTTGCAGAGGTGCCACTGATAAAAGATTTTCCATCTTAAAATGCTTCCTAATTTGGTTCCATATTCTGAGTGAGTAAAGCACAATTGGGTTATTAGTATATTTGCGATAACTTTCATTTATTGGAGAGCAGAGCAGGGAATATAAAGAAGTACTACAGGATTTTACTTCTATTGCAGACCAAGCCTGTGTATGTGCATTTATTTGTGTCCAGGTTTTTATGGCTTGTATGTTTGCTGCCCAGTAATAAAACTGAAAATTAGGTAAAGCCATGCCACCTTCTGCCTGAGGTCTTTGTAGGGTCGCTCTTCGGATACGTGGGTGTTTTGAGTTCCAAATGAATGAGGTTATTATTGAATCTAACTGTTTAAAAAACGATTTATTGATATATATTGAAATGTTTTGAAATAAAAAGAGAAGTTTAGGAAGGATATTCATCTTAACGATGTTAATTCTTCCGGCTAGAGTGAAATGAAGGGTTGACCATCTATGCAAGTCTTGCTTAATTTTTTCCATACAGACGCCAAAATTTTGTTGATAAAGAGCTTTATGTTTACTTGTGATATTTACCCCTAGGTATTTAAACTGATCTGCTATGGTAAAAGGTAGGGTGTCTAATTTATTATTATATGCTTGTGAGTTCACTGGAAAGAGTATACTTTTATTCAGATTAATTCTAAGACCAGATATCTTTTGAAATTCTGTTAGTGCTGTTAAAACAGCAGGGACAGTGTTTTCTGGGTCCGATATATATAAGACCATATCATCTGCATATAAAGAAATTTTCTGTTCCAGTCCTTCTCTGACAATCCCCTTTATCTGATGAGAATTTCGGCAGTGAACCGCCAGTGGTTCAATAGCGATTGCAAACAACAGTGGCGACAAGGGACATCCTTGTCTGGTACCACGTTCTAGTTTAAAGTAGTCTGAGCAAATTTTATTAATACAAACTGAAGCTTCTGGACTGGTATACAGTAGTTTAATCCAAGCACAAATATTCGGGCCAAACCCAAATTTCTCCAATGCAGTGAAAAGGTAATTCCATTCGATCATGTCAAATGCCTTTTCTGCGTCTAATGATAGTAATATCTCTGGGGTGTTTGATTTTGCTGGTGAATATATAACATTAAACAAGCGTTGGAGATTTGAAGATAGATGTCGGCCTTTAATAAATCCAGTTTGATCTTGTGATATTACCGAGGGCAGCACTTTCTCCATCCTTCTAGCTAGGATTTTTGAGAGTATCTTAACATCATTATTCAGGAGTGAAATTGGTCTATATGATGCACATTGTAACAAGTCCTTATTTTGTTTAGGAAAGACGGTGATTAATGCTTGTCGAAATGTTTGAGGTAGTATTTGGTGGTCTTTAGCTTCTGTAAATGTTACCAATAAGAGTGGAGCTAGCTGAGTGGAGAATTTCTTATAAAACTCTACAGGGTAACCATCAGGGCCTGATGATTTCCCGCTTTGTAGTGACTTTATAGCGTCTAGTAATTCTGTTAGCGTTAGAGGTTTATCTAGTTCCTCAGCACTTAAAGCATCTATTTGTGGTATTTGTGAATTATCCAGAAATGCATTAGATTGCGTGTTGTCTTCTTTGGGCTCAGTGGAATATAAAGACTTATAGTAATCTCTAAATGTGTGCATTATTTTATTATGGTCGATGATTTCTTCTCCATTCTTGTTGGTGATTACTGGTATTGCATTGTGAACTTCTTGTTTATGAATTTGTTGAGCTAAAAGCTTATTAGCTTTTTCTCCGTGTTCATAGTAATGCTGTCTAGACTTATAAATAAGTTGTTCAGTTTCTTTAGTTGTTAAGATTTTAAGTTCTGTATGCAGGGCCTGCCTTTTCCTGTGAAGAGCTTCACTTGGACGCCTGGCTTGTTCTTCATCTATTCTAGTAATTTCATTTCTTAGCTCTGACACTTTCTTGGTTTCTAATTTATTTCTATGGGAAAGATATGAAATAATCTGGCCTCTTAGGAAGGCCTTTAGAGTTTCCCAGAGTGTTCCTGCAGAAACCTCTGTAGACGTGTTTGTCTCTAGGAAGAAGCTGATTTGTTTGGATATAAATTCTGTGCAGTTCTCGTCTGCCAATAAAAGAGGGTTAAGACGCCATCTGCGAGGTGAGTACGAGGGGCTTATTGATTTTAGCTCCAAGACTAGAGGGGCATGGTCAGAGATAACAATTGTGTCATATTTGCATGATTTAATTGTAGGCAGGAAATTATTATCTATAAAAAAAATAATCAATTCTTGAGTAGCTATAATGCACTGGTGAGTAGAACGAATATGTTCTTGAGTTTGGGTTAAGAAACCTCCAGGGGTCTGATAAGTTGTGATCATTTAAAAACTGTGTAATTATCTTTGCAGTATTAGATGTCGTCCCCCCTGTCATGGGAGTCCTATCTAAGAGTGGATTTAAAACACAATTAAAGTCCCCAGCCATTATAATTTTATGAGTGTTCACATTGGGAATGGATGCAAATAGATTTTGCATGAATTCCTTATCATCAACATTGGGTGCATAAACATTTATCAAAATCATTTTACTGTTATATAAGTTGCCCATGACCATCACATATCTCCCTTCAGGGTCCGACGCTACCTCTGATGCTACAAATGGAACTGTTCTATGTATGAGAATTCCCACCCCTCTAGTTTTCTTTATAAAGCTAGAATGGAACATTTGGCCAGTCCAGTCTTTTTGTAGTCTGAACTGATCCTTGGTTAGTAAGTGGGTCTCCTGTAAAAATACTATTTTAGCGTTTAAGCCTGTTAGGTGAGAGCATACTTTCTTTCTCTTTAATTCGTGATTCAGGCCTTTAACATTCCAGCTCACAAAGTTAACTGTCCCATCATGGAGACATTGATTCTGAGTTTTTAATGTCATTTTATAGTTTTAATTGGTAATATGGCAGTTTTAATCTTAGTTTCAAGATTCCCCAGGAGTTGTTGCATGTTAGCCTGTTGCTGCATTGATATTTATAATTATAAGGATTATAAGAATAGATTAAATATAACCTGCTCTCCTTCTCTCCCCCCTTTATCCCCCCACCCCCCCCATTTTGCCTCCCCACATGAGGCTAGATCCCACTTCGCGATGTTCCAGTCCTCTGACATACGAAGAGACAGAGCACGTCCAAAACAAAACAAGCCCCACCCTGCAGCGGCGTTACAGAATTAAAACAGAGATATCTTTTACAGTTAAATCCTTAATACTATCTGCCGAAAATGTTCTCATTAACAATATTTAAGCTTGAAATAATCTTCAGCGCTTTTAAGTTAAGATATTAAGATTAAAAAAAAAAAAAAAAAAAAAACAACCCTGGGAGTGATTTTAAAAACTAGTCTAGGATAAACCTGGTAATTCCTACTGTAATAGTGTAATGGTAATAGTACAGTATAAATAGTAGAAAAAGCAATAAACCAAGGGTATGAAGTTAAACAGTCTACTTTAAGGTATAGTAAAATAAAATAAAATAAATAAATAAATAAATAATAAAAAAAAAAGGAATAAAAAAATAATAAATAAAACGAATCCTACTTTAATCACTTCCACATTTTCACACTCACGTCTATAACTCTATAACTCTGATTAAAACATAAGCATATAACATATAAAGTCCAGCTAAAAACAAAAAAAAAAAAAAAAAAAAAGAAAATAAGATGTATAATTATAATACCAGTCTCTTTAAACATGGATCCAGCGATCAGATCATAGGTCTTTCCCGTGCCTTGATAGAATACGGCTCTTTAATTTTAATTAACTTTCAAAAAAGTGTCGGAAACAGCTTCTTCTTTGCTGAAGAAGATATAATGTCGATCTTGAACTTCCACTTTCAGTTTGGCAGGATACAAGAGGCTGTATTTGATATCGGCTTCCCGTAGCATCCTTTTAATGTCGTTGTAGGATTTGCGTTTTGCAGCTGTTGATGGTGAGAAGTCGGGAAAAATACGAATAAGATTATTTTCGAATATAATCTCTTGCTTGTGTCTGAGAAGTGCCATCACATCAAGCTTACATCTTAGTCGTTCGAAGCGGACAATAAAAGACCTAGGTTTAAAGGCGCTTGGTATCTTTGTGCGATAAGCCGTGGCTATCTCATTGTCGAGTTTAAAGTCATTTCCAATTATCTTAGACAGTAATTCTACTGCAAATTTCACTGGGCTTGAGCTTTCTCGTTTCTCAGGTATACCCTCAATTCTTATATTATTTCTTCTGCACCCATCCTCCAGGGCTGCAAGTCTGTCTCCAAGTTTTTTGTATTCCGAGTTCGCAGCTGTGGCTTTTTCATCGGCGTTAGATGCCATTTGTTCCGCTGTTTCCACTCGAGCCGTGAGTCCCTGCTTAACGTCTTCCAGCTGATCTGAAACGTCATTAATATGATCATCAAGCCTTTTCAGTTTGGAGTTAGTTTCTTCAATGTGTTCCACTAATTTCTCAAACATGCCTTTAAAGTTCACGTCGAAACGTTCAAATAGACGCGTTTCCTTATCTTTGTTATCCTTCTTGAGCTCAGTGGCCACCTTCTTAAGATCATTTGTGTTATCTTTCTTAAGCTCCTTCATGGCCGTAACTATGGCAGTGGACTGTGTAGCGATCATCTCTTTCTGTGTAGCGATCATCTCTTTCAGTTCGGACATTTCGCTTCTGCTTTCGTGCTCCGCAAGTGAAAATGCAGCTCCTGTTACAGGCTCGCGATGAGTAGATGAGAGCACGTCCTGCAGAGCCCTTTCTAGTCTCGAATGATCCTCAGAAATCGGCGATCCCTCGCGACCTGTATCACTTGCGCCTTCGCTCCCATTTTCACTCTCGACTGGAGACGATACAATGGAGCGGGGTCCCAGGAATTCTGCGCACTCTTCTGCCTGTTCTAGGTCAGTCTCCGTGATGCCATACCTTACACTTGCACTCAGGCCGGAAGTCTGTCCGGACTTCGATGCAGCTTTAAGTTTCTTTTCCGGTTCTTTCTGACTTTTCTTCTTGTTGCTCATGCTTGTATATTGTAGTGGAAGTTCCTTGGTCGGGTTAAATACAGGATACCTCTAAATAATATGAAATACGTGGGAAAATAAAGCCGCTGCTAGCGGAGCTCTGCTTCAGACGTCCATCTCCTATAAACGGACGAAACCAATATCATGTTTTACCATTTTTAATTAGCATATGGATTCGGGAACAGTATGAACGCTAGGTGGCAGTGTTTAGGTTTACACTCCTGATCAGACACATTCCCTGGAATTCCTGTCTTTGTCGTAGGGCGGAAACTTCCTATTAAACTGAGAGGATCTTTTGCAGAAGAAAAACACGTTTTCCATTTATCGCAGTCTCTTTGCCTAATAAACTGATGAACTTTCTTTAGTTCTGTTTTTATTTTTGCCATTTGGAGATCCAGCGGCGGCTCCTGAGCTATTTTAAATAGTCACTTGGCCACTCGCGGTAAAAGACTTTCTTTCCTTTGTCGATGTGGTGGGGTGCAGACCCATTATGAAAAGGCCTTAAAGTGGATTCATACCGACGGGCCCTGAGAGTCCGTTATTTATTTATTAATTAATTTGTTTGTTTATTTATTATATTCGTTGTTTTCTGCCGATGTCTCAGACCGTTTGTTGTTCTGCATTTACATGCCATTACTTGTATGACACCTGTATTAGATTAGATTGGATACACTTTATTAATGTCACGGGGAAATTCAAGGGCAGCTTAAAACATCTGAGATATAAGTGGTTAGATGTCATTTTTTCTTTAACTCTATTGGAGCACAGACAGGTGAAGCGACCCACTCAGGGTCACCCAGTGTCTGCAGAAGCATCAAAATCCACAGCCTCAGGGTTTTTAATTCCAAGCCGTCACCACTACGACAAGCTGCCTGTCTTCTTCTTCTACTTGTTGCTCCACAGTTGTTCCCTGTCAAGTGTTATTCTGTGCTCTACATGTCGACATAGCTGTGTGTTCGTCCTTTATATTCAGGTTAGACTCTGGTGGACTTGTCAAACTGAATCTGAGGTGAGTAAATTCCGTCGTGTCACCTTTTATGTATATGAAATGCATGTCAATGAAAGTAAAAATAACATTACTTAAGCAAAAGGTACTTTTAAAGATGAAAACAAGACAGATGGTAGTTCATCTGTGTCCATCAGGTACGGTGGCACTGAAGGGCAAGTGACAAAAGATTGAAAGGTGTGACCCGCAAAATTAGAGACGACGCGCTCACACTCAGAGGGTTGACGACAAGTAAAAGTGTACGGAAAGGGTAGGTACCATGGCAAAACTAAAAGGAAACACTGATTGGTGGCAACGGTTTGTCTGTCTGTCCACAGGGTAAGTTTCTGGTTAAGTGGTGTGCCGAGTGTGGGAAAGTTAACCTAGCATTCTTTTTTCAATGAAATTGTTGGCGATCACAGTTCCCAGTGTGTGTACATGATGGTGGACATTAACAGGCGGACATCTATTTGCTTATTTTTTTGCCTGCAGTGCAGTGCTTGATATTTTGTCCCAAGTTTGTTAAGATTCTACATACCATTTTATTGTAATAACAATCACAAAAGGAATTTATTTGTAATCTTAACGTGGTGCTCCGTGGTGATTGTTTGATCACGTGCTGCATCACTGGAGTGGCATAGGAGCAGAAGAGACGAAAAATCAATCCTCAGGATTTATATGTATTCCAAATGTCCGTATGTTTGACTGGGGCTTCCAACCATCCTCATTTTCCCAGACATGTCCTCACGGACTCTCCGGGAGAGAATTTAAATTTTTTTTACAATGTCTATATTTTGGCTCCTAAAATTTGAAAATCTCCATATCCTTATCATTGGTAAAAATTGAAAGCCGTACACCAATCAGCATTTGCGGAAGTAGTGCAAACACTTTTTTCCCCAGAATCTTCACTTCCATTCCGGTAGTAAACAGTGCAGTGTCACAAACTCGACCGAGAGCCATAGCAAGGTTTGGGGCAGCCACCTGTATATTATTTCCTGGCTGCAAAATTTGCAAAATGATAGCACTGATATCCACGATTCAGAGTCCAAAATAGAACTGAGGGTTTAGGGGAAAAGTTGCGGCTTTTAAAGGCCAATATAGGAAATAACATCAGAGGGGTCGGAACAGGAAGGGTCTTCATCCATTGGCTCAGGTCCGGAAGTGACATCAAAGAGGTCGGAAGCAGAATTGACGTCATTAGGACCAGGCGGAATTTCCCGTTTTTTCACTTCATCTTTTGAATTCAGCTTTATCTTCTTGGCGAGTAGACAGTTCATTACAAATGTTGTTCCTTTCCTTAATTATTTGTGATCCTAACTCACCGTAACTACAGTTAGGTCCATAAATATTTGGACGGAGACAACTTTTTTCTAATTTTGGTTCTGTTTATTACCACAATGAATTTTAAATGAAACAACTCAGATGCAGTTGAAGTGCAGACTTTCAGTTTTAATTCAGTGGGGTGAACAAAACGATTGCATAAAAATGTGAGGCAACTAAAACATTTTTTTAACACAATCCCTTCATTTCAGGGACTCAAAAGTAATTGGACAAATTAAATAACCGGAAATAAAATGTTCATTTCTAAGACTTGGTTGAAAACCCTTTGCTGGCAATGACAGCCTGAAGTCTTGAACTCATGGACATCACCAGATGCTGGGTCTCCTCCTTTTTAATGCTCTGCCAGGCCTTTACTGCAGCGGCTTTCAGTTGCTGTTTGTTTGTGGGCCTTTCTGTCTGAAGTTTAGTCTTCAACAAGTGAAATGCCTGCTCAATTGGGTTAAGATCAGGTGACTGACTTGGCCATTCAAGAATTTTCCACTTCTTTGCTTTAATAAATTCCTGGGTTGCTTTGGCTGTATGTTTTGGGTCATTGTCCATCTGTATCATGAAACGCCGCCCAATCAATTTGACTACATTTAGCTGGATTTGAGCAGACAGTATGTCTCTGAACACCTCAGAATTCATTCGGCTGCTTCTGTCCTGTGTCACATCATCAATAAACACTAGTGTCCCAGTGCCACTGGCAGCCATGCACACCCAAGCCATCACACTGCCTCCACCGTGTTGTACAGATGATGTGGTATGCTTTAGATAATGAGCTGTTCCATGCCTTCTCCATACTTTTTTCTTGCCTTCATTCTGGTAGAGGTTGATCTTGGTTTCATGTGTCCAAAGAATGTTTTTCCAGAACTGTGATGGCTTTTTTAGATGTTCTTGAGCAAAGTCCAATCTAGCCTTTCTATTCTTGAGGCTTATGAGTGGCTTGCACCTTGCAGTGCACCCTCTGTATTTACTTTCATGCAGTCTTCTCTTTATAGTAGACTTGGATATCGATACGCCTACCCCCTGGAGAGTGGTGTTCACTTGGTTGGCTGTTGCAAAGGGGTTTCTCTTCACCATGGAAATGATTCTGCGATCATCCACCACTGTTGTCTTCTGTGGACGTTCAGGTCTTTTTGCGTTGCTGAGTTCACCAGTGCTTGCTTTCTTTCTCAGGATGTACCAAAATGTAGATTTTGCCACTCGTAATATTGTAGCAATTTCTCTGATGGGTTTTTTCTGTTTTGCAGCTTAAGGATGGCTTCTTTCACCTGCATGGAGAGCTCCTTTGACCGCATGTTGTCTGTTCACAGCAAAATCTTCCACATGCAAGCACCACACCTCAAATCAACTCCAGGCTTTTGATCTGCTTAATTGATAATGACATAACGACGGACTTGACCACACCTGCCCATGAAATAGCCTTTGAGTCAATTGTCCAATTACTTTTGAGCCCCTGAAATGAAGGGATTGTGTTCAAAAAATGCTTTAGTTGCCTCACATTTTAATGCAATCGTTTTGTTCACCCCACTGAATTAAAACTGAAAGTCTGCACTTCAACTGCATCTGAGTTGTTTCATTTAAAATTCATTGTGGTAATGTACAGAACCAAAATTAGAAAAAAGTTGTCTCTGTCCAAATATTTATGGACGTAACTAAGTGAATTTATTCAAAATTGAAATTACAGTTACGATCTACAAGTTTCTGACTTAAAAGCTTAAATCCAAACAATATATTCAATCTCTATTTGCTGTTCTGTTATTTCGCCGAGTAATAATTTCTGTTTGTTAGCGCTAATGTGATCTTTACTATCATTTTTTTGAGACTTTTGATTTTTCGTACTTTCATTATCTCTAACCTGCTCTGCATGTTTACCGCGCCAATATTTTTGAATTCTTTACAAAGTTCTACATTGTCACCTACTCTTTGTCTTTTATTTCCGGTCCCCGGCGTGGTTAAATCTCTTAGCACAAAGTCTCGTCTCGTGGAACGTGAAAGTGTCTCTCTGAGAAAGTCACGTCTCGTCTCTCTTCCTAAGATTGTTTTATTATAATAGAGAGATGAGTCAAAGTTTCAGATAATTAAAAGAAAAAAAAATTCTGCCATTTAAATGCAAAATCATTTTAGTTATCCAATGATCAAGTAATAAGTCACTTCAAGTAATTTAATAATATTTTCATAATTCTTTCATTTCCATAAATTCAGGAATACCCATTATGCCGAAAATAAAGTGCAAGCTCACAGACCACATGAACAGCAAATATCAATGTTTTCAAAAGGCCAGAACAGACTCAACTAAGGGGCTGATGCTCACAAGATTCAATTTCACTAGCAGGCTATGAAAAGATTTCTATTCATATTTATCCAAGCTTTACTGAGAAAAATTGCTTCAGTTGAAAAATATAAAAGAATGTAGATTAATGTAAATAAAACTACATTGAAAAGAGTCAAATTATTTTTATTTTACTAGAAGTGAATTTACCACGTGTATACAACAGTTTGTTACACAGTTATGACAGTTAAGCTATCCCAATAAGAATGGAAGGAATGAAGTCTGTTAATTTAAGAGGCTTGACCTATTCAAAATATTTAATGGCTTATTAGTTTGCCAAGGACTGTGATTGTGGCCATCACATCATAATAGTGTGTGACAGTAGATGATGCTATTCCAGTGCTTGACCCGGCACAGACAGATGCGGGAGGCACACTTACAAAAACAAAGAGGCTTTTTATTTTTCTTCACTTGTGTGGACACAACACAGTCCAAAGCACGAATCCCAATCACAATCATTCTCTTATTGTTTTGTTCTCCACTCCTCTCTTCCCGACTCTGGCTCACCAATCACTGTCTGCTGGTCCCTTATATGGATCACCCGGAAGTGCTCCAGGTACTCGTTGACCCACTTCTGGGTGTGACAGAAGAACCGCCCACATGGGCTCACGGACAGTTGTAGCACATTCTGGCGGACCCCTAAGATCCCAACAGGGCTGGAACGAACTCCAATTCCCATGAAGCACAGTGGTACTCTGAGATATCACTGCCATCCAGATGGGCTGACATCTAGCGTTCTGGGGGAGGTGATGCTCAGTCCATATTTGCCCAACCCAGTCCTTCCAAAGGCAGAGGTGTCCCGGCCAGGCAGGGGTACTAGCCACTCATAACAAGTGATAAACTGCTTCTAAAGGTTTATATCATTTTAAAAACCCATAAGACAGTATAAAGACATATTATGGCATCATTGAGAAAGGCCTCTTCAGAAGTCCTAATTTTTCAACCCAAATGTCTTTATTTCCAGAGAAAAAGAGTTGGCAGCCCTATGTTTGACAGTTCTGGATATATCACAATTTTACTTGTTTGAGACAACAAGGCACTCCTTTAAGTCAATGACATATAACAAAAAATGCAAAGTTTAAAATTATGCCCTAATTAGTAAAAAAATTGAATGTTTATGAGGCAATCATCTTTACAATTCTTTTTACAGTTGTTGCTTTCTGTCCTGTAAGTGAATATATCCTAAATGATTTCTTTCAAATAAGAGTAAATAAAATGTTATTACCGTATATACTCACGAATAAGTCCTCCCGTGGATAAGTCAGGACTTGATTTTAATGTATAATTTCTTGTATTTTATAATGTCATCGTAAAAGTCGAATGCAGAACACTCACGCTATTGGTACAAGAGATTATGACAGCGTTTCTCAACTTTTAAGTGTTTGCGACCCAAGTTTTCATAACAGTTTTAATCGCGCCCCCCTAACTTTTTTTTGAAAGGAGCCCACTAATATCAATTTCCATCCATCCATCCATTATCCAACCCGCTGAATCCGAACACAGGGTCACGGGGGTCTGCTGGAGCCAATCCCAGCCAACACAGGGCACAAGGCAGGAAACAATCCTGGGCAGGGTGCCAACCCACCGCAGGACACACACAAACACACCCACACACCAAGCACACACTAGGGCCAATTTAGAATCGCCAAACCACCTAACCTGCATGTCTTTGGACTGTGGGAGGAAACCGGAGCGCCCGGAGGAAACCCACGCAGACACGGGGAGAACATGCAAACTCCACGCAGGGAGGACCCGGGAAGCGAACCCGGGTCCCCAGGTCCCCCAACTGCGAGGCAGCAGCGCTACCCACTGCGCCACCATGCCGCCCTAATATCAATTTGTTCTTTTTAAATTAATGATATATCATAGATGCATATTTTATTATACCTGCTTAAATTTATCGACATTTATTTAATGCTATATTTATTTTTCTAGTATCAGAATGTAGTTTAAGTTAATTTGTTTTGGTTTCAATAGATGTATTTTTCATATTTTCGATTCTTGTTTACTTTTTTTCACATCTTCGCACCCCCTCTTTTGTTAGGGGGGCACGCCCCACAGTTTGAGAACCGCTGGGTTACGATATATTAACGCCCACCTGAGAAAGTAACCACGGAGCACACGGCCTTTATTTTCTGTGGAGGTGCGGCAATTATCATTATCATTGTCATTATCAGCGTGTGCTCCTAACCTCTCTCTCTCATGCCTACATGACCACACAGTAATACCTGAACTATTGCAAAGTGATGTTTGCACTGATTTGTGTTTTTTGTACCTCACACCCTCATACCCCTTTATCGTAAGAGCATCCCTTATCTACCATGGAGCATTCGATCAGAAGAACAATATGAAGCTCATTTGAAATTAGACATCGTTGAAGTAGACAAAGAAATTGGTAACTGCGCTGCTGCAACAAAATTCGATGTGTCTAGAAAAACTGAGGCAAGATTGGAGGAGGCAAGAAATGTAAAAAAAAAAATTAAAAATTAATTATCGCATTTTTGAATGGGTGTTTATGTCGGGGTATGATTTTATGATCGATTTTTCGGGTTTCAAGGCCCGACTTATATGTGAGTATATACAGTAATAAAAAAGACCCAAGAGCAAACTTTTTTATTTTTTAAACTTTAAATTTTTCGTTCTGTCATTGCACTACTTAAAGGAATGCCTTGTTGTCTCAAACAAGTAATACTGTCACACATAGGGACACTCGGAGCACATATAAATCATAAACATGACAGTGGATTTTTCGTCTCTTTTGCTGCAATACCTCTCCAATGATACAGCACCCGATCAAATGTAAAATCACCAGGGACCACTACGTTAGATTACAAATAAATTCCTTTAGTGGTTGTTATTAGAATAAAAGGGTATGTAGAATCTTAACAAACTGGAACAAACTAAAAAAAATGGAGAACACCCCAATTTACTTTGGGGTCTTTTTTTTAATTATTTTTAACATCTCTCACATGGGGAAAAAAAGAAATGGATGTCTGCCTGTTAATGTACATCAACGTGTACACACACCGGGAACTGTGATCACCAACAATTTAATTGAAAAGAGAAAGCCATGTTAACTTTCCCTCACTAAGCACACCAATTAACCGGAAACTTCCCTTGTGGAGTGACAGGCAAACCGTTGCCACCAATCAGTGTTTTCCTTTAGTTTTGCCACGGTACCTACCGTTTCCATTAACTTTTAATTGTCGTCAACCTTCTGATTGTGAGTGTGTCATCTCTAATTTTGTGCATCACCTTGTCACACCTTTAAATTTCTTGTCACTTTGCCTTCGGGGCCACTGTAATATCCTAATAATGTCATTGAAAAATCATGTTTCTATTTTATTCATAGTTTATTTAATTTTTAGTTATCATTTGAATAATCAATATATCCTAACAGCAAGTGAAACAAAAGTTGATGTCTGTGAAGCAGAGTTGTCATCAGGAGGACGGATTTAGATGCTGCCTTGCGCAGAGAGAAGTACTGTGGGTAGAAAGAAGAAGGAGAAAGCGTGGTTGTTCCCACTATCTGTTAAAATAATAGTTTGCCATTCAAATAGTTAGAAGGTTCCTTAGAAATAGTATGTGTCAATCGAAGCAACGTAAGTTTGTTTTGGTTCGTAATAAATTGTTTCTGTATATATGTTTATCTTAGAACCAATATGTTATCCCCTTGTTAAAGTTAAATGAGTATAAAGAACCAGAAAGTAATGTTGTTATATTTTTGAGAACTTTAATTGTCTCTGCAGTTCTTATAAGGCACTGTTAACTCAGAATATTTAATTTATTAATTAAGTTGTAATTGTTATGCTTGTAAATTCATTTAGGCCAGGTCAATACTTCACGCGACACGACGCATGCTCCAGCGGACACTACACAAGTGTTGCACTGTTTATACTTGAGCGCGTACTTTATGTAAATCTGGAAGATTTCACCAGGTGGCAGTGTGAGATATCATCACGGTTGGTGAGAAAACGTTCAGCTTCGCTGTGTTGTGAATTGCCTGAAACCAGTGGCGTAGCTAGGGGTGGGTGAAAGGCGTGGTCCGTCCTGGGCGGCACATTTTTGGAGGCAACATTATTGGCCAAAAGTCTCAGTACAATTCGTGTGTAAGCAGCAGGGTTCGGAAAAATATCACTCATGAATGAAAACAGTAAAACTCTGATTTTCATCCACAAATGCTGCAAAAATAATTTTCAGACTGTCCTGTGACGGTATCAGACACAGAAGTTGAAATTTATGAGGCAATAACAAAAAAACAAACATTACACTGATAAGAATTTCTAGGAAAATAAACAACTAATTTACAATTTATAATTTTAGTTTCGTTATCAATCCGAATGCGTTCTTGCTCTGTGCAGAAATCATCCCCACCTATCACTTGTACACTACACTGGTTATGGTTTTCGCAGAGTAATTATATCCATCCATCCATCCATTATCCAACCTGCTATATCCTAACAACAGGGTCATGGGGATCTGCTGGAGCCAATCCCAGGCAACACAGGGCGCAAAGCAGGAAACAAACCCCAGGCAGGGTGCCAGCCGACCGCAGGGCTGTAATTATATGAAACTAACAATTAGAACACAGTGCCTCAATACAGTATTCTTGTCTAGTTGATGCTTATAATAATTATATGTAAAAAAAGTATTGCTCTTTCTCTAAATATGAATACATCTATGCAAAATGTATCTTGAATTTTCTATTTAAATAGGTTAACATATCCAGATATGTTGGAGGGCGGCAAATCAAAGCACCACCCCGCCCCGTGGGGGATGAACTGGAGCTACGCCACTTCCTGAACATTCCTAGGACACCTTGGCAGAATATCTCTGAAAAGGATGTTTAATAATTACATCCATCAATCCGGGGATGCACTCATTCCAGCAAGCATTGGGCAAGAGGCAGAAACAATCCCTAGACGGGGCATCAGCGCATCGCAAGGTGAACACAATTACACACACACACACACACACACACTGGTGTCATTTTAGCGTCACCAAATCCCCAAACCTTCATGTCTTTGGAAGGAAACTGGAGCCCAGTGTGGAATCCCACCAGGAAAACAAGCAAACTCCAGGCAGGGAACACCAGCGACGTGACTCCCTGCGAGGCAGCAGCGCTACCGCTCTGCCACTGTGCCGCCCCCACATGTGTAATTATTAACAGTATTCATTGTTTAAATGAAGTTAACGACTTATCTGTAAAATGTAACATACATACTTTAATGCATTTCATCATGAAACTGATATCCAGTATAAATCTAAGGATTTAAAATGTGCAGAGAGCTGGAATATCATAAATGTAATGTGTTCCGTGTATTAAATTACAGGTAAAATTCCGTTACAATGAATATCTTTACAATGAAGTATTTTTACGGTCCTGACAGTTTCCCCGTATGACACAAGTCTATAGAAATCTCGTTACTATGAAGTACATTCAGCAGATACTTCATTACAACGAAGTGCACAAAAGACCTTGAAATGCCAGAATGAATCATCTGCAGAGCAGTTAGTTCTGTGGCCTCAGCTCAGTTGTGCACAACGATCCCTAAACACAAACATTGTAATTTTTTTTTCTTTCTTTGATCGTTCCTCGTACTGTTGTTTTTTTTTTCCGCTGTTTTTGTTTCCTGCGGTTTTCAGTGATACCTTTTGCTTATTGCTCGTCAACATTTGACAAACATCCATTGGAATTTAACTCATTGTCACCCAACGGCAGATGAGAAAAAAACGACAACAGTTCATATTAGAAAAAAAAAAAAACATTAAATTTTTGCAGCTCTCGATTGCGGCAACAAGAAAAAAGACATTGCCAGTAAATTCGGAATTTCGCCATCAACACTGTCAACTTTCTTAAAAGAAACAGCAAAAAAAGAAGAAAAATCTCAGGTTGCAAAAGTATGTGAACTGCTGCATTTGAAGACGCTGAAAAAGCCGTTATGTGGTTCAGTGATGCGCATTTGAGAAACATTCCTATTAATGTGGCACTCATTCAAGAAAATGTGAGGTTTGTAAACTCTCTTGGGACCTCCCCCAACTAGACAGCATGCCAAAGAGCGTCCCGAAGTGAGATCTCCGCTTCTGTACGGGGCAACAGCAGGCTCACAGCTATGCTGCGTCTCTCTGCCAAAGTAAACAGAAAAGATCTCGATGGGTGATGCAAGGTTAGGAGCAGGTACATTGTAAATGGAGATAACAGGATTACTTGGTCACTGACCTGGCCACGATCCTGCCTGACTGTTGTGTCTGTTGTAGCAGATAGACGTGTTGTCCACCTCTCGAACCCTCAGGTACCACTCTTCGGACCAGGTGAAAGTATAATAATACTTTATTTTAATATTACAAGGTGCACCAAGCACTCTCCTCCACACACTCATTAACCACAATTCTCTCTCTATAAACAATCCTCCACTCCCAGACACGTCGCCACCCTACCTCCCAGCTCAGTTCAATATCTGGGCTCACCCAGAGTCCTTTTATAGACCCTGACCCGGAAGTGGCTCCAAGCCAAACCCACAAGTCCGTTTTCCTTCCGGGTCAGGGCAAAGTCCTTTTCTTCATCCCGGGAGCACATCGCTTCTTCCAGTCACGTGACTGGGATGCACTCCCGGGTTATAGGGCACACAAGAGCTTACTAGCCCCCCTACAGCGACTCCTGGCGGCCCCCAAGGTATCCAGCAGGGCTGTGTCAAAACACTACAAAGTCCATGAGGCCCTGCTGGAACTCGGGGCGCAAATATGCTGTCCGGAGGGCTCCTCCTAGCGGCCTGGGGGTGACGAACGGAGTCCATAGGCGGTCGTCTGTCACACTGTGTATAGGAGAGTGGCAGATCACGCTACAATAAATAAGTGTGCCATTCCTGTTTCAAACTGAATAAAGCTGATTTTGCTAAAGTACTGAGACTAAGCCTCGTGTTTTGGGGTGCAAGACAAGATTTATAGCGTGACCCAGATCATTTAGGATTTGGTTCGTTGGTGCTTCGCTGCACCGCTGTGACAAACAATCTTTCATAGACGCTGCAATTGCGCTTTTGGACGCACTTCAGCGTGTCATTTCCGTGAGGGGGGGAATCCAAAAAGTGTTCAGAAACCTCACAATATGAAGAAGAAATGATGGATGATTCAGCTTCTGATTGATAACTGTGCTGCACACAACATGCTTTCACATTTAGATAAAGTTAGCATTGATTTCCTCCCACCCAGTTGCACAGCAGTGCTTCAGCCATTGGATTTGGACATCATTGGCACCCTGAAAGTGTATTATGGAAAGGAAATGCTGAGAAAAATTCTCATCAGCATAACTTGTAGGCAGGAGGAGATTAAAATTAACACGAAGGAAGCTACTGAAATGATTGCAAACGCCTGGATGCAAGTTAAAGAAAGCACTATAGTAACAAATACAGAATCTCATTACAATGAAATTTTCATTACAAGAAAATATTATTTTAGGTCCCTGGGTGTTAGTTGTAACAGAATTTCACCTGCATTTTAGTTTGTTTATTGAACAGTTTTATGTAACAAAAACAAATGAACAAACAGTGACACACTAATCAGTTAATGGCTCAAAGTAGGATTTTTATTTATTTTTAATTTTGAGCCACACAATACAAATTAGTCGGCACTTTGATTGGTTATGTTAATAATTCTGTCTTTTTTATGTTAATAATTCTGTCTTTAAAACGATGTGAAGAAGAAAAATAAGACATTATTGCGTTTCTGACTATTTATTCAGCCAGTTGCTTAGGTAGACAGTTTATTTCCACCATTCATTCCACAGATGTTATCCCAGTTACAAAAACAAATCTTCACAAGCAACCAGTGCTGGGAAACGTTACTTAAATTAAATTCACTACATTGCTCATTAAATATAAAATCCTATTCTCCTCCAGTTCAGCGCATTTCTTTTCCTCACTTTTCTCGATGGGGGAAAAAACAGAGTCGGATTAAAGCTTTACATCCACTGCGTGTGTTGCTGCTGATTTAACTGATCGGTTACTTAACTGCACTTCTCTGTTTGCTACCAGCACTTTCCTTGGAGCTCACGATGGAGGGCAAGTCACCTCTCTAAGGACAGTATCTCACATCCCAGTCTGAATGGTGAGATGCAATCTTCGTCTCTCAGCAGCCTCGGCCGAGCACTTCAAGCTTACTGCACGGAGCCCGTTGTCTGAAAGGCCGTAGCAGCACCCAGAGATGGATTGTCTGCAGTGTATGAGTTGGTGTTTCACTGAATGTGAAGATATCAGCTCAGATGTTCTCTTCTACATCGATGTCCAGTGCACTAGAGATGAGGTCAGGCTCCTCCACACACACTGCCTTGGCCATTTTGGTTTCAGTCAGTCTGTGTAGCTTCCGACTCGATAGACCATGTTAAAGAGGGGTTTCATGGACCTCTGATAAATGTGCTAATTCACAGGGTTTGGCCAATAGAAAGCCGAGTGCAGGAGGCACCATCAGATGACTGGAGATGACAGACAGGTGAATCTGAGGATTTTGTAATTTATTCAAAGCAACAAACAATTTACAACAAAGAAGAAAGCACACTAAGTAAATCAAGAGCGGAACTCAAAGTCTCTCGGGAACATGAAACCCCTTTTGGCCGAGGGCATTATTTTACTAAACTTTCTTGTAATTATTATTATTATTTGATTGACGCCAAGGCGACTTACAACATGTGAGACACAATTTCTTACATTTCTTTTGTTTTTTCACTATTAGCACAAGCAAGTGAAGTGACCTCCTCCTGGTCACACACTATCAGTGCCTATCAGTCATAACATATCAAATCCTTTAGAAATTCATTCTAAAACACATCTTTGACAGGTTACCATTGCTAGTATCTTACGAAAGCTCTCTGAAAGAATATTTTTCTGGGTGGGAAAAAAAATTCCACCATTAGTTTTACATAATAACAGTTCAGGAATTAACAATTCAACACCAAAATAAAATGCGGGTACTTCAGAACATTTAAATTCTCTTGGGTGGTACGACAAGACAAAGAGGTTGATGCCCCCGGTGTAGATCTTCTCCAACTAAACCCACTTCTAGAGGTGGCACCCAGTCTGAATTCTTTTGTGGCCCAGAAGATTCTGGTTTTGTGAGACTCATCGGCCACATCCAGTACAGCAATATGGCTTCTCAAGATTAATTCCTCCAAATTTTCTTGGTGTGTGTATGTGAAGCAAAGTGTATTCTGATTTTTAATTTGTTTTTTTGTAGCTTTTAGTTATGAATTTCCCCAAAAGCAATTGTTTGTGTGGCCTTAGTTTCATACCAAAGGTATTTTGTAGTACAAATGCTAATTAATGTGACTCCACACAGACTGCAGGCACCCTCAGGCGATGGTGGATGCTGTACAGGTAAGTCTGCTCTCTCCAAGCCTTTTCTAATTTTATTCTATTGATTTGACATGAATATGATTTGGTAATTCTCAAGTGTAAAATTAAAATAACAAATGTGCACCCCCCCCCCCCCCCCCCCGAGTTCTTACAGTCTTTGCATGTTTTATTATCAAAAGCAAACAAAAAAAACAAAACTAAATTTAAAAAAACAGCATTTGTTTTAGTGTGCTGCCACAGCATTTTAATATAATTCAGCATGGTGTACAGAATGATCATATGGATACTTTGGATTTTCATTTTTGTATTAATAGTTTGTGTTTGTAATTATTAGCAACAGATTTGATTTATTATTTAATAAGCATTGGCGAGAAGCTGTATGTATGGCACATTATTTTTTTTTTTGGAAAGGTATGTTATTTAATTTTTTGTTATATAAAAATAGAAAAATATGTAATATAGCTGAACTATGATTTATTATGTGAGGATATGTATATTGTAAAGAGTTCTATATGTAATACGTATGTTATGAAAGCAGAGCTAGGCGCAGGTTGGATGCTGTAGGGCTTTGGTGAGAAGCGCTTTGTATGACGCCCTGTTCTTTGTTTCTGGAAAAGGAAAAAAGATATAAACTTTTGATTCTCCTGTGTTGACTTTTTGTCGACACAAAACGAAGTAGGATGGATTCCAGTCAGTTACATGTGCTTACTGTCCAGGCAGAAGTGAACCTCACTCTTTAGTCAGGACAGTTCAGCTGTACTTCTCTCCGGTGTGAATTCTGGTGCGTCTCTGAAGAGAACTCCTCTGACAGATTTGTTTGCCACATTCCAAACAGCAATATGGCTTCTCTCAGAGATTAATTTGTCAACAATAGTTTAGTTTGCTTACTTTTCAAGACAGGAGTGAACCTCACTCTCGAGTTCTGAAGGGTGCTTGTTTTTCTGGACAGATTTCTGAACTGCTACCCTTTTTATTCTGTTGTGAACTCTAGTGTGTCTCTGAAGATTGCCCATTTGTGAAAACTGTTTACCACAATCATTACAGCAATACGGCTTCTCACCGGTGTGAACTCTACTGTGTTTGTGAAGATGACACATTTGTGAAAACTGTTTACCACATTCATTACAGCAATACGGCTTCTCTCCCGTGTGAATTCCAGTGTGGTTCTTCAGACTGCTTATACGTGAAAACTGTTTACCACATTCATTACAGCAATACGGCTTCTCTCCCGTGTGAACTCTAATGTGGATATTCAGACTGCTTATACGTGAAAACTGTTTACCACATTCATTACAGCAATACGGCTTCTCTCCGGTGTGAACTCTAATGTGGATATTCAGACTGCTTATACATGAAAACCGTTTACCACATTCATTACAGAAATATGGCTTCTCACCGGTGTGACCTCTAGTGTGGTAATTCAGACTTCTTATACATGAAAACGGTTTACCACATTCATTACAGCAATATGGCTTCTCTCCCGTGTGAACTCTAATGTGGTTATTCAAACTGCTTATACGTGAAAACTGTTTACCACATTCATTACAGCAATACAGCTTCTCTCCCGTGTGAACTCTAGTGTGGTTGTTCAGACTGCTTTTATGTGAAAACTGTTTTCCACATTTATTACAGCAATACGGCTTCTCACCGGTGTGAACTCTAGTGTGGTTCATCAGACTGCTTATACGTGAAAACTGTTTACCACATTCATTACAGCAATACGGCTTCTCTCCGGTGTGAATTCTAATGTGGATATTCAGACTGCTTATACGTGAAAACTGTTTACCACATTCATTACAGCAATACAGCTTCTCTCCCGTGTGAACTGTAGTGTGGTTCTTCAGACTGCTTTTATTTGAAAACTGTTTACCACATTCATTACAGCAATATGGCTTCTCTCCCGTGTGAACTCTAGTGTGGTTCTTCAGTCTGCATATATGTGAAAACTGTTTACCACATTCATTACAGCAATACGGCTTCTCTCCCGTGTGAACTCTAGTGTGGTTCTTCAGTCTGCATATAAGTGAAAACTGTTTACCACATTCATTACAGCAATACGGCTTCTCTCCCGTGTGAACACTAGTGTGGTTCTTCAGACTGTTTTTATATGAAAAATGTTTACCACATTCATTACAGCAATACGGCTTCTCTCCCGTGTGAACTCTAGTGTGGTTCTTCAGTCTGCATATATGTGAAAACTGTTTACCACATTCATTACAGCAATACGGCTTCTCTCCCGTGTGAACTCCAGTGTTGATCTGAAGAGCACTCCTGCCATAGAATTTTTTTCCAGATTCCAAACTGCACTGATCTTTGTTTCCTGTACAAAGTTTAAAAGAAAAGGGGAAAAAAGAGCTTACTTTCAATCCACTGCCTTATTATTAAAATTAACTCACATTAAATACATGATGGCTGAAATTAGGAACAACCTTTGATAAACATAAGCAATTATAAAACTTTAGCCGTACATGGAAAGCATACTCAATTTGTTAATTCTACGTTCCCTATTACAACTACTTAGTAGGGCCACATGTATAAAACTTCCTTATGCTCGGCAACATGTGTAAGCCATTTCTCATACAAAAGTTCAGATTTTTAAAACTAGAACTTTGCGTTTAAATTGGCTTAAAGTCACAGCAAGTTATGAGCATTTGTAAGTCCCAAGCAGACTTCATTTGTGTTGGCATTTTAACAAACAGCTGGTGGAAAAACTAACTGAACAGAAAATCTCATTTCATTGCACATTTCACATTGTGATATTTGACAGGCTACACAAGAAGTGAGTTTTGATATATCACAATGACATTTTGGCTCATGATGATGACTTAATTCTAAGCTGATTTAGACTCCGTACTGTCATCCTCTTTGAAGTGTGTGCTGAACATGTGCCTTCATTACAGAGACCATCACACAGAAGTCACACAATCTCAGTTCTCTTACAGGTCTTAACAGCTGTGGGTTATTTGGTGATGGTGGCTGTTGTGATGTGAGATTTTACATATAACTTGATAAATGTTTTGCATGTCATTATTTCTAATTTAGGCAAAGGAATGTAATTTAGTGTTCACCACCCCCCCAACCCCCCCCCCCCCCCCCCCCCCCCCCTTAGGAATGGGTCTGTTTGAATTTTACGACAGGATTTGGGGGATGTGTTTTAAACCAGTTTGCAGAGTGTTTATTTGCTAAAGTCATTTCTACCCCCGCAAATAGGCTAAGGTGTACTTTAACATATGGTTTGGGGGCAGGTGTTAAGATGTTCTATTTCCCCATTGGTCTTAGGTATGGCTGTTTGGAATTGGCTTGTCTCAAAAGCCTTTAAGTACCATGATGTCCTATTGGCTGTAGGGGTTGGACAGAAAATCTATATATTTACTTGTTTACCTCACACTCTCTATCTTACTAACCAACATCTGAAAGAAGCATCTCTCTTGCTAACTTGTGATGAAGTCAACACAATGAAGAGTACAGCTCAGCAGCCATTTTGAACAGACATGTGGCTGAAAGCTGAGCACCAATGATGCCTTAACTAGAGACATTTAAGTAACTGCAAGACTGTGTGCTGCCTGAACTACATATCACCATTTAATCAGGTTGTATGGTTGCCAATATTCAAATGTACCTTGCATTTTGTTATTATTTATGAATATTATCAATAATACATTATTTTATGTGTAACTTAACTTCTGCTTGTCTTTTTACTACATCTAATTGCCTAAGGTTATAGATATAGAAGGGAAGGTGGGGATACGTTATATACAATAATACTTTATAAACAATGGTAAGTCTGTGAGATTAGGCATTCTAAGGCTACATGTTAATAATACAATAGGGGAAAGTATAGCAATATATATTACTCTACCAAGACAAAACAGCGGCTTTTCAGTGTGAACTGCCTGACCGGTGAAGAATCTCTCAGTCACCCTGATCCACATCATTACATCTGTATGGGGTGGTACATTTAAGATGTCACAGAGATTCATGCAATATCCTTACTCAAGCTGTATTATGTATTATGTGCAAGCTGTAGTCAAAATGCAATCTGCAGCAACATCTTCGGTCATCAGCAGTAGTGGTCTTCCTTGGCCTATCTGTCCCTTTGTGATTACTGAGTTCACCTATGCATTCTTTCTTCTTATTGATATTCCACACAGTCGATTTAGGTCATCCTAACATAATACTGATATCTCTGTAATGGTTTTATTGTTGTTTTTCAGCCTCATAATGGCTTCTTTGACTATCATTAGCACAGCTGTTGTCCGAAATAATGGGGTTTGGGGGTGGTCTCGCATGTAGAAAAAATGCTGTTATGTCTATAGGGCGATAATTGAAACTTTTTGCAAATCCCCTTTAAATGAAAATGTATAATGTGACTTTAATTAATGAATTATTTAATTTGTAATTTTTTCATCTGTTGAACAAAGGGGTAAATGAAAGAAAAATTATACTTTTGTCTCAGCCACTACGGAGAGTACTGTATAAAACAGAATGCCATGCCAAGCATTGAAAAGGCACTTTCAATAATCAGAATGTGTCCTCACATTTATGCACAATTAAACCAAAATCATTTTACACCAAAACAAACATCAAAATGGCTTAATTAATTCACCAAGGAAAAGAGAGCAATGGATGAGTGACACCTCAGTGATCAGGCCTTCAGAAGCTGCTGTGACCTTGGAGAAAAATGAGAAGATTAGAAAACTGAGGAAGAGTGCAGCTGTTGGTGTTTCAGCTCTATAGGGGAGTGGCAGGTGACACCAGGACTGGTAAGCTTTGTGACATGCCGGTGACATTTATAATCACCATTATAATGTTTATGGATATCTACTGTCTGAGCTTATTTATGTTAAGTAAACTAAAATTTGCCAGGTTTTCCTGTCTATTTGTTCTAATGTGTGTGTTCATGTATGTAATTATTATATCTGTTTTGGCTGTAAACATCAATCAGTGTAAGCCTGCACTCAATGAAGAGCGCTATAAACAATGAATACAACTGAATTAAACAGTAGTGTTACACAAATTAATCAGCCTTGAATTAAAATTGCCCAGTTTTTACTGTTTATTGTGAAATCGGCTTGCAGTTGGTCGACTGGTCTACCGATTTCATGACATGGAACGTGTTAATCTGAGGACACGCGTGCAACTGACAGAGTGCACACGGGTGAAGAAAATAAGTATCTGAAAAGTGAAAGGAATGTTATATGTGAAGTTTAAAATGAAAAATTTAGGTGTTAGTTGTGGTGGATTTAAAGCAAAGACATTTGGAGCAACTTATTTGATGAGACACTTTTAGGTACAAGACCCAGCTCAGTCATTGATTGAGATAGATAGATAGATAGATAGATAGATAGATAGATAGATAGATAGATAGATAGATAGATAGATAGATAGATAGATAGATAGATAGATAGATAGATAGATAGATAGATAGATAGATAGATAGATAGATAGATAGATAGATACTTTATTAATCCCAATGGGAAATTCACATTTTTCAGCAGCAGCATACTGATACAGTAAATAATATTAAAGAATGATAATAATGCAGGTGAAAAAAACAGACAATAACAGTGCATCGACTTTAAACAATGCAGTGAAAGTAGGAAAACCGCTAAGGAAACAAATGTGTCTTAGCTGTCAATAACAGCACTGTTTGAAAAGAACCAGAAAAATGATCAGGACAGGACAAAAAAAAAAAATCAGAGTATCACTCAAAAATAATTGCAATTTATTATTTTAGATACTCAGCCATTTTCTATAGTAGAAAGTTTAGGAGTCCTATAACTTGGGTGCACGATATACACTGGTGAGAGGATGGTTCTTTTCAGATGTGACATTTCATATACAGTGACATGCGAAAGTGTGGGGACCCCCGGATCAAAATAACCATTACTGTGAATAGTTAAGTCAATAGAAGATGAATTGATCTCCAAAAGCCACAAAGTTAAAGATAAACCATTCTTTTCTTCCCCCTCAAGATGTCAGACTTTATATTAGCTCTTTAAGGGCTTTGGCTTGTTCACAATCATCATTAGGAATGGCCACGTGAGGCAAATGTCAAAGCTGTATCAATTCTCAGACTCCTCACAGCTTGTCCCAGCCATCAGCAGCCATGGGCTCATCTAAGCAGCTGCCTAGCACTCTGAGGAATAAAATAAGTGGCACCCACAAAGCAGGAAAAGGCTACAAGAAGACAGCAAATAGTTTTCAAGGAGCCATATTCTCAGTTTGTAACGTTACTAAGAAATGGCAGTTAGCAGAAACAGTGGAGGTCAAGCTGAAGTTGGAAAACCAAAACAATTTCCAAAAGAACTGCTCATAAGATTGCTAGAAAGGCAATTCAAAACCCCTAAAGCTTCATGAAGATGTTTTGTAGTCTCACTCTGGAGTGGTGATGCGCTGTTCTTCTGGTGCAGCGACACCACCACAGATATGACCTTAATAAAAGAGCCATCAGATGAAAACCTCTCCTGTGTCCTCACCATAAAATTCAGCATCAGAAGTTTGAAGATGAAAATCTAAACAAGCCCGATGAATTTTGCAAACAAGTCCTGTGGACTGATGAAGTCAAAACAGAACTTGTTGGACACAATGTGCAAAGGTGAGTTTGGAGTAAAAAGGGGGCCGAATTCCAAGACAAGAGCACGTCTCTGACTGTTAAACAATGGGAGAAGATTGATCATCTTTCGGGCTTGTGTTGCAGCCGGTAGGTGTGGGTATTATTAAGTTTCTTAAATTGAGTGTGTGTGAGTCACCTTGACATCAGTCTAACAGTCAGAGACAGCAACAATAACATTTATTTATATAGCATATTTTCATACAAACGATGAAGACCCCATCTTCATACAGAGAAAGGAAAGGTGGACAAAATTCAAAGCCTTACAAAATTATTTTCCTTTGACTAAACAGAGATTGGAAGTATTACAAAAACAATCTGATGAGAACAGGCCATTCAGCTAAACAACTCTTGCCAATCTGATCCACCTAACATCTCTAAAACAACATCAGTTTGAGTTTTCAAAGTCCCTAAAAGTCCTACTTTCCAACACATTACCTGGTAATGGTGGCTGTTTTTTCTGAGTGAAGAAAAACTCTTAAATGTGTAGCAGTGCTACTGGTGAATGAAACTTCAACTCCCAGCAGTCCCTGCAGTGGCTTTGATTGATCATCTGCTGAGGGTGCAGAGGCTGCTGGGGACAAGGAGGCAGGTGCAACATTTAAAAGGAGGCCAGTTCAACAGAGAACAAAAAGTCTTTTGTGTTTGGTCTCTGGAGTTGCCTATCTGTTTGCTTTCCCGTTGTGCTACTTGTGTTATCTCGTTTTGTCCTGGAGATCGTCTCCTGTTTTGAGTGTATGGACTGTCTGGTGTCTTCCTGCTGCATGAGGACTGTCTGAGGATTTGTTGTTGTCCAGCGAAGAAAGGAGCGCTCCTGATCCCATTGAGACGTCATCATCTCATCAGGAAATACCAGTAGGACTGACCTTTACATTCAAATACAGCGTGCTGATCTCTGTACTATCTACCGCCATCATTTCATTCCATCAGTTGCCGTTTACATGGACTTCATCATGTGTGGTTTGTGTTAGAGGTTTGTTATTGTTGAATTTGTGTTTATTGTATACTAGCCAACCCGCGGAGTAGCATAGGCTGCATAATTATGTTTTGATGGGTAAACACTTCCTGAACGACACAGTTGTCCAAACAGAAGTGAAAACAAAATCGAACCCGGTGCATTCTTATTTGCCTTCTCTGCCTTGTAGCGCAGTGGTAGTGTTGTTGCTTTGCAGTAAGGAGACTGTGAAAGATTTTGGGTTCGCTTCCCGGTTCCTCCCTGTGTGGATAGCGCTTTGAATACTGAAAACACTGGTATAATCACGCCGCTTTTTAAATGTTTTTTAAGCTGAGGGGAAAAAAAATGAACATTTGCAAAATCCGTAATGCTGCTTTCAGTAAGTACAATGCACATGCGTTTAATTTGTCGGCCACTTTTTGCCAGCGGTCTTTTCTGGTTTGGGCTCCTTTTGCAGTGTTACCGCTTGTGCATGTTAAATTTTGAAATCCTTCGAGTAACTAATTAACTAACTAACTAACTAACACCCACCCACCCAGCTTGTGTGAAAAATATGCGCCCGTTCTTTCATCATTTTGTTGCAGCCTACCAAAGACTTGATCATGTTTTCGTGGGGAACAATTGCAAGCCCCGGTTTCCAGCATGAATGGGGTTCAACGGCTTACCCACGCCTCTCTGCGCTGGGTAGACACACGTTGATTCATTCAGTGTAGCGCGCGTGCAGTTACCTGATGCAGGAATCTGTATAACATTGAAAGAAGTGTTGTTTCCATGAAATACATTTGAAGCGGTGGCCATGGGAAGGCAAATGAACAGTCCACATTTGCAAAATCCGTAACGCTGCTTTCAGTAAGTACAATGCACACACGTTTAATTTGTTGGCCACTTTTTGCCAGCGGTCTTTTCTGGTTTGGGCTGCTTTTGCAGTTTTACCGCCTGTGCATATTAAATCTTGAAATCCTTCGAGTAAAAAATTAACTAACTAACAACCCACCCACACACAGCTTGTGTGAAAAAATGCGCCCGTACTTTCATCATTTTGTTGCAGCCTATCAAAGACTTGCTGATCATGTTTTCTAGACTCAATATACATTGGCTTTTCACTCAGCGCGGGGGCACGCATTCATCTCGGATTATTACATCCCGCTAGAGTATCCGCTGCACGGCTGCGTTTGAAAAACCGAATTATCCCAGATGAGTTTCACCGGCATTAATGATTAGGAATCCGGTTGGAACAAAACCCTGCAGCCACAGGCGTTCACCAGGATCGAGTTTGGGAAACACTGCTGAACAGAGACGAAACCGACTTAGGTGAGGAGTTGGGGCGGGCAATGTAGTTGCAGCTATTGATTATTCAGTGTTGTTTGCCTGGGTGTCTGATCTGCTCGACGGGATCAGAAATAAAAGGAAAACAATGTGAAGGCAATGTGTTCCTGTGGTATAGCGGGTCCACAGCTCCCCTTCAAAAGGCCATTTTTAAATAAATAATCATCGTGCTCACAGCGTAGCGAGGGGTGTGGAAGTGTGGCTGAAACGGCTTCAGGGTGGGGTCATGCTGCATGTGTTTCTCCCCTGTGCAGTGTGCGAGCGAGTGAGGAGAGAGAGAAAGCCGGTACGTTAGAGTGAGCGAGAGCAGGCTCGAAGGCAATGTGTTCTGTGGTATAGCTGGTCCATAGCTCCCCTTCAAAAGGCCATTTTTAATCAGGCAACTGACAGTAGTGGAGTCAGGCACAGAGGTCAGCTGCTGAGAGAGCATCTCGACTGTTGCAGGGACTGCATCGGTGAAGCAGGTGAGACGCTAATGAAAAAGAGGCACAGGGCTTATTGATTTTTAAAGACTGCTTCCTTCATTGTGTTTTAACCTCAGTTTTAAAGGATTGTTTTAAGGATCCCATGGGATACCCCTTGCAAACTGTTTTACACGCTGCATATAGCGATTCACATCCACGAGAAACATGCCTCTACGAACAGTCAACGTGGCTCAGAGATGCATGTGGACTCTACGACAGACGAACATAAATGATGTCATTTTTTCTGTGTCCTCGCGTCCGAGTTGGTGGGCGTGGCTCTGCGAGTTGTCGTCGTATCCAATGGTTTTAGAGTTGGTGGGCGTGGCTCCTTCCTGCGTGCGCCATTGGCGTCTTACTTGTCGGCGGCTTAGTGAATCCATGCCCCTTCCTGCGTGCTTTCATGGGTGTCTTGCTTTGCTCTGCGTGCTTTCATGGGTGTCTTGCCCGCTCTGGTGGAGGCTTAGAGAATTATATATATATATATATATATATATATATATATATATATATATATATATATATATATATATATATATATATATATATATATATAGATTGCTGTAAGGGGAAATGGGGTAGGACCATTTTCATTTAATATTCTTTAATTTCTATTACCAGTTGCTTTTTTGTCTCTACGAGGGTGTGTGTGTGAGTTGGGCCAAGGCTCCGTGCATTCCTGGGATCCCCATTGAAAAAATAAATCAATCACCATCATATCGACGGTGGGAATCTTAGCTGGGCTTATTAGTCCACTAGAGATCTTTATGTGGAATTATCCCTTAACAAGTCTCCAGCTGTGTCCTCATGTTCTTGTTGAACTCTTTTTAAAGTAACAGCCAGGCTCCACTGCTCTAATTACTTTAATGATGTTAAACACTTCAGTCATGCCTCCTCTTAATCTCCGTTTGCATTAACTGAAAAGGTTGAACTCACTGAATCTTTTCTGATAATTCTGTCTATCACCCCTAGAATTAGCTTTCTTCTGGACTTTTTCTAGCACTGCTTTGTATTTTTTGTAGACTGGAGACCAAAACTGCACACAAGACTCCAGATGAGGTTTTACCAGTGTGTTATAAGGCTTCAACATGACCCGCTGTGACTTGTACTCCACACATCAATGCGCTATATAAACTGAAATTCTTTTAACTTTCTTAATGGCTTCTGAACACTGTCTGGAAGTCGATAGAGACGAGTCCACTATGACTCCTAAATTTGTCTCATCAAGTGTACTTAGAATTTTCAGACCTCCCATTGTGTATTTAAACCATACACTTTTACTTCCTATGTGTAATATTTACATTTTCTTACATTAAATTTCGTCTTCCACAAATCTACCCAATCCTGTATGCTGTCCAAATCTCTTTGTAATAATTCAACAGATTTGCGATTATCTGCCAATCCAGCTATCTTGGTATCTTCTGAAAACGTAACCAGCTTGTTATTAATATTCCTAACCAAATCTACTCTACTAGGGGGCTCCGCCCCCTGCTCGCTTCGCTCGCCAACCCCTGGTGTTGGGAATGACAAAGAGCGTGATGTATGAATGAGATATAGAATAGTGTGACGGTGTAGATGATGCAAATAGAAAGCAAACAATAAAGTGTGTGGCACAGTGTAAAGGTTTATTGGAAAATTTCTTTGTACACGCCGTTTAAGTGTAAAAGGTAATTCCAGGTCAGAACTTGTAAGGTCAATGAAGATGGTTATTATCGTGATCAGAGTCAACTTTGTCAGAGCTTAGAAAGAGTTGTGTCTCTCCAGGAAGTAATGGAATGACTTGGGTATTTATGTTTTCCACATTAATATTTTTTGGACATAATATAGTGCGTTGTGTTAAAATGGGCATTTGGTCTAATGAGATTGCTGTTCCAAATCTCTCTGTAACTAAGTCGTCGCAGATAAAGGCTTGAGGAATTGTAATAATAGATAGATAGATAGATAGATAGATAGATAGATAGATAGATAGATAGATAGATAGATAGATAGATAGATAGATAGATAGATAGATAGATAGATAGATAGATAGATAGATAGATAGATAGATAGATAGATACTTTATTAATCCCAGGGGGAAATAATATGTGGGTGAAGTCCATCTGTATTGGTGAGTGTACCATCTCTCAGTTGTAATAAGCAATTGTTACGATCTGGTTCTGGACATCGTATCTCTTTTACTAACTGTATCTTTTGAAAGCAATGCCAATTGTCTGCGTATTTTAAGGTGCACTGAACAATAGCTGAGTGCATGGTATCTGGAAGAATAGCTAATCACTGTTTAAAATCTCCTCCTAATAAAAGTACCTTTCCTCCAAATCGAATATTATTATTCATAAACGTTTGTAGAAGTTTATGAATGGTGTTGAGTAAGTGACTTCATGCCATTGTACATTCATCAATAAACAACATTTTTTGAAGACGGATGTCACGTGCAGTGCCACCGTTAATGTTCATAGTGGATACCGATTTGTAGGATCTAATGCAGTTGATAAAGATTTCACTTTCAGGTACATCGTCAGTTATAAGCTTCTGTAGATATTCAGTATATGAATGTAAAGAAGGCAGTCTAATTTGACCCTTTTGACAACAACGTCTAAATGTATTACTTGTATTGCCAGTTGTTTCTTCAGGGAAGTGAACTGAATGACAATGATTGCAAATGACATTCATTAATCCGAATGAATTTTCCCGGTGTATGTTTTGCTTGTGCCGTTTGAGAGGCGCGTTGTTGCATGTGTAGTATTTGGGACGTGTTGTTTTGGAGCTGTAATCGATTTGCCTGTGCTGTGTGAGAAGCCCGTTGTAGCCTTCGCTCCCGTTAACGTATGTCTGAGACGGGAGGTGTTTCGTTTTGAATCCGTGCCTGTTGCGATGCAGCACTTTGATTGATAGTTTGCGTCATGTGGATCCAGGATGTAGATTTGTGCATATTTGCGTTGTTGATTTGTTTCAGGGTGCACTGTTCCAATGCGATGCAGTATTTGTGCACATATGGGAAAGCAGTATGGGCCATTGCCTTTTGGTGGCCTGATATTTACTAAAAGCAAATGAACCATTGTAGGATCTAACGCAGTTCATAAAGTTTTTACTTTTAGGTACATCGTTAGTTAGAAGCTTTAGTTGAGCTTTGCGTTTTTGGAGTCGAGACATTTTTTCATTTAGAAATATGGATAAGTAATTAGGAGTATTGCACTCACTGTTAATATGGAGCCTTTTCTGCAGTTGAACGGTTAATAGTGCCTTATTGTAATGAGATCCACCTATGCTGCATAGCCGTCTATTTTGTTGTTTCTTTCGTGCTCGTGTGTTTGTTCCTGTTATCCTTTCCTTTTCGTTTTGTACCCGTGACCGTGTATTCATGAGTTGTTTCTTTCTCAGCATCCGAAATATGGATAAGTAATAAGGAGGTTCGCAGTCACTGTTAATATGTTTCCTTTTCTGCAGTTGAACGGTTAATAGTGCTTTATTGTAAGGAGATCCACCAATGCTGACACCTATGCTGTCTAGTGTGAAAGTGCTGACGTTCACTTTAGAATATGTGGCTTTGGGTGTGACTTCTTATGGATGGGGGGTGGGGGGGGGGATTGTTGAGGATTGTTGTCGCGCGAGCGTCTTCTTTCTTTTTGTGTTCCTGTGTCTTGTTGAATCCCCCTCTTTGTGTGTGTCCCGTCCCTCGCTTGTAGGGTCTGTGGGGTGGTTTTGTGTTCTTTTTTTTGTGTTCCATGGGCTTGTTGAATCCCCCTCTTGGTGTGTGTCCCGTCCGGTGCCTGTGGGGGGGGGGGGGGGGGGTGCCTTGCTGTTGTGCGCGAGCCTCTTTTTTTTTTTTTTCGGGTCTAGTTTCGTGTGCAATGTGTTTCGTGCTTTTCCTGCGTTTGACTTTGCGCCTCATTTCTCCTTTTTGTATGTGCTCACTCCTTTTTTCTGTGGTCTTGTCCGCCACTCGCGGCCCCTCATCCGCCTTTGTCGCCCTCTTTTCTCCGCCTTTCTCCGACTCTCGCGGACTCTTTTTGCGCCTGCGCCTCTCGCGGACCCTCATCCGCCTCTCTCGCCCTCTTTTGTCCGCCTTTCTCGGCTCCTCAGCCGACTCTCGCGGACTCTTTTTGCGCCTGCGCAGTACGTCTTTTTGCAGCTACGGCCCATGGCCGGATGTGCCTGCGTCCATCATCCGGTTTAGCATTCTCGGTTAGTAATATGGATATACAGTATACAAAATCCTAAGCCTAAAAGTGCAATGATTTTGTGCAATGATTTTATGTGACGTTTTTATGTCACACTTTAAATCGGGCTTATTTTAAAACCTACATATATGTTTGGCATCATTCTTTTCAGAATTTATCGAACTTTAATGTGGCTTTGTTAGATTTGCAGATTCTTATTCAGTTTTTAAATTATAAACTAAAAAATTATCAAGAACTCATGTCCTGTGAGACGAGACTTTGTGCCAAGATATTTAACCATGCCTGGGACCGGAAATATAAGACAAAGAGTAGGACAGCTGTTGTACAGGCTTTTAAATGTTCAAAGCGCTGCACCAGATCACACAGCACGGTGGCAGCAGCTGACCGAGACAAGAGGAGGAAAAAAAAAATTTTTTATTTGTTTCCCATTGTATCACCATTTAAGAGGGGGTTTCAGAGGAGCAACTGCGTCTCCTTGGGATGCGTTCAGCCCCCCCTCTTCACAACGCGAGTGGCAGAGATGCCAAGTGGCTGGCGCATAGCGCAGGCTGGGGGGGGGGGGTCAATGAGCGAAGCGATCTGGGGGCAAACTCCCTAGTACTTAACATTTTGTTACATTAAATTTCGTCTTCTAAATTTCTGCCCAAGTACTTTCTGCTGTCTAAGTCTCTCTGTAATGATTCAACAGATTCTCAATTAACTGCCAATCCACCTAGGTTAGTATCACCTGAAAACTTAACCAGCTTGTTATTCATATTCCTAACCAAAAATTTATATATAATAAAAACAGCAATGGCCTAAGCACTGACCCCTATGGGTCACCACTCTTACAATCACCTAATTATCAGCCAAATTTAACAAGGTTCCTCTCACCATCACTCTCTGCGTATTGTGCCTGAGTCAATTCTGCACCCATCCACAAACCTCACCCTGAACTGCCACATCTTTTAGTTTGATGCCCACCCTCTCATGTATCCCCTTTCAAATGCTTACTGAAAGTTAAGATAAATAATCTCATCTGCTCCACTTTGATTGTATCCTTTTGTTGCCTCCTCATAGAATTCCATCATGTTAGTCAAACACGACCTCCCTCTTCTGAGCCCATGCTGACTGTTCAGTTAAACTCCTGTCCTTGCCAGGTGTTGCTCAAGCTTATCCTTAATAATTCCTTCCATTAATTTTCCTGTGATGCACATTAAGCTTACTGGCCTAAAGTTGCTTGGATCGGCCCTGTCACCCTTTTTATATAATGGGATGATATTTGCCATTTTCCAGTCCTTCAGAATCTCTCCAGTGTGCAGTGACTTCCTAAAAATGTGTGTCAAGGGTTTATATCTGTACACTGGAATAAGGCGCTATATGAGCGCCCGACCCGGCACAGACTGACACAGAGACACGTATAAAATCAATGGACTTTTTATTTTCTTCTCCCGTGGGCGCACATCTTCCCCGTGACCCACAGGTAATACACAGTCCCACAAAACACAAGTCCACAACAACAGCAGCACTCTTTCTCCTCTCCCACCACTCCTCCACAAGCTTAGTCCTCCTTCCTCCCGACTGTGGCTCCCTCAGTGGTGGTGGCTGGCCTTTTTTATACCCCACCCGGAAGCATTCCAGGTTCTTGATCACCTGGACCTAATTGCATTTCCGGGTGGGGCTGAGGAATTGACCAGCCGGGCTTCCAAGTCCATGCAGCTCCCCCTGGTGGCCATCCGAGCCCCCAACCAGGCTGTGGAGGACTCCATCTCCCATGGAGCCATGTGCCGGGTTGGGGAATCATTGGCTGCCAGGGAGGATGCCCCCAAGCGTCCCGGGGAAGGTATTGAACAGTCCATGGCTGCTCCCCCAGAACAGATGCAGCAGAGGCGTCCCTGCCGGGCATGGAACCCAGCTGTCCTTTACAACACTCTAGCCTCCTTAAGATCTCGAGGGTAAATACTATCTGGTCCTGGTGATTTGTTTGATAAAGTAATGGAGCAGCACTGAAACAAGGATGGTGACAGAGGGAGAGCTTGTGCCTTAAGTTACCTGTGTGGCCAAAATAACACATCAGAATAGGTTCAGACGAGGGAGGTCTGATCAGTAAAACTGTCCTTTCCATTTCTTGCTCAATCTTTTCCTTAATAAATTCCTTCCAATAATTTACCTGGGATCCATGTTAAGGTTAAGCTTACTGGCCTACCATAGCTGCTTAGATCATCCCAATCACCTTTTTTATAAAACAAGATAATATTTTCCATTTTCCAGTCAACAGAAATTTCCGCAGTGTGCGAGGACTTCCTAAAATATGTGTTGTCACATACGTACGCTTGGGAGGCAGGCTAAGGGCTTAACTGAGGGCAGGATACGTGAGGAGGCCTTGACAAAGTGCACAATCCTTTGTTCTCCCTCGTCTGCAGATGACCTGAGGAGAAATCAGCCTAAAAAGCTTCCTCCAGTTCCTGTACTCCTTTCCTAGCTACACATCCCATCGACGTCATTTCATGCTCTTTCATTTTGGACCCACCTCTTCCTCCCTTGCCTCTATAATAATAATAATACATTTTATTTATATAGCGCCTTTCCCATGCTCAAGGCACTTAAAGCAGGGTAAACAGTATATCGCGTTGTACAAACCAGATAAATAAATAAAGAAGATTATGACAGTGAATTCAGAGAAAAAGCCTAACAGACAACATAATTGATGGTCTCGCACACACTCACAGGTTACATGAGCATCTTGACAGAGAAGTAAACTGAGAGAAGGGTAATAAAGTCAAGTGGAGCTAAAAGCCTTCCTGAACAGATGAGTTTTGAGTTGTTTTTTAAAAGAATTCATGGAGTCAGCTGACCTGATTAATTTCGGTAGGTCATTCCAGAGTCTGGGTGCTATACAGCTGAAGGCCCTGCTGTCACCCATGGAGTGTAGATTAGTGTGGGGCACAACAAGATTGCCAGAATCAGAGGACCTTAGTGGGCGGGCAGGCACATAGTGATGGAGAAAGTCACTGATGTAGTTTGGTGCGAGGTTATTTAAAGCTTTGTAGGTTATTAGTAGGATTTTATATTCGATTCTGTACGACACAGGGAGCCAGTGAAGACGGAGCAGGATGGGTGTGATGTGCTCGCTGCTGCTGGTTCGAGTAAGGACTCTTGCAGCTGAGTTTTGAATAAGCTGGAGCTGTCATATAAGATTAGAAGGGGCACCTGCCAGTAGGGAATTACAATAATCGATGCGGGATGTGATAAAAGCACGGACAAGTTTCTCAGCATTAGAGAAGGTGAGGAAGGAGCGAACACGGGATATGTTACGGAGGTGAAAGTAAGAAAGCTTCTTAATGTGATTTATGTGGGTGGAATAAGAGAGGGAGGAATCAAAAATGACACCAAAATTCTTTACAGTAGAGGCAGGTCTGATGAGATCACCGCCAAGATGGACTGGGAAAGAGCTCATTTTATTAAGTTGCATTTTAGTCCCAATTTGCAGAAGTTCAGTTTTGTTGCAATTTAATTTAAAGAGTTCTGCTCCATCCAGGTTTTAATTTCACTAAGACAGGTTGTGAGCTGAGAAAGCTTTAAATGAAATTCCACTTTTAACATTGAAGTAGAGTTGAGTATCACCTGCATAAATATGAAAACCCAGTCCACAGCTATGTATAATATGGCCAAGGGGAAGCATGTAAATACAGAAGAGAAGAGGGCCGAGGACAGAGCCCTGAGGAACTCCTTGTGTGACTGGTGCTGAGCTGGACCTGCTGTTGCCAAGACTAACAAACTCTTGCCTATCAGTCAGATAGGACTTGAACCACTGGAGGGCAGTGCCAGAGATACCCAGCATGTTCTCCATTCTGGACAGTAGAATGCCATGTCTGACCAGAGTGTCAAATGCTGCACTGAGGTCTAACAGAATTAATATGCTAGTTTGTCCAGAGTCTGCTGCCATAAGCAAATAATTGGTTACCCATAGCAGAGCAGTTTCACAGCTGTGCCGCGCCCTGAAACCTGACTGAAAGGGTCCATCAAATTATTAGAGGTTAGGTAATTGGTGAGTTGGGAAGCTACAACACACTCAAGAACTTTTGACAGGAAAGGTAAGTGGGAAATAGGCCGGAAATTGTTAAGATTGTCAGCATCAAGACCAGACTTTTTTAACATTGGGGTTACAGAAGCAATTTTAAAAGTGAGCAGCACAGAGCCAGTGTCAAGGGATGAGTTTATTATTGTTGTAAGAGTCGGGATTATGGCATGAAGGCAGGATTTAAGTAGTGTAGTGGGGATGGGGTCCAGTACACAAGTAGTCAGCTTTATTTTATAAAGCAGGTTATTAACAAACGCAGATGTGACTGGTGAGAACTTAGAGAAGGAGCTGGATGGAGTGGGAAAACAGGGAGAGATATAAACAGAAGATGTATTTATGTTAGTTGAATTATTTAGATCTTTAATTTTGTTACAGAAAAAGTGGAGGAATTCCACACAGACTTCAGTAGAAGAGGTAGTTGGGCCAGATGCGGGTTTGAGTAGTTTATTAACTACAGAGAACAAAACCCTTGGATTATCGTGGCCACTTTCTATTATTCTACCATAGTGGGTGTTCTTAGCAGCAGTTAGTGCTTCTCTGTAAGTTCTTTGGTGGTCAAAGAAAGCCTGGATGTGCACGGTGAGGCCAGTCTTACGTGACATTCTCTCAGGGCGTCGGCCGGCTACTTTCATAGATCGCAATTCTGAATTATACCAAGGAGCTGAACATTTAAAGGAAACCTACTTATGTTTTAAAGGAGCTGTTTTATCTAATGCTGAGTGAAGGGCTGAGTTATAGTGGTCAACAAGACTATCTAGTGTTGGTGGAATAGGTGAAGACAGTAAAAGATCAGAAATGGATCCAGAAAGGATAGAGGGACAGATATTTTTAAGGTTTCTGTAAAAAATTTGTCGATTACAGGTAAGAGGAGGGAAAGGCAGTGAGACAGTGAAAAATATTGCTTTATGGTCAGAGAGTCCCAAATCAGTGCTGTAAATGTTGGCAACAGATAGTCCAGAAGTGCAGATCAGGTCCAGTATATGACCACCAGAGTGGGTGGGAAAATCAACATGTTGTGTCAAGTCAAAACAGTCCAGTAAGGATAGGAATTCATTTCTCAGTTTAGATGTAGTACAGTAATCCCTCGCTATATCGCGCTTCGCCTTTCGCGGCTTCACTCTATCGCGGATTTTATATGTAAGCATATTTAAATATATATCGCGGATTTTTCGCTGCTTTGCGGGTTTCTGCGGACAATGGGTCTTTTAATTTCTGGTACATGCTTCCTCAGTTGGTTTGCCCAGTTGATTTCATACAAGGGACGCTATTGGCAGATGGCCGAGAAGCTACCCAGCTTACTTTTCTCTCTCTCTCTCTTGCCCTGACTTTCTCTGATCCTGACGGAGGGGGTGTAAGCAGGGGGGCTGTTCGCACACCTAGACGATACGGACGCTCGTCTAAAAATGCTGAAAGATTATCTTCACGTTGCTACCTTCTGTGCAGCTGCGCATACTTAAAAGCTCGAAGGGCACGTATTGATTTTTGACTGTTTGTTTTTCTCTCTCTCTCTCTTTCTCTGCTCCTGACGGAGGGGGTGTGAGCTGCCGCCTTCAACAGCTTTGTGCTGCGGTGCTTTGCATACTTAAAAGCCAAACAGCCCTATTGATTTGTTTGCTTTCCTCTCTCTTTCTGACATCCTGTGCTCCTGACGCGCACTCCTTTGAAGAGGAAGATATGTTTGCATTCTTTTAATTGTGAGACGGAACTGTCATCTCTGTCTTGTCATGGAGCACAGTTTAAACTTTTGAAAAAGAGACAAATGTTTGTTTGCAGTGTTTGAATAACGTTCCTGTCTCTCTACAACCTCCTGTGTTTCTGCGCAAATCTGTGACCCAAGCATGACAATATAAAAATAACCATATAAACATATGGCTTCTACTTCGCGGATTTTCTTACTTCGCGGGTGGCTCTGGAACGCAACCCCCGCGATGGAGGAGGGATTACTATAATGTCAATATGGATGTTGAAATCACCAAGAGGGATAATTCTCTGAGAGTAAGAGTTTAGGTGGGTCAAAAGTTCAATCAGATCGGATAAGAATGATGCATTGTATTTTGAGGGACGATAAAGAACAATGAGTGAGACAGGACCTGATTCCGTTATTAGTTTAAGAGCCAGGCACTCAAAAGACAAAGGACAGTCAACTGGGATTCGTTTGATGTTTAAGTCTGCTCTGACAATTACTGCAAGCCCACTGCCTTGCCTTGAGCTGCGAGGCTCTGTGTGGAAAGTGAATCCGGGAGGTGTCGCCTCTGTGAGAGACTCCATTAAACACAGAATATCAAGTTTGGTGTCAGTGATGAGTTCCGACAGCACCAATGCTTTGCCATTAAGAGACCTCAAGTTAAACAGTGCAATATTTGATAATGAGGCTTCTTTTTGCACAGAGCCGTGATCAGGGTTTATTTCCACATAATGTAAATTTGGCACACTGACACTTCTATTTCCAGGGTCACGAGAAGGACGGCTTATTCCTGAGCAAATGCTGCCGGTGGACTCTTCATCCGCAGCCCGGCGGTGGCGGCGACCTGACCCGCGATGTACACATTTCGGGCGCTGCAAAATACCGGCGTCTTTTAGGATGTTCCAGTCAGACCATTTGCTCTGGAAAAAACTGTTTAATAAGAAGGAGTTTGTCATGAGAGTATTTTAGCATGATACTGGGCAATACGTATCTGAATAGCAGTGTAGACGCAGCACAGCATAGCGGAACCGGTAGGACAGGCGGGTGTGGTAGCGTAGGTGAGTGGCGATAGCAAGCAGCAGAAAGCATAGCAGGAGGAGGTAGTAGGATTTGGATGTTCCAATACACAGCCACAAACAGTAACGCTTGGTAATTTCAGGCGTGATCGCCCTGGAGCCATAAGCCAGGTTAGTATGAACATCAAATCAGTTCCCGGTCGTAGAGTACTGTAAGATGAAACGGGAGCAGATCAGCATAGTGAATATAATCACGGAGACAGATCATCCCAAGGTCTTAGATCGCCAGGTACAAAGAAATGTTCGTAGGTCTCGTCCCGTGATCCACAGACTCAGCTGTTCCCAGTTAAAATGGAGTCCATAAAATCTGTAAATATTAAGCCAAATCCATGCAATTCAAGTCAGCTGTATCCACGAACTATACGTAGAAAAAAAGAAATAAAATAAGTGTAAGAAAGTGCAGAATTAAGGCGAATTTTGCGAAAAGTGTTAACAGGGAGGAGCGGCAACAACATGCATGCGCCAGTGTCCCCTCACCTGGAATAAGAACCCAGCACCTTCCCTGTTTAGTTTGTTCCTTTTCGGACGCGGAACCAGACAGTACTCTGGAGCCATCTTTTTTATCTTATACTGTGTGTTATAATATATCGGGCGGATCCCCAACTCTATTTTTGCTCTCCCTTTGTGTTTTGACAGTGTCAAAGGTTTATATGTTTATTCACTAACCCCCTTAAGCACTTGAGGATAAATATTATCTGGTCCTAGTGATTTGTTTGAGTTCAGCCAATTTAATCTGAGTAGCACTTCTCTCTCTACAATTTCCAAATCTCTCAGTACCTCCTTAGTAGTCCCTGTTACCACTGGGAGGTTATCCACTTGCTCACTTGTGAAAACTTCAGAAAAAAAAAAAAAACAAGTTTAGTGCATTTTATATTTCACTGTCTATGTACTGTAATTCCCCTTCATTGTTCCTGATTTGCTTCACCTCCTTGGCTTTTCTTTTAATACTAAAATACTGAAAAACTCTCTTTGGGCCATCTTTTTGCGTTATCTGCAATATTCCTATAACTGCATTTTAGCTTCCCTGATATCTTTCTTAATGATTGCCCTCTTACTATAAATGCCCCACTGTTAGCATTGGGGTAATTAGTCTTCTATGACTTATTTAGCTATTTTTACATTTGCAGCTTCTTTAATCTTATGTAACCACTGCAGAATTCTTATTAATTTCTTTAAATCTGTCCTGCATCATATGTCAAATTTTTAACTTCTTCCTAGTAAGGAATTCCAATTGCTCTTGACTGTTTGCTGCTGCGACACCAGTTAATTACTGACTTGCCGACAACTGCAAAAGCTTTCTCTGCCCTCTGACCAACAAACACAAAGGTTTCTATACAAGTACCTTTACTAAACATTGAAATAGCTCTTGTGTAGATGGCGCAAAAAAAAAAAAAAAACAAAGATAAAAAGGTATGAAACACCCTCAGAGCTCCTTAACGGTAACCACAAAAACAAAGTTTTCAGGGGCAAAAGTTAGATTTAACTCACTCTCACACAAAAGTAACACATACACACAGCCTTTTTCACTTTACAATGCAAGAATGATGTTAGCGTGTCACTTTACGGTGTTGCTCCAATTCAGTGCTTCAATGTTCCATCCAAATACCTCTTAAGGGTTGTCATAAGGACCTTACAAGATCTGAAGAGCTCTATAAAACTGGAAAAACATGAACAAAGCATTCTGAAAGGCTTGACAGGGAGCCAAACAGTCTACAAAAATGGAGCAAATTCAGTACTGGAGTGGGCATCCTGCAAAGATTACAGTGTGAAAGCAGAGGTGAAGAAAAAAAAGAGCAAAGGGCCTGCAGAAACTTCTCTGCATGTGTCCATGTGAATTAAAATAAACTGCTCAAAAAAATTAAAGGAACACTTTGAAAACCCATCAGATCTCAAAGGGGAAAAAAATCCTGCTGGCCATCTCTACTGCTATGGACTGATATGGTAATGTGTTAGGAACGAAAGGATGGCAGCCACATTGTTTGATGGAAATGAAAATGATCAACCTACAGAGAGCTGAATTCAAAGACACCCAGAAAATCAAAAGGAAAAAATGATGCAGTAGGCAGGCAAGTCCATTTGGCCGAAATTTAATTGCAGCAACTCCAAATTGTACTCAGTAGTTTGTATGGCGCCCATGTGCTTGTATGTATGCCTGACAACGTCCTAATGAGACGATGGATGGTGTCCTGGGGATCTCCTCCAAAATCTGGACAAGGGTATCACTGAGCTCCTGGGCAGTCTAAGGTGTCGGATTGACCGACACATAATGTCCCACCCAGAGGTGTTCTATTGGATTGAGGTCAGGCGAGTGAGTGTGGGGGCCAGTCAATGGTATCGATTCCTTCATCCTCCAGGAACTCACAAACACATGAGGACGGGCATTGTGATGCACCAGGAGGAACCCAGGAGCCACTGCACCAGCATAGGGTCTGACAAAGGGTCCAAGGATTTCATCCCGATACCTAATGGCAGTCAAGGTGCTGTTGTCTAGCATGTAGAGGTCTGTGCGTCCCTCCATGGATATGCCCACCCAGATAGACCATCACTGACCCACCACCAAAGTGGTCATGCTAAACGATGTTACAGGCATGTCCACGACTTCTCCAGACCCTTTCGCATCTGTCACATGTGCTCAGAATGAACGTGCTCTCATCTGTGAAAAGCACAGGGTGCCAGTGATGGACCTTCCAATTCTGGTATTCTATGGCAAATGGCAATCGAGCTCTATGGTGCCCACTAGAGGACGTTGGCCGTCATGCCATCCTCATGAAGTCTGTTTCTGATGGTTTGGTCACAGACATTCACACCAGTGTTCTGCCTGCCTGTTGGAGGTCATTTTGTAGGCTCTGCCAGTGCTCATCGTGTTCCTCCTTGCCCAAAGGAGCAGATACTGGTGGGTCCTGCTGATGGGTTATGGACCTTCTATGAGGGGCCCTGTCCAGCTCTCAGAGAGTAACTGCCTGCCTGTCTACTGGAATCTCGTCCATGCCCTTGAGACTGTGCTGGGAGACAAAGCAAACCTTCAGGCAATGACAGGCACGTATTGATGTGCCATCCTGGAGAAGTTGGACTACCTGTGCAAACACTGTAGGGTCCAGATATGGCCTCATGCTACCAGTAGTGACACTGACCGTAGCCAAATGCAATACGAGTGACAAAACAGATCAGGAGGGAAAAATATCAGTGGCCTTCCTTCACCTGTGAAACCATTCATTCCTGTTTAGGGGTCGTCTCATTGTTACCCCTCTAGTGTACCTGTTGTTCATTTCATTAACACCAAAGCAGCTGAAACTGATTAACAAACCCCTCTGCTACTTAACTGACCAGATCAATAGTCCAGATGTTTCACTGACTTGATGCTATACTTGGATTAAAAAGTGTTTCTTTAATTATTTTAGAGCAGAATATAACAGTGTTGTTTACAGAAGGATAACACCAAGGAAATCAGTATAATCAAACAAAAGCATAACTGCAAATCTCAGACTTGTACAAGATCACCTCTAAGTTCCAGAACAGACAATGTTCTGTAGACGAACAAGGAAAAAGTTGAACTCTTTGATCAAAACACGTGACACCATGTTTTGAGGTAGGAGACAACTGCACATTGATACTAAAGCCTCAAGGTGAAGGGAGCATCATGGGTTGGCCTGCTTGTTTCTTCAAAGCCTGGAGAGCTTAACGTGATTAAAGGGACAGTGAATTCAAAATATTATCAAGAAATCTGACAGCAAAACATTAGGATAGCAGAAGCTTAACAAAAATTGAGTCATGACACTGGACAATGAGACCAAACAGGAATAATAATAATAATAATAATTATTTGCATTTATATAGCGCTTTTCTCACTACTCAAAGCGCTCAGCAATTGCAAGTTAAGGGCCTTGCTCATGACCCAACAGAGCAGAGTCCATTTTGGCATTTACGGGATTCGAACCTGCAACCTTCCAAATGCCAGTGTAGATCCCTAGCCTCAGAGCCACCAGGAAGAAATCAAAAAATACAAAGAGTTAAACAGAAGGAAATTGATGTTTTGGAACGGCCAGTAAGACACACACAATGTTGTGTCCTGACCTAAAGAGAACTGATCAGAAAAGAGCTCTCAAGAATAAAAGGAACCAAAAGGTTTGGAGAGAAGGTGTGGATTAAAATTCAAGGCTGATAAGCAGCTACATGAAAAGTTTGGTGGAGGACATTACTATTAAAGAAGAGTCAACCAGTCGGTAAAGATAGGAGGGCCACAGAGTGCATTGTGAATGTTAAAATGATGTGTTCAGGACTGACAAGAAGTCGTCCAATTGTTTGTGTGTTATTAGCTTAGGACAAGTGTGGACAAGACCCGACCTTTCAAGCCCATAAACCCCAACCCTAACACTTGCCCATTTTTCATTTTGCACTTACTTTTTCCAGACTTCTTTGTAGATGGTGGCCGATTTTCCTGAGTTCTGATAGATGTCGTTTTCTTAGTCCTGTTTGGTTTAGACTCCAATGATTCAGTCTTCACATTGACAGAAGGCTCTGGAGATGAACAGTGTCTGCCTTGAGAAGAGTCTAACCTGGTCACCACTCCATCTTGACACCCATCAAGAAGGTTGTCTTCTTTTGCACTGACCAGATTTGTATGGTTGTGTGTCTCAATACAGACAGACTTCTCTTCAACTTCTTCTTTAATGCCCACTGCCTGCAGTTCACTGTTCTCCTCCTTGATGCTCAGATTTTCCTGTTTAAGGTAGATGGACTCCAACTCACTGCGGTGGGTTGGCACCCTGCCCGGGATTGGTTCCTGCTTTGTGCCCTGTGTTGGCTGGGATTGGCTCCAGCAGACCCCCGTGACCCTGTGTTCGGATTCAGCGGGTTGGAAAATGGATGGATGGATGGACTCCAAATCACAGTCCTCCTCCTTAATATCCATGATATTTGTGTCCACGTCACAGCCCTCCTGTTTCACATCCATTGAGATGTTCCAGTAAACATCAGCTTTTTCTTTTTCTCTGTAAAAAGAACAGAAATTAACTTTATTAAAACTTCATCACTTAGATCTGAAGCCACTTGAATGTCATTTCAAAACACCCTCTCTGTTAAGGTTTATATAAAGATTGACCGTTCATAGCATGCTGACAGTAACACATTACTCTTTATTTCAAATTATCAGATGTGAAACAATCCTGGGAGCAGAGGGAAGGTCCAATAAGCTGAAACAAGACAACCAATCTGCTGTGGGTAACCCTAAGAGGAGAAACCAGATAAGTAGAAACCAATTACTAACCTTCATGAATATTCTACTTGATAAGAGGAGGGAGGTCAGGTGGTATGTAGGGATGACTGTTATTGGTACCAATACTGAGGTCTGAAAGCTGGTATTGATATCAAAGTCAAAACACTTAGTATCAATCTAAAACTACCTTGCAAAGTAAAGTTAGATTTGTCAGTGCATCTTTAGAACGTGGGAGAATAAATAATAATAAAGGCAGAAACAAGGAATGCATGAAAACTGCACATGGGAAATAAACAGGCTGAGGTTTAAACTCACACTACTGGAGCTGTGCGGCAGGAACACAGACTTCAAATTATTAATAGCTTCTTTAATACTCATTATCAGGCATTACCAGTTAAACTTTAGCACCAAAAGGTATAAAATTGTGCAGTATGGTGGGATAGGATTAGGGAGAGAAAAAAATCCAATCGCACTTAATGCATGGAAATGTATGCTATTTAAACTGGATTAAACAGTTTACATAAACCTTATGGAGGTTTCATCAAGTATTCAGAGCCTTTCATTTCTTGCACTTTATTGTGTTGAAGATTTCATTTTAAATGGAAACATTTGACACTTTTGCCCATCAATGTACACTCAATAACCCATAATGACAACATTGAAATACATTTTCAGAAAAGTTTAAAAACTGTATTCTCTCATTTCAACAGCAGAAGTATTCAGACACTTTGCTGTAGCTATTCAGATTGTGTTCAGGTGCATCCCGTTTGCTTTTGTGGTCGCTGAAAGTCAGGAACGACAGGAGATGGACACCAATGGAAAGTAAAAAGCAATTTTATTTATTCTTGGTGAGCAGGAGGCTGCAGCAGCTGTCAGCTCAGTTTGCTACAAACAGCAAGCCAGTCAGCAGGAAGTCTTCCTCTTTTTATAACCAGCTTGTTTAATAAATAAAAAGAGTAAGTATGGCAGTTCATTTGCGGTCATACATAGTTTGCAAGTAGCTTAAGATGACACATTAGATCACTATGTGCAGAAGTACGTGGTAGTCTTTAGATAAGAGTAACTGTTGGCACACCCACAGTCACAGGCTCCCCACCCAGCTTAGGCTATGCAATTCAGCTATGGCTAGTTTTGCAAGACAGTTACAGAGAAAGCACTTTGCAAAACATGTACTTCCCTATTCTACTGAACCATCAGGGTTACAACACTTCAACACTTAAGAATCTTATTTCAGCTTATAAAAGGAGTAATGTTATACTGTCGGTTAATACACAGCACATTCTTATTAATGCATAAGTGACACACTCTTATAATTCTTGATTATTCAGGAACTCTGAAACTCCTTAATTCTAAATATTCTTTCTCACTTTCATTCTTCTTGAGATGTGTCTAGAACAGTGTTTCCCAAACTCGGTCCTGGTTAACCCCTGTGGCTGCAGGTTTTTGTTCCAACCAGCTTCTGTTTTTAATTGAACTCCTGGGCTAATTAAGTGAACTGATATTTCCCAAGTTCTGTGTTTAGGGAACAATATAGAAGTAAGAAAACTAAATTTGCTAAACAAAATTTAAAAAATAAAATAAACCAAGCAGTTATATAGGAATAATGTATTTTTTTCTCTTTTTAACAGTATTTTCATCTTGATTTTCATTCTACTTTTCTAAGTCTTCTAATTGTTTAATTAATCAATTATTTACTCATTAGTGGATCGTTGCTAAAGTACTTGCAGCCTTTGATTATTTACTGTTGTTTGCCTGCATGTCTGCTCTGCTCGTTTTAAATTGTCATTATTAAGATACAACAAAGGGGGAAAAGCTGCACAGAGAAAGGGCAAAGTATAATGAAATCAACAAAGGAGAGTTAAGCATTTAAATCTATAGCAAAAGCAGAAATATTTCTAAATGTCTTAAAAATGTAAAAAATCATGCTGCTATGCTTTCCTGAATGTCAAATAAAAGGAAAAAAAAAATACCAGCTAATTAAATGAGATCAGTGCTATCAGGTGTTGTCACTGATTAGGAACCCGGTTGGAACAAAAACCTGCAGCTACAGGGGTTCACCAGGACCAACACTAGTCTAGAACCTCATTGGAGACCACCGGTGACAAACTGACTTGATTTGACATTGTTTAGAAAAGCAGACATGTACCTGTGTGTGTAAGGCCCCACGATTCAAACTGCATGCCGCAATAAAACTAAGCCAAGATGTCTGAGGAACTCTCTGTGGACCTCTGCAATCCAATTGTGGTGATGCACAGATAAGGACAAGGGAATAAAAACCATTTCTAAAGCTGTGGGCATTTCCATGAAGACTTTGGCCTCAAATAATTGTGAAATGGAAGAAGTTTGGCACCACCAGAATTTCACTTAGAATGTGTAGTCCAGCCAAACAGAGTAACACTCCAAGATAGGCGTTGGTCATGAAGGTGATCAAAAACCTAATGGTTGCTGTAAAAGAGCTTCAGAAATTAGGAGAACCAGTTAGAAGAACGAACATCTTGGCAGCACTCCATCAATCAGGCATTTATGGTAGAGTGGCTAGATGGAAGTCACTATCAGTAAAAAGGCATATAATGGACCACTTGGAGTTTGCCAACTGACATTAAAGGACACTGACAGTATGAGGAAAAAGATTCTCTGGTTGCATGAGACAGAATTTGAACTATTTGGGCAAAACTCCAAGTACTGTCTCTGGCAAAAATCAGGCACTGCTCATCATCTGCCTAATATCATCCCTTCATTGAAGTATGGTGGTGGCAGCATCATGCTACGAGGTGCTCCTCAGCAGCAGGGATGGAAAAAGTTGCCAAAACTGAGGAAAGAATGAATGCAGTCAAATAGAGAGAGGACGTTGAGCAAAACCTGCTCCAGAGTACACACAGCCTCAGACTGGAGGGATGGCTTTCCTTTCAGTATGATAATGACACAAAGTATACCACCAAGACAATAATGTGCTGACTTTGGGGCAAGTTTCTGAGTGTCCAAGAGTAGTCCAACTAAAGACCACATTTAAAGCCCATAGAACAGCTGTGGAGAGACGTGGCAGATTTTCAGATGCTTCCCATACAATCTAACAGAGCTTGAGAAGATCTCAGGTCAGGTCAGGCTGGGGAGCATGCACTGGCACAGCGTGTTGTCACACCCACCACATAATAACACAGCTCGCGATCCTTGTTAGCAATCCCCTATTCAGTCCTGGGTATGATGTTAAACTGCATCCGGTCCTGCATGTGGTCCTCCAACTTACAGGTAAAACTTGGGGGTTGCCAGCATGACTGGCACTACAGCCACCATAAAATAACTTCACAAAACTCCAAAACGGCACACAGGACTGAAGATCTGCCAAGATAAATTCAATAAACTGCCCAAATCCAGGTGTGCTGTAACTGCTGCCAACCTTTGCCCGTTATTAACGTCTACAGGAAAATTAGAAAAATTACAGTGAGGAACTACACTTATCTCCCACTCTATACATTTGTATTCGTTCTCATCTCATATTCTGTCCACTACAGTCACAGACTCAAGTTCTACTCAGTTCTTTTTTCTCTTTTATTTATCAGAATTGTAAAGTTCTGTTCTGATGACATTGTGATCTGTAATGATAGTAGGGAGCGGGTTGAGGAGACCCTGGAGAGGTGGAGATTTGCTCTAGAGAGGAGAGGAATGAGGGTGAATAGGAACAAGACAGAAAATGTGTGTGTGAATGAGAGGGAGGTCAGTGGAATGGTGAGGATGAGGGGAGTAGAGCTGGATAAGGTGGATGAGATTAAATACTTGGGATCAACAGTAAAGAGTAATGGGGATTGTGGAAGAGAAGTGAAAAAGAGAGAGCAGGCAGGATGGAATGGGTGGAGAAGAGTGTCAGGAGTGATTTGTGACAGACGGGTATCAGCAAGAGTGAAAGGGAAGGTCTACAGGACGTAGTGAGACCAGCTATGCTATATGGGTTGGAGACGGTGGCACTGACCAGAAAGCAGGAGACAGAGCTGGAGGTGGCAGAGTTAAAGATGCTAACATTTACATTGGTTGTGACAAGGATGGACAGGATTAGAAATGAGGACATAAGAGGGTCAGCTCAGGTTGGGAGACAAAGTCAGAGAGGCGAGATTGCTTCGGTTTGGTGCAGAGGAGAGATGCTGGGAATATTGGGAAAAGAATTATAAGGATAGAGGTGGCAGGCAGGAGGAAAAGAGGAAGGCCTAAGAGAAGGTTTATCGATGTGGTGAGAGAGAACATGAAGGTTATGAGTGTGACAGAGGAAGAGGACAGAAAGAGATGGAAAATGATGATCCGCTGTGGCAACCCCTAATGAGAGTAGCCGAAAGAAGAAGACATATCAGAAGTGTAAAGTGGTAATGGGCGGAGTGAAGCCTCAAGAAGCATCAAAAAATTTGAAACAACTGCGTTGGAAATCACGTTGAAGCATTTAACACTCGCCTCCCTAGTGACATCTGCTGGCTCTTTGCATTAATTAACATTACACAGACTGATGATTAAGTTCAATGACATCTATTAAACTTTTACTGCTTTTATTTTTCAATTGCTAAAGGCTGGCAATGAAGAGAAGGGTACAAGAGGAGTAAGAAATTTCTACAGATGAAAATGTATAGGAAACATGAGATAAGCATTCAACTTTTGGTAGTAAGAATCTGCCATGAACGGTCAGATCTCTAGTCAGCCATGAGTTAATTGTTTTTTTAATGGAGTAACAAGTGAATTAAGGTCAAGGTCTGAATTAAGTGACTTATTATCTTCATTGTGAATTAAGGTCTAGCACAATGTTTTCACTTGTTGTTTTGTTGATTTTAAATTTCCAAGTAAGTAACTGTGTTTTAATAGGAATTTCACAGAACTTAGTTTGATTACTTTGTTTCAGCGTCAGTAGTTCACATTTGCTTGAAAATGTTTTAATAACATCAAGTGCTGTATGCACTTCACTGACATTTTACCAAAAAAAAAAAAAAGCAGTGTCGTCTGCCAGCTGTGAGATCCTTATTTCTTTTTTTTTTTTTTTTTGAGTTTAATACCTTTAAGTTCTCTTTGAGTGACCAACAAACTAAGAATTTGAGACGTAAGGAGAAAATGCGGGGGTATGGGTGATAAGGGGCAATGTTGACAAATTCCTCTGTGAAATTCAAATTGCGGGGAGGTTCCATGAGAAACTTTAACTGAGCCATTACTTCACTTCTAAACCATCATAATTGCTTTTACAAAAAAACAAAACAATTAAATTTAAAATTTTTTAAGGGTTTCCCTAAATTCATAAATAAATTTTTGTCAGAAGATAAATTCATGTCTTATTGTGTCAAATGCCCTTTGAAAATCCAGAAATGGAATCACTGGGTCTCCAGAAAGCAATTCATTATATTAAGTCAAGTCTAATATCAAACAGAAATTATTAGAAATATAACTATCTTTAACATAACTTGACTGACATTTGTTAACAAGGTCATTTATCCCACATTTCTTTGAAAGTTGCAAGTAAAAAATATGAAATGTGATCTAAAAATATTTTATAAAATTCTGAGGTTAGGTCATTGTTCCCAAGTGACTTATTATCTTTTAAATTTTTGATGGCCTATTTCATTGATACTTAAATGCTGGGACCGAAATATTTCAATGGCCTCGTCAAGATTACTATCTAATATATAAAGTTGTTTGTAACAAATTGGTTGTAAATTCGTCAATTAATGTAGGATTCTCACAAAGGACCCCATCAATTATGAGCTTTCAAAGCATGTTGATTTTACCCCTCTATCTTCTAGACTTCCAAAAAAAAAAAATGTTTTTTTTCTCCTTTTCTCAACCACTGTCTTGTTGATCTCACAAAGCCTCCTTTTGCCTGGTAAACATTTAAGTTATTAGCTTCTCTGTATCCAACTACATACATACAGACACAAACACTTTTTTTGAGATTTACAGGAAGTTGTTTTTTTTTTATATATATAAATTAAGCTATGTTTCAGACAGGACCACTACCACTCATAAGTTTTAGAACACCTCAGTTTTTCTTCAAATTTAATTAGTTAAAATGCAATGAATGACCTAATATGGTGAAAAGGTAAGCAGTAAACTGTCAGAGGTTTACATTTAAAATTTAGGTTAGCAACAACTGAAAAAGGGAATTTCAGGGAAAACTAACAGGTTACAACGTACAGATGTTCTGCAGCAATTCAAGTAAATAAAGCCTTGAACGTTGAAGCAAACAATTTGCACAGGTGTCCTAACTTGTGTTGATTACTTACAAACCATCTGTCTGCATTAAAGCGGAGTTGGACCAGACTGTGTTACTACACTCTCTGAAGTACCACCTGGACAATATTCCACTGATAATGGCAAGAAAATGGAAATTAGCAAATCAAATGAGGCAGGGCATCATTTCCATTAGATGTGTAGGCCTTTCAGTGTATAATGGTATATGACTCTATCCCAGATACTTTTTCCTCTTACCATAAAGTTGACCACATCACTGTGTAAAATGAATAGACTCGACACACTTAAAAAGGTTTGGGGTAGCCACCTGTATATTATTCCAGGCTGCAAAAGAGTCTTTTTAAATACAGAGATGTTCTCTATACCGAGTCCAAAACAGAACTGTCGATGATTTGTCAAGATGGCGGTTTTAAGGGACAGGACAGGACGTGATGTAAGGGAACCGGAAGTAATGTTCTTCATTAGTCAGAGTAGGTGCTGGAAGTGATAATCTTCTAGGCACCGGAACCGGAAGTGATATTTGTCTGGGTGTCGGAACCGGAAGTGATGTCTTCTGTTCTAAATCAGACAGGTTTTCCCGCAGCTGGTCTGCAGAGATATCAGGAGAAGGTTTAGTGCACCCTGCCACTCCCTGGCCTGGTGTGGAATTACCTTTGCTTGATCCATACAACGTCTTCCTAGTTGCACGTGTGTGACAACTGTGAATAATATATATATTACAGTTTATTATCTATAAATCGACTTAAAATATCAGACAAGATAACTGTATATTGCACTAATTAAATCATAACACTGACCCACCAGTGACATTTCAATGGCCAACTTAACGAAGCAAATGGCGTTAACTCCATCTGTACCTTACTAAAAACAAAATGAGAGAATTCCTGCCAAAAAATATGTCACTAATACTAACCAGTTGTTAAAACTCTATGCAAGTCCCTTGACGTAAGAGATGCTTGTATGTTCGGTAAAGGGGCTGAACATTCTATCCTACAGGTTTATTTTTAACCAAAAAAGAAATGTAATCAATTGAATCATAAATATTGTAAGTCACCTTAAATAAAGGCATCAGCCAAATAAATAAAGGTAAATGTAGTTCAGCGCTGGACCGCTATTTTTGGAGAAGTCCGGTATTGAGCATGAATTAAAAAATTGTATTAAGTTCAGCTTTTCACAAAGCTGCTATATACAATTAAAGGTTGATAATACATCCATTAACTCAGTTAATAACTCTGTAACTACAATACAAGATATACTGTGTGTGTATATATATATATATATATATATATATATATATATATATATATATATATATATATTATTTTTAATTTGGTACACTGTATTAATCCCCGAGGCAATATTATCTTCTCGCATGACCTTTATGGGAGAGAGTGTGGGATCAGCAATTGTACTGCAAGAGTCCCTGAAGAAATTTTCAGGTTAAGGGCCTTGCTCAAGGGTCCTTCTGGCAGTAAAGAGATTTGAAACGGCATCCTACCAAATACTAGCACATGTAAGATGGATACCATCATTTGCAGAATACAGTTGGTTTGAACCAATCTATTACTGAATAAACTCAACTACACTCATAGGTTTGTAATCTCAACAAAAACACACCATTAACTAAATCAACTGCTCTGTTAAGAATTCTTAACTTAATCTAAGTTTGGTATTCAATTTTCTATGTGTAACTTTTTCCGGTTTAATCCTGTGTATTAAAAACTAAGAACCGTAGGCGTAATATCGGTTATATCAATTGTCATGTTATGTATTCTTGGCATGTGTATACTTTTATTTCTTAATAAAAAGTAAATGATCTTACACTACATGTCTCACACAAATACTCATTTAGTTTGAAGAAATCAAATACTGTATTTCAATTGTCAGCACTTTCTTCTTAACCTGTGTTACATGAGCTTCAATTTGTGGTGAACATGGTCTGCTGGATTTTTGTTAGCTTTTTAATTTGTAATTCACAACACATTTTCTATGCTTCCTTTGAGAATTCATACAGACTTATTAATATTAATTATGTGGATTTTTGATTGAAGTTTGATTCAACTTGTATTTTTCCTAAAACTTGTAAACCTGAGTATAACAACTCTGATAAGATGGTGGTTCAAGCTTTATTATAACATTTCAAACAAATTCTTAGGAACAGAAATAACCAGTGATATTGGCCTGTGTTACGATTTGAGCATCCCCAGTCCTGAACTAAGCTTTTATGGGGTAGCGCAGCCCTAATAAAAATATGGTGTGGGGGTAAAAAATAATCACAGTACTATAAAACAGTGAGAGGACAATATGTCATTATATGAACATCTGAGCTCAAACTATGGTGTGCTCTTCATCCTCTGGACTGTCTGGCTATTGAAAGGACTTTGCAGGCAAGCATTTTGTCATATCAGTAGATGTAAATACAGAAGAGCGGGTCTTCAATTTAGGAAATATATGTTGGCTACTAACTAACAAGAGTTTCAAAAGCACATTTAAAGATGAAAAGATTATAAAAAGTGATGGATAGCAGTAGGATGACGGCACACAAGGAACCATTTTTAATAAGAAAACATCTAATCTTTATTTTGGGAAGGCCGTTTCAACCACAGGTTTCCAACTTTTACTAAATTTATAAAACATGAAGAGAATTAAGCTGGTCAGTACAGTAGAAAGAACACTGCAAGTGTAAAAAACAAATACAACAGTGGCAGGTATCAGGAGGAGCTAAAAAATCTCATCTCACTAATTTAAAACATTAAACAAGTTTTACAAATCACACAGGTAGAGACCCTTTTGAAAAATTTAAGGCTTGTACTTCTTTAAACCAATACACTGCTGCAATGGCTCCTCACCTACTACTAATTGGGGGTTTACTGTCAATGTAGCGGCTTCTGATGCCTACCGTGAGTAATCAAGCATTTGGAAGGACTTCACAGTAATAAAAACTATTATTTCTGAAAATGTCCTCATCAAATTGAAAGACAACTAAATATATATAATCCCAGTGAAGATGTGTAGTAAAATACTCAGTGAACCAGCATCATTGTGCACTTTTATTAATTCACATTATCTTCTCCTGCCCTCTTTATTGAATTCTTTTCTAATATAATCTACTTCTGTCCACAGCTAGAACATCAATTTTGACCTCACAGTTTGAAGACTCAAGGAGTGTCATGTATAATGGGCATCACACGTTGTTTACAACAACACAAATCCAGTATTAAGTTTATCAGGTCCATCATACGGAAGTAAATGTTGCATGCAAACACACAAAACCATAAGAAAAAAAAAAACCATCAAAAAATAGTAATAAACTCCTACTAAATAACTTCTCCCAGTATTGAGACCTTGAGTGCCTCACTCATCCTTAGTGCTCCATTGTCTGGAGATCTGTGCTCCTCATTGACCAATGTACCATGGGTAACCCCATGGGGAGGGGCCAGACAAAGAACAACCAATTACTGACCCTCATGAAGATTTTAATTAAATCAAGCAGAGCCCTGCTGAGAAGAGGGATGCCAGCTTAGTCTGTGGTGTTCACTTAAGAGTTCCTAGTGGCACAAAAAGGTGACCCACACACCCTGGCCAAGCTCAGTGTGATAAAACTACATGTACTGAGCAGCCGCCATACGAGTTTTACCACCCACCTCATCTCCATATCTAGTACAAAGCACACACAAACTGATGTCATTGAGATATGGGAAGGAAACCAGAGTAGCTGTGCAGGGTAGGAACTGACTACAGGCCACTGTAGGGTACAAGTGCATTCGTATCCACCACCATAGTAAGTCAGGTTAGGTTTGCCAGCCCACTAAACCTGGGAATCTTTAGAAATAAGGAAGAAAAAAATAAATAGGGAACACATGGAAAATGCATACAGACCATAAAGTTCATTTTGCTGGAACTGTAAGGCAGTAACACCAACCACAAATCTCTATTAACCTCCCAATATTCATTAACATGCATTACTGGTTTTGGATTTTAGCACCCAAACAGAGTTTTTCACGTACAGTATGACTCAGGCTAAAAGAGAAAACAAACAACATCCATAGAATTGTTCATCCATGCAATGCATGTAAATATATGCCGACTACATTGAATTAAGCAGGTTTCAGAATGCTAAGCCGTTTATATAAATACACCCATACTGATTATGGACGCCCGTCTTCAACAGATATGAACATTAAATTTAGACTTCTCCAGGCGGGTTACCCGAGGAATACCGGCACGACAGCGCTACACTTTCTCTCCCTCTATACATTTGTTTTCATTCTTGGTTTCGCATGCACTTCGACTTTTCTGCACGGTCGCGGACTCCAGTTTGTTTCAGTTCGTGTTTGTCTTTCTGTGATCATAAGTGTAAAGCCCGACTGACTCCTCGCTGCTTTCTGAAATGCCGACCGATCACGAACACCGCGGAATGATAAAGGAGAAAGAAAAGTACAAATTAAAGCGCTGTGTGTGTTAGTGAAATTGACGTGATAGACACAAACGGCCTGCTTACCTCTACTTAGTTACTTTGACTGGAGCGGAAGGAAACTCACGCGTTCGTAAACTGACCACGTGCCCAAACCACGAATACTCCCCCCCCCCTCTCTGTAATGACTTTCTTTCAAAACGGACTCCGTCTGGAGCAAATGAAAAATCCACATTCATAACATGACGGCCCCAAACTCATATCACTTACCTTCACACTATGTGCGATGTGATACTTTTTAAAGCCGACCTACTCAGCAGCCTATTTCGGTTTGCTGCATACAAGCGAGAAGCGTGCGCCAACTTCCGTATCTACCGCTTTCAGTGAAGTCAAGAGAAGGGTATTGCTGCAGACCGGAGACATTATGGGCGGATCTGAAGGCGGGATAACTGTAAATGGAAGTGGATAGTATTGGCTAATTCAGAATTTCAACGAATGAGATTGTTATTAAAGTACCTATGACAATCAAAAACTCACTCAACGTTTGAAGTTGTCTATCAAATTCCCATTGGGATTAATAAAGTATCTATCTATCTATCTATCAAGTGTAACTTCCACTAATCTTTTCAGTTAGTGATCCCTACCGCTTTGAGGTTCCGCCTCACAGAGTTTCTTTTGAAATAGCCTTGCGCTGTACTAAGCAACGAAACTCTGTTAAAGAAAAGAAGACAAAGATGAAGCAGAAGCGAAGAAACTCTATTAGACCAAAGTAGAAGCGACGAAACGAATTGTTTGTTATTTCTGTCAATGGAAGTAAGTTTGCTGCTAAATTAAAACGTATGAAATTTGCAATTGCTAAGTTTTCTTCGCGTTTTTCAAATAACTTTTTGTTTCTTTGTTGTGATTGTACGTTTGTATAAATATTAATATATATTGTATTCACGTTTGTATTAATAATCATTTTCGCAGTAGTAATTGATGCATATTCAGTGCTTGCACTCAGCGGTGCCGGCGACTCTTCAAACACCGCAAAGCAAGTTTCACGGGGAACATCCACCCCCTCTCCGGTGCTCAGTGGAATGCTAGTAGATCACCGCCAGTAGTTTGGTTCCCTATTAACTCTGAATATTTACATTTGTGAGATGTTCGATTAAAACGCTGTAATGTTATTTTACATTTTTTAAACAGGATCATATCACGATCACAAATACCACAAACATTCCGTCCGTAGCCTACTTCAATCTTCAGATGTGTTTTTGTGCCCTTTCTGTCATCCGCGACTATTCTTCACGCTCGTATATACTAGCAAATGAACACTTGCGAGATCACCGCAGAACAGCAGTTTCCTACGGAGGTACGTGTATCCTACTTTTCCCATTAACTCAGGCTGAGTAATCTTTAAACCAATTTATCAATGAATTAATTTTTCTGTATTGATAATTACCACGTATGGTGTCCAGTCCTTTCTTTTAATCTCATTTGGACGTTTTTTAGCTACTTTATTTATGCACAGAATAAGAAATGAGACAATCCCAGGAGCAACACAAATGAGAGAGATATCTAAGAAAATACTGGAAAGTAGACTGAGGTGGTTTTAATTTGTAATGAGTAGAGATAATGTGTATGTGGGTAAAAAGATGATAAAAATGGAAGTACAGGGGAAGAGAAAGCTAGTGAGGCCAAAAGCAGAGATGGATGGATAAAGTAAAAGAATATCTGAAGGGCAAGGGTCTGACAGGGGAGTAAGTTCAGGGCTAAGCTGTATGGAGAGTGCTGATCAAGCACATTGACCCCACATAGAAGTGGGAATTGATGATGATGAAGAAGAAATTGTTTGGCACTTGCAGCCCTTTAACCAGCTGTAGTGTCATATTTTTCATATACAGGTCAATTGCCTATCTTTTTCTGTTGTATGTAAAATACTGCAGTGGTTGATGTAGTTTGCTGTGCTGTTAATGACAACAGACAACATTAGGAGAACAAACCTACAACCTACATTAGCTCAATATAAATTAGTATTTTCAGTTTTATTTTAAGATGTAAGTTGGCTGGAGTATATAGGTTATACTTCATGTCTGTACATAGAACCATGTCTATTTTCAGTAAACTGTTAAAACAGTTAAAGTGTTTTTAAAAATAGGTTTGCTGTTTCAGTAATTGCTGTTTGCCCTGGCCTGCTAGTCTGGTTAGGGTCACAGATGAGCACCAGATACCATGGATATTAGATGGGTAAAGTCTAAGACAGAAAGCTAATTTATCACAGATGTGTATATATGTACAATATTTACTCAGTTATGCACAGAACTAGTGGTTTTATTAGTGTTTTAACATAGATTATTCTGATGAAGAAATGAGTAGTCAAGCAAAATGACACCTTTTATTGGCTAACTAAAAAGTAAAACTTTGGTATTGTAATCTATCTGGCAGCAAAGAGCTCTGATGACTTTATAGTGCCAAACACTTGTATTTTCTTGTCCAACAGGCTGTTGTATCTCATAAGGTTTCGTCCAAATGGTTAAAAACATTATGAAAATCCTAAAGGTCACCGGGTAATGACTTGTATAGAAGATGAGGAGCTGATAGATGGCCTCTACAACTTCTTGGATGAAGTGCTGTCAAGAGCTGTAGGCACTTTTGAGAGGATTGACAGAGTTTGCATCATTCTGGATGTGCTGATGCCAGAGGTTAATTAGCCTTCAGTAAATCTCTAATGAGTACAGAAAGTGTGTCTATGAGTAACATCCTCTCTTTTTCTGTGTTTTTGATGGGCTCTTATTAAAGCTGTACAAACAGTTGAGAGGATGTCTCTGCCAGAGGCAGAAAATCTGTTCATGGATGGACCAGAATACAGTGAGTGGTACGTCATGTGGAAAATAAACAGTCCTTTCTTTTTCTTTTCAGCGCCATTATTCTGGTAAACAGAATACCCCATAGTTGTTGTGAATTTAGACAAGAATATAAAATAAATATATATAAATGTGAATATATATGTTTAAAGCGACTTTTAAACTATACATTAGTACATTTTAAGTATTGGTAAAATTACATTTAGAAGTATGCCATATGTAGCATTTATTCTAAACTGTACAAGGTCAAGAATTGTGGTTTCAAATGACAAATGCAGAAGTGTTTCTGGTTGGTATGATTAGAATTTGTTCATTTGTGTGCTTGTTTTTGTTTTGTTTTTTTAGTGAGAGGGAAGAGTTTGACAAACTGTACTTGTTTTACAACAGTTGGAAGCACAAGGAAAGCACCACTGAGGCATTTAAACTCAGGATTACATCTCAACTCTACTCAAATAAATGTGTCTCTTTCTTTACTTCTCTTTTGCCTTTTTTATTTCTGTGTGTTAAAATGACTGTGCAAAATAGAGTTATATATATTTAATGTAACTATTGATGTAAATAATAAAGGACACTTTCTGTTATTGTTAAAGATTGTCGACTAAGTTCTGTATATTTGAAATTGCTTGTCTGTTTTTAGACAATTGATGTCATCTGGATTTTTTCTTTAATTGTTATAACTGCTTTGTACAGTTGTTATGCATTTTACATTGTTGTTTTATTTATATATAATATATAGAAGCGGGCATGCTGTTGTTTTAATATTTCAGTGTATTTCTTGATCAGTCTGTTTGTTAAATTTAATCTTTGTGAATTCTTTCTTTCAATTCAACTGACCAATCATTATTGATAATTGTAAATATTTCTTGAAATTGTTGCACAATTTATATTGAATAATTAATAAAATCTTGTTTTTGGTAGTGATAATACTGAGTGTTCTGTTTAAGTGGTGCTGGTCCAATCACCTTGCGTAGTAACACTGTTAGATATGACCAGAGCCTCCACTTGTATCCACAGGGTTACAAATGGTGTGCACTTTGCTAGTAATCCCACAAGATAAAAGAGCTTGGAAACTGAGCATCCTGATCAAGGCTTTGCTGTTCACTTACAAACTTACTCTAGAATAATATGGTTCTTATCTTTTATTAGGAGTCACATTTTCAATAACACTTGCATTTTTAACTTAAAATACAGGTTTTACATATGGGAACAAAATTAAAAGAAAAGGATTGTATACGCCTGATAAATAGTCAAAACTTTTGAAGCTCAGTATTTTAAAACCATGACTCACAGCTAGGACCTTGTTGTTCTAAGGTCTTGACATTATATATATAGATAGTGTCGGTCGTTCTCCAATAAATTCAGAGCTTGACATGTACTTCGGAAAGTGGCATGTGTAACGCCGTTGACAATTCTCAATTGCTGGAAAGACGTTGGACCGGGCACATTTACCAACAGCATGTGAACAAAGAAGCTTTCATCTTGATTGGGATGCACGGTGTACAGTCTGCCTATCGTAGTTTATTTGAATACGCCAGGTTGTCCGTTGACTCGCTCTCCTCGCTTGCGTTGTTCAAATGATTTTCTACTCCCATTCCATGTGTAATACGTAGGCACTTCCGAATACAGCAGTGTTTTCGCAAACACGTCATTTTGACATAACGTAAAGAAAGCAGTTAACGTTGTAGCCGGTGGATTCAGGGCTATCTGTTGCACATTTGCAGCTGTGAAATAAACGCGTTGTCCATTTTCTAGATGTACTGCTAAGTGAACAGCATCTGGACTTCGTTCATGTATGGGAAATGAAAGAATTCGCCATACAGCTTCATTGCTGCTTATGTATCTTCCAGCCTAATACTGTGCGATTTCATCGATATGTATGACCGCATTCCTATCACTTTTTTCTGGTTGCACGCCAAAAACTGCCATGTCGCTGCCTTTATTCACGTACTTACGAATGTATTTGATCGAAACATTGAAATAGAATCGTAAAATATTTAGTATAGCGTGTGTTGCTTTTACGTCCAACAGATGGCGCTGTGTTTTCAAAAAAAGCATTTTTTTACCTGTCACAGGTGTGACATTTATATAATATGTATATAAAAACACGCGCGTATTCGAATGCAACGTTGTGTCAAAACTTCAAAGCAATCGGTGAAGAACTTTCGGAGATTTAAGGTTTTGAACAAACGAACATTTACATTTTTATTTATATAGATGTATGTATATATATATATATATATATATATATATATATATATATGGTTTTGGCTGCCAAGCGCTTTTTTTCCAACCTAGAAGACGTCTCTTGAGATCCGTTTAATGACAATTAAAAATGAGCAGAGCAGACACGCTGGCAAACAACACGGAATAATCAAAGGCTGTAACGACTTTAGCATCAGACCCACTACTTAATAAATAATGGATTAATGAAACAATTAGAACACCTAGAAAAGTCAGTCAGTCAGTCATTTTACAACCTGCTATATCTAACACAGGGTCACAGGGGTCTGCTGGAGCCAATCCCAGCCAGCACAGGATGCAAGGCAGGAAGAAACCCCAGACAGGGTGCCAGCCCACCACAGGACACACGCACCCACACACCAACACACCAACACACCAAACACACACACTAGGGACAAGTTAGGACCGCCAATGCTCCTAACCTGCAAGTCTTTGAACTGTGGGAGGACACCGGAGCACCCGAAGGAAACCCACGCAGACACTTGGAGAACATGCAAACTTCACGTATAAAACGAGAATGAAAATCAAAGATTAAAATATTCTTAAAAAGAAAAAAATACATTATTCCCATATAACTTCTTGGTACATTTTAATATATATATTATACTGTATATAATACGGCAGTGAACTGCCGCCCTGCCCGGGGTTTGTTTCCTGCCTTGCGCCCTGTGTTGGCTGGGATTGGCTCCAGCAGACCCCCGTGACCCTGTAGTTAGGATATAGTGGGTTGGATAATGGATGGATAGATATTGTGATGGATGGCTGGCGAGAGTTTCCGGCCCTCACCCCCAGGCCGCCAGGAGGAGCTCTCCCGACAGCATGGACGTGCCCCGAAGTCCAGCAGGGCCTCATGGACTTTGTAGTTTTTATACACAGCCCTGCTGGATACCTTGGGGACCACCAGGAGTCGCTGTAGGGAGGCTCGTGGACTCGTATGTGCCCTATAACCTGGAAGTACGTCCTGGTCACGTGAACAGGAGAAATGACGTACTTCCAGGTTGAAGAAAAGGACTTTTACCCTGACCCGGAAGTAATAAGGACTTGTGGACTGTTGGGCAGAAACACCTCCGGGTCAGGGGGTATAAAAGGACTCTGGGAAAGCCCAGACACTGAGCTGAGCTGGGAGGTAGGGTGGCTAAGTGTCTGGGATCGGAGGAGAGAGAGAGTATTGTGATTAGTGAAGAGTTGATTTATTGTATTAATAGTGTGGAGTGGAGAGTGCTTTGTGCACAATATTATTGTACAATAAATAATAATTGTACTTTTACCTGGTGTTTGGAGTGGTACCTGAGGGTTCAAGAGGTCGATAAACGCCTCTACTGCTACACTGGCGTAGTTGGCAGGATTCTCTGGCCGTCTGTTGGCAGGGGACCTGCATTTAAAACAAATATTGTGTATGTAGACGACCCCAAGAAGGTCCCGCTCGAGCGCACAGAGGTGAAAACGCTACCCTCTACAAAAAGCGCTGCGACTGTGAGCCTTGTTCTACTTCAGACCACGATGGGGAAGAAATCGGCGAAAAAGACTGGGTCTATCCAGAAGACTTCGGTCCGAACTGGTGCTGAGATGGTATGGACTTACCTGATAGGCGGTGAGGAAGACCGGGCGCGGATTAAAGCCGAGCAAACCAAAGCGGGGCGACAACCAGAACGCTGTAGGATGGCGACTCCAGAAGATTACTATAATGAACTGAAACTGGATCGTTTACGTTCTGAGGTATGTGCTGAAAAAACGCCCGAAGCGCTGGGGACATTTTACTCATGTTTTGCAGAGGCCTGTCTACACAAAGCAGACGAGGAATCGGACGCCCGCCTCATACCTAGGCAAGATGGCCACGATACAGAGAAATCGGACCGGTCTAGGAGTCTGCAGCGGAGAAGCCCATGCGAGGAAAACAACCAAGTGACCACGCGCGATGGATGCCGGGACGGAGAAGGTCACTTTAGGTCCTTCAGTGAGGTTGTACGTACCCCGACGGGTCCGAGCTCCCTGAAAAGGAAGGGAGAGGCGAGCGAAGCAGCGCCAACAACAAAAAAAGGCGGAGTGGTGGCTCTGAGGCTAGGGATCTGCACTGGCAATCGGAAGGTTGCCGGTTCGAATCCCGTAAATGCCAATAGGGACTCTGCTCTGTTGGGCCCTTCAGCAAGGTCCTTAACCTGCAATTGCTGAGCGCTTTGAGTAGTGAGAAAAGCGCTGTATAAATGCAAAGAATTATTAAAAAGGTAGAGGAGCGGGACATGACTGAAGGGTCGGCCGTTAAGATAGAAGAGGCAGATCTCAGTTGGCCACGAGCGGCTACCCGTCCCTCGGAAGACTCCAAGTCCCAAGAGCCTTTTCGCGACCCAGCAGAACACGTGCCCGGAAAGGATGTGCTTATTGGCTCCCGGCCGGCAGGTAAGGAGAAAGCGGAAACAAACTTACCTCCGGCCGAATTAAATAACTTTGTAGACATGCGGGATCTCAAGAAGTACCTCGAGTCCGTATACAGTTTCTTCCAGGGCTTAAAGGAGCTGAAGGATCGAGTGGAAGAGCTGGGAGCAACGGCCGAGGCGCCGCTGAAAGGTCTAATGGAATACCTATGGCGACTGGGTCGAGAAGCTCCGGTGATGATCGATGCGGGAACGCAAGTGAGTCCGGCCCGTATCGTACAGTATAAAGGGACACAGTTCGAGCCGGCCCCGCAGTTAATAAGTAGCGGGTGCCAAAGCACCGTGTGCCTGACAGTAGAGCGTGGCATGGTAACTGAGTGGTCGGGGGAAGGACCGATCGAACTGGGACAGCTGTACGAGACGGCTTCCCGGAGCGATGCGGACCTCAAGTCCCCGACCGACGTTATGAAGGAGTTGTTGCGGGTAATTGGAGGGGCGGGGGAAGCGCCAATCGAACCGGTACAGCTGGCAAGTGCTGTTACCCGGAGCGATGCGGTGCTGATGACGCCGCCTCCTAAGAAGCGTAGGTCAACGGGCGTGCAAACAGCAAAGGGGCTCTCTTTTCCCAATAGAGAAACCCAAGCTGTGCACCGGCCCCAGAGTAAGCAGGAGATCTCCAAAATAAAACATGGGTCTCCTGACAAGGTGGAGAAAAGGGCTGAGTATAAGGAGACGGCCAGTAAACCTCCCTTGGCGGAGAAAAGGGTGGAGCTGACGGAGTTCCCGCAGTGTTTTCAGTCTCGCAGAGGAAGACTACCAGGAGGGCAACGTCGTTGCTACAACTGTCATCGGCCGGGCCTCGTGTGGCGAAGTTGTCCTCAGAGGACAGGAGATCGGTGGGACAGAAGATATACCGTTCCTCCAAGGTTCTCTGGGGGGCCTAGACAACATGGCCAAGGTCCGACTGATGTGTCCTCCTGGAGGAGGACGTCCCTCGCGGGGCTGGACGCTCCGCCCCAGTTGGCTTCGCTAAGGGGGGGGGATTGTGATGGATGGCCGGCAAGAGTTTCCAGCCCTCACCCCCAGGCCACCAGGAGGAGCTCTCCCGACAGCATGGACGTGCCCCGAAGTCCAGCAGGGCCTCATGGACTTTGTAGTTTTTATACACAGCCCTGCTGGATACCTTGGGGACCACCGGGAGTCACTGTAGGGAGGCTCGTGGACTCGTATGTGCCCTATAACCTGGAAGTACGTCCTGGTCACGTGAACAGGAGAAATGATGTACTTCCAGGTTGAAGAAAAGGACTTTTACCCTGACCCAGAAGTAATAAGAACTTGTGGACTGTTGGGCAGAAACACCTCCGGGTCAGGGGGTATAAAAGGACTCTGGGAAAGCCCAGACACTGAGCTGAGCTGGGAGGCAGGGTGGCAATGTGTCTGGGAGCGGAGGAGAGAGAGAGAGTATTGTGATTAGTGAAGAGTTGATTTATTGTATGAATAGTGTGGAGTGGAGGGTGCTTTGTGCACAATATTATTGTACAATAAAAAATAATTGTACTTTTACCTGGATTTTGGAGTCGTACCTGAGGGTTCAAGAGGTCGATAAACGCCTCTACTGCTACAATATATATAATATACCAAAATTAGTTTTCTAATATCTATATTGTTCCCAAAACATAAAACTTGTCTAAATAACACATCACTTAAATAGCCCAGGAGTCCAATTAAAAACAGAAGCTGGTTGGAACAAAAACCTACAGCCACAGGACCAAGGTGGCCAAGGAAACACTGATTTAGGTGATCATGTTTTACCATTTTTAATTAGCATATGGATTCATTTAAAATGAGAATTCGGGAATAGTATGAACGCTAGGTGGCAGTGTTTAGGTTTACACTCCTGATCAGACACATTCCCTGGAATTCCTGCCTTTGTCGTAGGGCGGAAACTTCCTATGAAACTGAGAGGATCTTTTGCAGAAGAAAAACACGTTTTCCATTTATCACAGTCTCTTTGCCTAATAAACTGATGAACTTTCTTTAGTTCTGTTTTTATTTTTGCCATTTGGAGATCCAGCGGCGGCTCCTGAGCTATTTTAAATAGTCACTTGGCCACTCGCGGTAAAAGACTTTCTTTCCTTTGTCGATGTGGTGGGGTGCAGACCCATTATGAAAAGGCCTTAAAGTGGATTCATACCGACAGGCCCTGTTGATTTATTTATTAATTAATTTGTTTGTTTATTTATTGTATTCGTTTTTATCCGCCGATGTCTCGGACCGTTTGTTGTTCTGCATTTCCATGCCATTACTTGTATGACACCTGTATTAGATTAGATTGGGTACACTTTATTAATGTCACGGGGAAATTCAAGGGCAGCTTAAAACATCGGAGATATAAGTGGTTAGATGTCATTTTTTCTTTAACTCTATTGGAGCACAGACAGGTGAAGCGACCCACTCAAGGTCACCCAGTGTCTGCAGAAGCATCTAAATCCACAGCTCAGGGTTTTTAATTCCAAGCCGTCACCACTACGACAAGCTGCCTGTCTTCTTCTTCTACTTGTTGCTCCACAGTTGTTCCCTGTCAAGTGTTATTCTGTGCTCTACATGTCGACATAGCTGTGTGTTCGTCCTTTATATTCAGGTTAGACTCTGGGGGACTTGTCAAACTGAATCTGAGGTGAGTAAATTCCGTCGTGTCACCTTTTATGTATATGAAATGCATGTCAATTAAAGTAAAAATAACATTACTTAAGCAAAAGGTACTTTTAAAGATGAAAACAAGACAGATGGTAGTTCATCTGTGTCCATCAGGTACGGTGGCACTGAAGGGCAAGTGACAAAAGATTGAAAGGTGTGACCCGCAAAATTAGAGACGACGCGCTCACAATAAGGGGGTTGACGACAAGTAAAAGTGTACGGAAAGGGTAGGTACCATGGCAAAACTAAAGGGAAACACTGATTGGTGGCAACGGTTTGTCTGTCTGTCCACAGGGTAAGTTTCTGGTTAAGTGGTGTGCCGAGTGTGGGAAAGTTAACCTAGCATTCTTTTTTCAATGAAATTGTTGGCGATCACAGTTCCCGGTGTGTGTACATGATGGTGGACATTAACAGGCGGACATCCATTTGCTTATTTTTTTGCCTGCAGTGCAGTGCTTGATATTTTGTCCCAAGTTTGTTAAGATTCTACATACCATTTTATTGTAATAACAATCACAAAAGGAATTTGTTTGTAATCTTAACGTGGCGCACTATTCCAAAGTGATGTTTGCACTGATTTGTGTTTTTTGTACCTCACACCCTCATACACCTTTATCGTAAGAGCATCCCTTATCTACCATGGAGCATTCGATCAGAAGAACAATATGAAGCTCATTTGAAATGAGATATCGTTGAAGTAGAGAAAGAAATTAGTAACTGCGCTGCTGCAACAAAATTCGATGTGTCTGGAAAAACTGAGGCAAGATTGGAGGAGGCAAGAAGATGTAAAAAAAATGTAAAAAATTAATTATCGCATTTTTGAATGGGCGTTTATGTCGGGGTCTGATTTTATGATCGATTTTTCGGGTTTGAAGGCCCGACTTATATGTGAGTATATACAGTAATAAAAAAGACCCAAGAGTAAACTGGGGTACTATTTTTTAAACTTTAAATTTTTCATTCTGTCATTGTACTACTTAAAGGAATGCCTTGTTGTCTCAAACAAGTAATACTGTCACACATAGGGACACTCGGAGCACATATAAATCCTGAACGTGACGGTGGATTTTTCATCTCTTTTACTGCTATACCTCTCCAATGATACAGCACCCGATCAAACGTAAAATCACCAGGGACCACTACGTTAGGTTACAAATAAATTCCTTTAGTGGTTGTTATTACAATAAAAAGGTATGTAGAATCTTAACAAACTGGAAGAAACTAAAAAAAATGGAGAACACCCCAATTTACTTTGGGGTCTTTTTTTAATTATTTTTAAAATCTCTCACATGGGGAAAAAAAGAAATGGATGTCTGCCTGTTAATGTACACCAATGTGTACACACGCTGGGAACTGTGATCACCAACAATTTAATTGAAAAGAGAAAGCCATGTTAACTTTCCCTCACTAAGCACACCAATTAACCGGAAACTTCCCCTGTGCAGTGACAGGCAAACCGTTGCCACCAATCAGTGTTTTCCTTAAGTTTTGCCACGGTACCTACCGTTTCCATAAACTTTTAATTGTCATCAACCCTCTGATTGTGTGTCGTCTCTAATTTTGTGCATCACCTTGTCACACCTTTAAATTTCTTGTCACTTTGCCTTCGGGGCCACCATAATATCCCAATAATGTCATTGAAAAATCATGTTTCTCTTTTATTCATAGTTTATTTAATTTTTAGTTATCATTTGAATAATCAATATATCCTAACAGCAAGTGAAACAAAAGTTGATGTCTGTGAAGCAGAGTTGTCATCAGTTGGACGGATTTAGATGCTGCCTTGCACGGAGTGAAGAACTGTGGGTAGAACGAAGAAGGAGAAAGCGTGGTTGTTCCCACTATCTGTTAAAGTGATAGTTTGCCATTCAAATAGTTAGAAGGTTCCTTAGAAATAGTGTGTGTCAATCGAAGCAACGTAAGTTTGTTTTGGTTCGTAATAAATTGTTTCTGTATATATGTTTATCTTAGAACCAATATGTTATCCCCTTGTTAAAGTTAAATGAGTATAAAGAACCAGAAAGTAATGTTGTTATATTGCGCTCATTCCAGCAAGCATTGGGCAAGAGGCAGAAACAATCCCTAGACGGGGCATCAGCGCATCGCAAGGTGAACACAATTACACACACACACACACACACACTAGCATCATTTTAGCGTCACCAAATCCCCAAACCTTCATGTCTTTGGAAGGAAACCGGAGCCCAGTGTGGAATCCCAGCAGGAAAACAAGCAAACTCCAGGCAGGGAACATCAGCGACGTGACTCCCTGCGAGGCAGCAGCGCTACCACTCTGCCACCCCACATGTGAAATTATTAACAGTATTCATTATTCAGTAATATTCATTATTAACAGTATTATTATTCATTTACCTGTAAAATGTAACATACATATTTTAATGCATTTCATCATGAAACTGATATCAAGTATAAATCTAAGGATTTAAAATGTGCAGAGAGCTGGAATATCATAAATGTAATGTGTTCTGTGTATTAAATTACAGGTAAAATTCCATTACAACGAATATCTTTACAATGAAGTATTTTTATGGTCCTGACAGTGTCCCCGTATGACATGAGTCTATAGAAATCTCGTTACTATGAAGTACATTCAGCAGATACTTCATTACAACGAAGTGCACAAAAGACCTTGAAATGCCTGAATGAATCATCTGCAGAGCAGTTAGTTCTGTGGCCTCAGCTCAGTTGTGCACAACGATCCCTAAACACAAACATTGTAATTTTTTTTTCTTTCTTTGATCGTTACTCGTACTGTTGTTTTTTTTTTCTGCTGTTTTTGTTTCCTGCGGTTTTCAGTGATACCTTTTGCTTATTGCTCGTCAACATTTGACAAACATCCATTGGAATTTAACTCATTGTCACCCAACGGCAGATGAGAAAAACGATAACAGTTCATATTAGAAAAAAAAAACATTAAATTTTTGCAGCTCTCGATTGCGGCAACAAGAAAAAAGACATTGCCAGTGAATTCGGAATTTCGCCATCAACACTGTCAACTTTCTTAAAAGAAACAGCAAAAAAAGAAGAAAAATCTCGGGTTGCAAACGTATGTGAACTGCTGCATTTGAAGACGTTGAAAAAGCCGTTATGTTGTTCAGTGATGCGCATTTGAGAAACATTCCTATTAATACGGCACTCATTCAAGAAAATGTGAGGTTTGTAAACTCTCTTGGGACCTCCCCCAACTAGACAGCATGCCAAAGAGTGTCTTGAAGTGCGATCTCCGCTTCTGTACAGGGCAACAGCAGGCTCACAGCTATGCTGTGCCTCTCTGCCAAAGTAAACAGAAAAGATCTCGATGGGTGATGCAAGGTTAAGAGCAGGTACATTGTAAATGGAGATAAAAGGATTACTTGGTCACTGACCTGGCCACGACCCTTCCTGACTGTTGTGTCTGTGTATAGGAGAGTGGCAGATCACGCTACAATAAATAAGTGTGCCGTTCCTGTTTCAAGCTGAATAAAGCTGATTTTGCTAAAGTACTGAGACTAAGCCTCGTGTTTTGGGGTGCAAGACAAGATTTATAGCGTGACCTAGATCATTTAGGATTTGGTTCTGTGGTGCTTCGCTGCACCGCTGTGACAAACAATATTCCATAGACGCTGCAATTGCGCTTTTGGATGCACTTCAGCGTGTCGTTTCTGTGGGGGGGGGGGGGGGGGGGATCCAAAAAGTGTTCAGAAACCTCACAATATGAAGAAGAAATGATGGATGATTCGGCTTCTGATTGATAACTGTGCTGCACACAACATGCTTCCACATTTAGATAAAGTTAGCATTGATTTCCTCCCACCCAGTTGCACAGCAGTGCTTCAGCCATTGGATTTGGACATCATTGGCACCCTAAAAATGTATTATGGAAAGGAAATGCTGAGAAAAATTCTCATCAGCATAACTTGTAGGCAGGAGGAGATTAAAATTAACACGAAAGAAGCTACTGAAATGATTGCAAACGCCTGGATGCAAGTTAAAGAAAGCACTATAGTAACAAATACAGAATCTCATTACAATGAAATTTTCGTTACAAGAAAATATTATTTTAGGTCCCTGGGTGTTAGTTGTAACAGAATTTCACCTGCATTTTAGTTTGTTTATTGAACAGTTTTGTGTAACAGAAACAAATGAACAAACAGTAACACACTAATCAGTTAATGGCTCAAAGTAGGATTTTTATTTATTTTTAATTTTGAGCCACACAATACAAATTAGTCGGCACTTTGATTGGTTATGTTAATAATTCTGTCTTTAAAATGATATGAAGAAGAAAAATAAGACATTATTGCGTTTCTGACTATTTATTCAGCCAGTTGCTTAGGCAGACAGTTTATTTCCACCATTCATTCTCAGATGATATCCCAGTTACAAAAACAAATCTTCACAAGCAACCAGTGCTGGGAAACGTTACTTAAATTAAATTCACTACATTGCTCATTAAATATAAAATTCTAATCTCCTCCAGTTCAGCGCATTTCTTTTCCTCACTTTTCTCGATGGGGGAAAAAACAGAGTCGGATTAAAGCTTTACATCCACTGCGTGTGTTGCTGCTGATTTAACTGATCGGTTACTTAACTGCACTTCTCTGTTTGCTACCAGTACTTTCCTTGGAGCTCACGATGGAGGGCACGAGATGCAATCTTCGTCTCTCTGCAGCCTCGGCCGAGCACTTCAAGCTTACTGCAGGGAGCCCTTTGTCTGAAAGGCTGTAGCAGCACCCACAGATGGGTGGTCTGCAGTGTGTGACTTGGGGTTTCGCTGAATGTGGAGATATCAGCTCAGATGTTCTCTTCTACATCGATGCCCAGTGCACTAGAGATGAGGTTAGGCTCCTCCGCACACACTGCCTTGGCCATTTTGGTTTCAGTCAGTCTGTTTAGCTTCCGACTTGATAGACCATGTTAAAGAGGGGTTTCATGGTCCTCTGAAAAATGTGCTAATTCACAGGGTTTGACCAATAGAAAGCCAAGTGCAGGAGGCACCATCAGATAACTGGAGATGACAGACAGGGGAATTTGGGGATTTTGTAATTTATTCAAAGCAACAAACAATTTACAACAAACAAGAAAGCACACTGTAAGTAAATCAAGAGCGGAATTCAAAGTCTCTCGGGAACATGAAACCCCTTTTGGCCGAGGGCATTATTTTACTAAACTTTCTTGTAATTATTATTATTATTTGACTGACGCCAAGGCGACTTACGACATGTGAGACACAATTGCTTACATTTCTTTTGTATTTTCACTATTAGCACAAGCAGGTGAAGTGACCTCCTCCTGGTCACACACTATCAGTGCCTATCAGTCATAACATATCAAATCCTTTCGAAATTCATACTAAAACACTTCTTTCACAGGTTACTAATGCTAGTACCTTACGAAAGCTCTCTGAAAGAATATTTTTCTGGGTGGGAAAAAAAATTCCACTATTAGTTTTACATAATAACAGTTCAGGAATTAACAATTCAACACCAAAATAAAATGCAGGTACTTCAGAACATTTAAATTCTTTGGGGTGGTACGCCAAGACAAAGAGGTTGATGCCCCCGGTGTAGATCTTCTCCAACTAAGCCCACTTCTAGAGGTGGCACCCAGTCTGAATTCTTTTGTGGCCCTGAAGATTCTGGTTTTGTGAGACTCGTCGGCCACATCCAGTACAGCAATATGGCTTCTCAAGATTAATTTCTCCAAATTTTCTTGGTGTGTGTATGTGAAGCAAAGTGTATTCTGATTTTTAATTTGTTATTTTGTAGCTTTTAGTTATGAATTTCCCCAAAAGCAATTGTTTGTGTGTCCTTAGTTTCATACCAAAGGTATTTTGTAGTACACATGCTAATTAATGTGACTCTCCACAGACTGCAGGCACCCTCAGGTGATGGTGGATGCTGTACAGGTAAGTCTGCTCTCTCCAAGCCTTTTCTAATTTTATTCTATTGATTTGACATGAATATTATTTGGTAATTCTCAAGTGTAAAATAACAAATGTGCACCCCCCCCCACCACACTGAGTTCTTACAAACAGTCTTTGTATGTTTTATTATCAAAAGCAAACAAACAAAAACAAAACTAAATTTAAAAAAGCAGCATTTCTTTTTTTAGTGCGCTGCCACAGCATTTTAATATAATTCAGCATGGTGTACAACATGACCATATGGACACTTTGGATTTTCATTTAACATTTTATTTATTTTGTATTAATAGTTTGTGTTTGTAATTATTAGCAACAGAATTATTATTTAATAAGCATTGGTGAGAAGCTGTATGTATGGCACCCTATTTTTTTTTTTTTGGAAAGGTGTTATTTAATTTTTTGTTATATAAAAATAGAAAAATATGTAATATAGCTGAACAATGATTTATTATGTGAGGTTATGTATATTGTAAAGAGTTCTATATGTAATATGTATGTTAGGAAAACAGAGCTTGGCGCATGGTGGAGGCTGTAGGGGCTTTGGTGAAAAGCGGTTTGTATGACGCCCTGTTCTTTATTTTGTTTCAGGAAAAGGAAAAAGGATATAAACTTCTGATTCTCCTCTGTGTTGATTTGTTTCTGACACAACACTAAGTAGAATGGATTCCAGTCAGTTACATGTGCTTACTGTCCAGGCAGGAGTGAACCTCACTCTTTAGTCAGGACAGTTCAGCTGTACTTCTCTCCTGTGTGAATTCTGGTGCATCTCTGAAGAGAACTCCTCTGACAGGTTTGTTTGCCACATTCCAATCAGCAATATGGCTTCTCTGAGAGATTAATTTGTCAACAATGCTTACTTTTCAAGACATGAGTGAGCCTCACTCTCGAGTTCTGAAGGGTGCTTGTTTTTCTGTACAGATTTTTGAACTGCTACCCTTTTTATTCTGTTGTGAACTCTAGTGTGTCTCTGAAGATTGCCCATTTGTGAAAACTGTTTACCACAATCATTACAGCAATACGGCTTCTCACCGGTGTGAACTCTACTGTGTTTGTAAAGATGACCCATTTGTAAAAACTGTTTAGAACATTTATTACAGCAATACGGCTTCTCTCCTGTGTGAATTCCAGTGTGGTTCTTCAGACTGCTTATACGTGAAAACTGTTTACCACATTCATTACAGCAATATGGCTTCTCTCCCGTGTGAACTCTAGTGTGGTTCTTCAGACTGCTTATACGTGAAAACTGTTTACCACATTCATTACAGCAATACGGCTTCTCTCCGGTGTGAACTCTAATGTGGTTCTTCAGATTGATCATTTGTGAAAACTGTTTACCACATTCATTACAGCAATATGGCTTCTCACTGGTGTGAATTCTAGTGTGTTTCTGAAGATGGTCCATTCCTGAAAACTGTTTACCACAGTCATTACAGCAATACGGTTTCTCTCCCATGTGAACTCTAGTGTGGTAAGTCAGACTTCCTATACGTGAAAACTGTTTACCACATTCATTACAGCAATACGGCTTCTCACCGGTGTGAACTCTAGTGTGGTCATTCAGACTTCTTATACATGAAAACTGTTTACCACATTCATTACAGCAATACGGCTTCTCTCCCGTGTGAACTCTAGTGTGGTTCTTCAGACTGCTTATACGTGAAAACTGTTTACCACATTCATTACAGCAATACGGCTTCTCTCCGGTGTGAACTCTAATGTGGATATTCAGACTGCTTATACGTGAAAACTGTTTACCACATTCATTACAGCAATACGGCTTCTCTCCTGTGTGAACTCTGGTGTGGTTCTTCAGACTGCTCATATGTGAAAACTGTTTACCACATTCATTACAGCAATACGGCTTCTCTCCCGTGTGAACTCTAGTGTGGTTCTTCAGTCTGCTTATATGTGAAAACTGTTTACCACATTCATTACAGCAATACGGCTTCTCTCCCATGTGAACTCCAGTGTGGATCTGAAGAGCACTCCTGCCATAGAATTCTTTTCCAGATTCCAAACTGCACTGATCTTTCTTTCCTGTACAAAGTTTAAAAGAAAAGGGGAAAAAAGAGCTTACTTTCAATCCACTGCCTTATTAACATTAACTCACATTAAATACATGATGGCTGAAATTAGGAACAACCTTTGATAAGCATAAGCAATTATAAAACTTTAGTCGTACATGGAAAGCATAGTCAATTTGTTAATTCTACGTTCCCTATTACAACTACTTAGTAGGGCCACATGTATAAAACTTCCTTATGCTCAGCAACATGTGTAAGCCAGTTCTCACACAAAAGTTCAGATTGTTAAAACTAGAACTTGGCGTTTAAATTGGTTTAAAGTTATGGCGAGTTTTGTGCATTTGTATGTCCCATGCAGACTTTATTTGTGTTTGCATTTTAGCAAACAGCTGGTGGAAAAACTAACTGAACAGAAAATCTAATTTCATTGCACATTTCACTTTCTGATGTTTGACAGGCTACACAAAAAGTGAGTTTTGATATATCACAATGACATTTTGGCTCATGATGATGACTTAATTAGAAGCCGATTTAGACTCTACTTTCATCCCCTTTGAAGTGTGTGCTGAACTGGAGCCTTCATTACAGAGACCATCACACAGAAATCACACAATCTCAGTTCTCTTACAGGTCTTAACAGCTGTGGGTTATTTGGTGATGGTGGCTTTTCAGTGTGAACTGCCTGACCGGTGAGGAATCTCTCAGTCACCCTGATCCACATCATTACATCTGTATGGGGTGGTACATTTAAGATGTTACAAAGCTACATGCAATATCCTTACTATCAGGATGTGCAAGCTGTAATCAAAATGCAATCTGCAGCAACATCTTCTGTCATCAGCAGTGGTGGTCTTCCTTGGCCTATCTGTCCCTTTGTGATTACTGAGTTCACCTATGCATTCTTTCTTCTTATTGATATTCCACACAGTTGATTTAGGTCATCCTAACATAATACTGATATCTCTGTAATGGTTTTATTGTTGTTTTTCAGCCTCATAATGGCTTCTTTGACTATCATTAGCACAGCTGTTGTCCTCATGTTGAACAATGGCCACTACAAACTCCAAAGGGTAGAATCAAGCTGAGGTGTCTTAGGCCTACAGAACTAAAGCAATGAAACACACCTGAGGAATCACAAACTCCTCTGACATCAATTTGGCCAAACATTACGGTGCCCTGAAATAATGGGGTTTTTGTTATGGGGATTTGGGGGTGGTCTCGCATGTTAGTAGAAAAAATGCTGTTATTTACATAGGGTGTCACTGAAACTTTTGCAAATCCCCTTTAAATGAACATGTATAATGTGACTTTAATTAATGAATTATTTAATTTGTAATTTTTTCATCTGTTGAGCAAAGGGGTAAATGAAAGAAAAATGATACTTTTGTCTCAGCCACTACGGAGAGTACTGTATAAAACAGAATGCCATGCCAAGCTGAAAAAGGCACTTTCAATAATCAGAATGTGTCCTCACATTTATGAACAATTAAACCAAAATCATTTTACACCAAAACAAACATCAAAATGGCTTCATTAATTCACCACGAAAAAGAGAGCAATGGATGAGTGACACCTCAGTGCTCAGGACTACAGAAGCTGCTGTGACCTCGGAGAAAAATGAGAAGATTAGAAAACTGAGGAAGAGTGCAGCTGTTGGTGTTTCAGCTCTATAGGGGAGTGGCAGGTGACACCAGGACTTGTAAGCTTTGTGACACGCTGGTGACATTTATACTCACTATTATAATGTTTATGGGTATCTACTGTCTGAACTTATTTATGTTAAGTAAACTAAAATTTGCCAGGTTATCCTGTCTATTTGTTCTAATGTGTGTGTTCATGTATGTAATTATTATATCGGTTATGGCTGCAAACATCAATCAGTGTAAGCCTGCACTCAATGAAGAGCGCTATAAACAATAAATACAACTGAATTAAACAGTAGTGTTACACAAATTAATCAGCCTTGAATTAAAATTGCCCAGTTTTTGCTGTTTATTGTGAAATCTGCTTGCAGTTGGTCGACTGGTCTACCGATTTCATGACATGGAATGTGTTAATCTGAGGACACACGTACAACTGACAAGAGTGCACACGGGTGAAGAAAATAACTGCTTTGTGGAAATATCTTAAAGTATCTGAAAAGTGAAAGGAATGTTATATGTGAAGTTTAAAATGAAAAATTTAGGTGTTAGTTGTGGTGGATTTAAAGCAAAGACATTTGGAGCAACTTATTTGAGGGGACACTTTTAGGTACAACACTCAGCAGAGTGCATCAACTTTAAGCAATGCAGTGAAAGTAGGAAAACCGCTAAGGAAACAAATGTGTCTTAGCTGTCAATAATAGCACTGTTTGTAAAGAACCAGAAAAATGATCAGGACAGGACAAAAAAAAAAATCAGAGTATCACTCAAAAATAATTGCAATTTATCATTTTAGATACTCAGCCATTTTCTATAGTAGAAAGTTTAGGAGTCCTATAACTTGGATGCACGATAAACACTGGTGAGAGGATGGTTATTTTCAGATGTGTCATTACCCAAGACGTACACTTTTTGTGACATTTCATATACAGTGACATGCGAAAGCGTGGGGACCCCGGATCAAAATAACCATTACTGTGAATAGTTAAGTCAATAGAAGATGAATTGATCTCCAAAAGCCACAAAGTTAAAGATAAACCATTCTTTTCTCTCCCGCCCCCCAAGATGTCAGACTTTATATTAGCTCCTTAAGGGCTTTCGCTTGTTCACAATCATCATTAGGAATGGCCACGTGATGCAGATGTCAAAGCTGTATCAATTCTCAGACTCCTCACAGCTTGTCCCAGCAATCAGCAGCCATGGGCTCCTCTAAGCAGCTGCCTAGCACTCGGAGGAATAAAATAAGTGGTGCCTACAAAGCAGGAAAAGGCTACAAGAAGACGGCAAATAGTTTTCAAGGAACCATATTCTCAGTTTGTAACGTTATTAAGAAATGGCAGTTAGCAGCAACAGTGGAAGTCAAGTTGAAGTTGGAAAACCAAAACAATTTCCAAGAGTGCTCATAAGATTGCTAGAAAGGCAATTCAAAACCCCTAAAGCTTCATGAAGATGTTTTGAAGTCACACTCTGGAATGGTGATGCACTGTTCTTCTGGTGCAGGGACACCACCACATGTATGACCTTCATAAAAGAGCCATCAGAAGAAAACCTCTCCTGTGTCCTCACCATAAAATTCAGCATCAGACGTTTGAAGATGAAAATCTAAACAAGCCCAATGAATTTTGCAAACAAGTCCTGTGGACCGATGAAGTCAAAACAGAACTTGTTGGACACAATGTGCAAAGGTGGGTTTGGAGTAAAAAGGGGGCCGAATTCCAAGACAAGAGCACGTCTCTGACTGTTAAGCAATGGGAGATCGATCATCTTTCAGGCTTGTGTTGCAGCCGGTAGGTGGGGGTATTATTAAGTTTCTTAAATTGAGTGTGTGTGAGTCACCTTGACATCAGTCTAACAGTCAGAGACAGCAACAATAACATTTATTTATATAGCATATTTTCATACAAACAATGAAGACCCCATCTTCATACAGAGAAAGGAAAGATGGACAAAATTCAAAGCCTTACAAAATTATTTTCCTTTGACTAAACAGAGATTAGAAATATTACAAAAACAATCTGATGAGAACAGGCCATTCAGCTAAACAACTTTTGCCAATCTGATCAACCTAACCTCTCTAAAACAACATCAGTTTGAGTTTTCAAAGTCCCTAAAAGTCCTACTGTCCAACACACTACCTGGTAATGGTGGCTGTTTTTTCTGAGTGAAGAAAAACTCTTTAATGTGTAGTGGTGCTGTAGCGGGGCCACATAGTGTTTAAATGTCAGTTCTGAGTGCCTCTCGTTTCATTGTCCCGTTTACTGTTTGTGCATCAGTTAATGACGGATGATGGAAGGAGACCACAGCCACAAACCTGGAAAACACCTGTTTACAATCATTCAATCACAGCCGTCACAGGATTATTTAAGCCAGCAGGAGGAGAAGGAAGAGAGAGCGGAGAGAAGGAGAGAAGGAGATTTTGTTTCACCATTACGACCACGAGCAACCTGTACCTGTTTTCCATATTGCGCTTATCCACCCAGTTTGTTTTTCCATCTGCCGGATTTATTTCAAGGACCTCACCACGAGATACCCCGGGGTAGGACTTAATCATCCACCACATACATGAGGATTCACGGTGAGGCTGTTCCATTTTTTCCGGGGAGAATCAAACATTGCAATTTCACTAATTCAGTCATCCGCTTTCAGGACAGTTTCTTTATTACCGGACTCACGTACTCATTCATTTTCAGTTTGTCATTCATTGTCGTTATTCGTGTTGTGTGTTTATTTGTTACAGGGACAAGGGAGGGTTTTTGTTGTGTGTGTATATATATATATTTGGTGATGTCTTGTTATTGCTGGGGTGGAGGGATATGTATATATGTTTCTATTTTTTGCATGTCTTGTTTTACTTAATACATATAACCCGTTTGAATTTTACATCCTGTTGTTGTGTGCTTATATTTTTCACCGTTGATTGTGGGGAAAAGTTCAATTGGTAAGAAGTACAGCTTGATAGTTAGATTATTCCTCAGTAAATTATCCAGGCCACTGGTCTTGGAGGTGTAGCTGCCGGCTGGGTAAAAGGGGTCGGCCGTTACAGTGCTACTGGGGAATGAAACTTCAACTCCCAGCAGTCCCTGCAGTGGCTCAGATTGATCGTCTGCTGAGGGTTCAGGGGCTGCTGGGGACAAGGAGGCAGGAACAACATTTAAAAGGAGGCCAGTTCAACAGAGAACAAAAAGTCTTTTCTGTGTGGTCTCTGGAGTTGCCTATCCGTTTACTTTCCCGTTGTGCTACTTGTGTTATCTCGTTTTGTCCTGGAGATCGTCTCCTGTTTTGGGTGTATGGACTGTCTGGTGTCTTCCTGCTGCATGAGGACTGTCTGAGGATTTGTTGTTGTCCAGCGAAGAAAGGAGCGCTCCTGATCCCATTGACAAGTCATCATCTCATCAGGAAATACCAGTAGGACTGACCTTTACATTCACATACAGCGTACTGATCTCTGTACTATCTACCGCCATCATTTCATTTCATCAGTTGCCGTTAACACGGACTTCATCGTGTGTGGTTTTTGTTAGTGGCTTGTTATTGTTGAATTCGTGTTTATTGTATATTGCTGTAAGGGGAACTGGGGTAGGACCATTTTCATTTAATATTCTTTAATTTCTATTACCAGTTGCTTTTTTGTCTCTGCGAGGGAGTGTGTGCAAGTCGGGCCAAGGCTGGGTGCGTTCCTGGGATCCCCACTGAAAAAATAAATAAATCACCATCTTATTGACGGTGGGAATCTTAGCTGAGTTTTTTAGTCCGCTAGACATCTTTATGTGGAATTATCCCTTAACAAGTCTCCAGCTGTGTCCTCATGTTCTTGTTGAACTCTTTTTAAAGTAACAACCAGGCTCCACTGCTCTAATTACTTTAATGATGTTAAACACTTCAGTCATGCCTCCCCTTAATCTCCGTTTTCATTAACTGAAAAGGTTGAACTCACTGAATCTTTTCTGATAATTCTACCTCTCACCCCTAGAATTAGCTTTCCTCTGGACTTTTTCTAGCACTGCTTAGTATTTTTTGTAGACTGGAGACCAAAACTGCACACAGGACTCCAGATGAGGCTTTACCAGTGTGTTATAAGGCTTCAACATGACCCCCTGTGACTTGTATTTAACACATCAATGCGCTATATAACCCGATATTCTGTTAACTTACTTAATGGCTTCTGAACACTGTCTGGAAGTTGATAGAGACGAGTCCACTATGACTCCTAAATTCGTCTCATCGAGTGTACTTAGAATTTTCAGACCTCCCATTGTGTATTCAAACCATACACTTTTACTTCCTATGTGTAATATTTACATTTTCTTACATTAAATTTCGTCTTCCACAAATCTACCCAATCCTGTATGCTGTCCAAGTTTCTCTGTAATAATTCCACAGATTTTTGATTATCTGCCAATCCACCTATCTTGGTATCTTCTGAAAACGTAACCAGCTTGTTATTAATATTCCTATCCAAATTTACTCTATATACAGTATATAAAATCCTAAGCCTAAAAGTGCAATGATTTAGCGGAATGATTTTATGTGACTTTTTATGTCACACTTTAAATCAGGCTTATTTTAAAACCTACATATATGTTTGGTATCATTCTTTTCAGAATTTAGCAAACTTTAATGTGACTTTGTTAGATTTTCAGATTCTTATTCAGTTATTAAATTATAAACTAAAAAATTATCAAGAACTCACATCCTGTGAGACGAGACTTTGTGCCAAGAGATTTAACCATACCTGGGACCGGAAATAAAAAACAAAGAGTAGGACAGCTGCTGTACAGGCTTTTAAATGTTCAAAGCGCTGCATCAGATCACACAGCATGGCGGCAGCAGCTGACCGAGACAAGAGGAGGAAAAAAAAAAATTTTTGATTTCTTTCCCATTGTATCACCGTTTAAGAGGGGGTTTCAGAGAAGCAACTGCGTCTCCTTGGGATGCGTTCAGCCCCCCCTCTTTACAACGCGAGCGGCAGAGATGCCAAGTGGCTGGCGCATAGCGCAGGTTGCGGGGGTCAGCAAGCGAAGCGATTAGGGGGCAAACTCCCTAGTACTAAACATTTTGTTACATTAAAATTTCGTCTTCTACATTTCTGCCCAAGTACTTTCTGCTCTCTAAGTCTCTCTGTAATGATTCAACAGATTCTCAATTAACTGCCAATCCACCTAGCTTAGTTTCATCTGAAAACTTAACCAGCTTGTTATTCATATTCCTAACCAAAAATTTATATATAATAAAAATAGCAATGGCCTAAGCACTGACCCCTATGGGTCACCACTCTTACAATCACCTAATTATCAGCCAAATTTAACAAGGTTCCTCTCACCATCACTCTCTGCGTATTGTGTCTGAGTCAATTCTGCACCCATCCACAAACATCACCCTGAACTGCCACATCTTTTAGTTTGATGCCCACCCTCTCATGTATCCCCTTTCAAATGCTTACTGAAAGTTAAGATAAATAATCTCATCTACTCCACTTTGATTGTATCCTTTTGTTGCCTCCTCATAGAATTCCATCATGTTAGTCAAACACTACGTCCCTCTTCTGAACCCATGCTGACTGTTCCTAATAACTCCTGTCCTTGCCAGGTGTTGCTCAATCTTATCCTTAATAATTCCTTCCATTAATTTTCCTGTGATGCACATTAAGCTTACTGTCCTATAGTTTCTTGGATGTGCCCTGTCACCCTTTTTACAGTGGTGTGAAAAACTATTTGCCCCCTTCCTGATTTCTTATTCTTTTGCATGTTTGTCACACAAAATGTTTCTGATCATCAAACACATTTAACCATTAGTCAAATATAACACAAGTAAACACAAAATGCAGTTTTTAAATGATGGTGTTTATTATTTAGGGAGAAAAAAAATCCAAACCTACATGGCCCTGTGTGAAAAAGTAATTGCCCCCTTGTTAAAAAATAACCTAACTGTGGTGTATCACACCTGAGTTCAATTTCCGTAGCCACCCCCCAGGCCTGATTACTGCCACACCTGTTTCAATCAAGAAATCACTTAAATAGGAGCTGCCTGACACAGAGAAGTAGACCAAAAGCACCTCAAAAGCTAGACATCATGCCAAGATCCAAAGAAATTCAGGAACAAATGAGAACAGAAGTAATTGAGATCTATCAGTCTGGTAAAGGTTATAAAGCCATTTCTAAAGCTTTGGGACTCCAGCGAACCACAGTGAGAGCCATTATCCACAAATGGCAAAAACATGGAACAGTGGTGAACCTTCCCAGGAGTGGCCGGCCGACCAAAATTACCCCAAGAGCGCAGAGACGACTCATCTGAGAGGTCACAAAAGACTCCAGGACAACGTCTAAAGAACTGCAGGCCTCACTTGCCTCAATTAAGGTCAGTGTTCACGACTCCACCATAAGAAAGAGACTGGGCAAAAACGGCCTGCATGGCAGATTTCCAAGACGCAAACCACTGTTAAGCAAAAAGAACATTAGGGCTCGTCTCAATTTTGCTAAGAAACATCTCAATGATTGCCAAGACTTTTGGGAAAATACCTTGTGGACTGATGAGTCAAAAGTTGAACTTTTTGGAAGGCAAATGTCCCGTTACATCTGGCGTAAAAGGAACACAGCATTTCAGAAAAAGAACGTCATACCAACAGTAAAATATGGTGGTGGTAGTGTGATGGTCTGGGGTTGTTTTGCTGCTTCAGGACCTGGAAGGCTTGCTGTGATAGATGGAACCATGAATTCTACTGTCTACCAAAAAATCCTGAAGGAGAATGTCCGGCCATCTGTTCGTCAACTCAAGCTGAAGCGATCTTGGGTGCTGCAACAGGACAATGACCCAAAACACACCAGCAAATCCACCTCGGAATGGCTGAAGAAAAACAAAATGAAGACTTTGGAGTGGCCTAGTCAAAGTCCTGACCTGAATCCAATTGAGATGCTATGGCATGACCTTAAAAAGGCAGTTCATGCTAGAAAACCTTCAAATAAAGCTGAATTACAACAATTTTGCAAAGATGAGTGGGCCAAAATTCCTCCAGAGCGCTGTAAAAGACTCATTGCAAGTTATCGCAAACACTTGATTGCAGTTATTGCTGCTAAGGGTGGCCCAACCAGTTATTAGGTTCAGGGGGCAATTACTTTTTCACACAGGGCCATGTAGGTTTGGATTTTTTTTTCTCCCTAAATAATAAAAACCACCATTTACAAACTGCATTTTGTGTTTACTTGTGTTATATTTGACTAATGGTTAAATGTGTTTGATGATCAGAAACATTTTGTGTGACAAACATGCAAAAGAATAAGAAATCAGGAAGGGGGCAAATAGTTTTTCACACCACTGTATATAATGGAATGATATTTGCCATTTTCCAGTCCTTCAGAATCTCTCCAGTGTGCAGTGACTTCCTAAAAATGTGTGTCAAGGTTTTATATCTGCACTCTATAGCCTCCTTAAGAACTCGAGGATAAATACTATCTGGTCCTGGTGATTTGTTTGATAAAGTAATGGAGCAGCACTGAAACAAGGATGGTGACAGAGGGAGAGCTTGTGCCTTAAGTTACCTGTGTGGCCAAAATAACACATCAGAATGGGTTCAGACGAGGGAGGTCTGATCAGTAAAACCATCCTTTCCATTTCTTGCTCAATCTTTTCCTTAATAAATTCCTTCCAATAATTTACCTGGGATCCATGTTAAGGTTACTGGCCTACTATAGCTGCTTAGATCATCCCAATCACCTTTTTTATAAAACAAGATAATATTTTCCATTTTCCAGTCAACAGAAATTTCCGCAGTGTGCGAGGACTTCCTAAAATATGTGTTGTCACACACGTGCGCTTGGGAGGCAGGCTAAGGGCTGAGGGCAGGATACGTGAGGAGGCCTTGACAAAGTGCACAATCCTTTGTTCTCCCTCGTCTGAAGAGGACCGGAGGAGAAATCAGCCTAAAAAGCTTCCTCCAGTTCCTGTACTCCTTTCCTAGCTACACCTCCCATCGACATCATTTCATGGTCTTTCATTTTGGACCCACCTCTTCCTCCCTTGCCTCTATAATAATAATAAAAATAATAATAATACGTTGGGGCGGCACAGTGGCGCAGTGGGTAGCGCTGCTGCCTCGCAGTTGGGAGACCTGGGTTCGCTTCCCGGGTCCTCACTGCGTGGAGTTTGCATGTTCTCCCCATGTCTGCGTGGGTTTCCTCCGGGCGCTCCAGTTCCCTCCCACAGTCCAAAGACATGCAGGTTAGGTGGATTGGCGTTCCTAAATTGGCCCTAGTGTGTGCTTGGTGTGTGGGTATGTTTTTGTGTGTCCTGCGGTGGGTTGGCACCCTGCCCGGGATTGGTTCCTGCCTTGTGCCCTGGGTTGGCTGGGATTGGCTCTAGCAGACCCCCGTGACCCTGTGTTCGGATTCAGCGGGTTGGAAAATGGATGGATGGATAACACATTTTATTTATATAGTGCCTTTCCCATGCTCAAGGCACTTAAAGCAGGGTAAACAGTATATAGCGTTATACAAACCAGATAAATAAATAAAGAAGATTACGACAGTGAATTCAGAGAAAAAGCCTAACAGACAACATAATTGATGGTCTCGCAAACACTCACAGGTTACATGAGCATCTTGACAGAGACGTAAACTGAGAGAAGGGTAATAAAGTCAAGTAGAGCTAAAAGCCTTCCTGAACAGATGAGTTTTGAGTTGTTTTTTTAAAAGAATTCATGGAGTCAGCTGAATAGATTAATTTTGGTACGTCATTCCAGAGTCTGGGCGCTATACAGCTGAAGGCCCTGTCACCCATGGAGTGTAGGTTAGTGTGGGGCACAAAATTGCCAGAATCAGAGGACCTTAGTGGGCGGGCAGACACATAGTGATGGAGAAGGTCACTGATGTAGTTTGGCACGAGGTTATTTAAGGCTTTGTAGGTTATTAGTAGGATTTTATATTCGATTCTGTAAGACACAGGGAGCCAGTGGAGACGGAGCAGGATGGGTGTGATGTGCTCGCTGCTGCTGGTTCAAGTAAGGACTCTTGCAGCTTAGTTTTGAATAAGCTGGAGCTGTGATATAAGATTAGAAGGGGCACCTGCCAGCAGCAAGTTACAATAATCGATGTGGGATGTGATAAAAGCACGGACAAGTTTCTCAGCATTATAGAAGGAGAGGAAGGAGCGAACACGGGATATGTTATGGAGGTGAAAGTAAGAAAGTTTCTTAATGTGATTTATGAGAGTGGAATAAGAGAGGGAGGAATCAAAAATGACACCAAGATTCTTTACAGTAGAGGCAGGTCTGATGAGATCACCGCCAAGATGGACTGGGAAGGAGCTCATTTTATTAAGTTGCACTTTAGTCCCAATTTGCAGAAGTTCAGTTTTGTTGCAATTTAATTTTAAAGAGTTCTGCGCCATCCAGGTTTTAATTTCACTAAGACAGGTTGTGACCTGAGAAAGCTCTGATGAAGTTCCACTTTTAACATTGAAGTAGAGTTGAGTATCATCTGCATAAAAATGATAACCCAGTCCATAGCTATGTATAATATGGCCAAGGGGAAGCATGTAAATACAGAAGAGAAGAGGGCCGAGGACAGAGCCTTGAGTGACTCCTTGTGTGACTGGTGCTGAGCTGGATCTGCTGTTTCCAAGACTAACAAACTCTTGCCTATCAGTCAGATAGGACTTGAACCACTGGAGGGCAGTGCCAGAGATGCCCAGCATGTTCTCCATTCTGGACAGTAGAATGTCATGTCTGACCTGAGTGTCAAATGCTGCACTGAGGTCTAACAGAATTAATATGCTAGATTGTCCTGAGTCTGCTGCCATAAGCAAATCATTGGTTACCCATAGCAGAGCAGTTTCACAGCTGTGCCGCGCCCTGAAACCAGACTGAAAGGGTTCCATTAAATTATTAGAGGTTAAGTAATTGGTGAGTTGGGATGCAACAACATGCTCAAGAACTTTTGACAGGAAAGGTAAGTGGGAAATAGGCCAGAAATTGTTAAGACTGTCAGCATCAAGACCAGACTTTAACATTGACGTTACAGAAGCGATTTTAAAAGTGAGCGGCACAGAGCCAGTGTCAAGGGATGAGTTTATTATTGTTGTAAGAGTCGGGATTATGGCATGAAGGCAGGATTTAAGTAGTGTGCTGGGGATGGGGTCCAGTACACAAGTAGTCGGCCTCATCTTACAAAGCAGGTTATTAACAAACGCAGAAGTGACTGGTGAGAACCTAGAGAAGGAGCTGCATGGAGTGGGAAAACAGGGAGAGATATAAACAGATGATGTATTTATGTTAGTTGAATTATTTAGATCTTTAATTTTGTTACGGAAAAAGTGTAGGAATTCCACGCAGACTTCAGTAGAAGAGGTAGTTGGGACAGATGCGGGTTCGAGTAGTTTATTAACTACAGAGAACAAAACCCTTGGATTATCGTGGCCACTTTCTATTATTCTGCCATAATGGGTGTTCTTAGCAGAAGTTAGTGCTTCTCTGCAAGTTCTTTGGCAGTCAGACAAAGCCTGGATGTGCACGGTGAGGCCAATCTTATGTGACATTCTCTCAAGGCGTCGGCCGGCTGCTTTCATAGATCGCAATTCTGAATTATACCAAGGAGCTGAACGTTTAAAGGAAACCTCCTTATGTTTTAAAGGAGCTGTTTTATCTAATGCTGAATGAAGGGCTGAGTTATAGTGGTCAACAAGACTATCTAGTGTTGATGGAATAGGTGCAGACAGTAAAAGATCAGAAATGGATCCAGAAAGGATAGAGGGACAGATATTTTTAAGGTTTCTGTAAGAAATTTGTTGATTACAGGTAAGAGGAGGGAAAGGCAGTGAGACAGTGAAAAATACTGCTTTATGGTCAGAGAGTCCCAAATCAGTGCTGTAAATGTTGGCAACAGATAGTCCAGAAGTGCAGATCAGGTCCAGTATATGACCACCAGAGTGGGTGGGAAAATCAACATGTTGTGTCAAGTCAAAACAGTCCAGTAAGGATAGGAATTCATTTCTCAGTTTAGATGTAGTAATGTCAATATGGATGTTGAAATCACCAAGAGGGATAATTCTCTGAGAGTAAGAGCTTAGGTGGGTCAAAAGTTCAATCAGATCGGATAAGAATGATGCATTGTATTTTGAGGGACGATAAAGAACAATGAGTGAGACAGGACCTGATTCCGTTATTAGTTTAAGAGCCAGGCACTCAAAAGACAAAGGACAGTCAATTGGGATTCGTTTGATGTTTAAGTCTGCTCTGACAGTTACTGCAAGCCCACCGCCTTGTCTTGAGCTGCGAGGCTCTGTGTGGAAAGTGAATCCGGGAGGTGTCGCCTCTGTGAGAGACTCCATTAAACACAGAATATCAAGTTTGGTGTCAGTGATGAGTTCTGACAGCACCAATGCTTTGCCATTAAGAGACCTCGAGTTAAACAGTGCAATATTAGATAATGAGGCTTCTTTTTGCACAGAGCCGTGATCAGGGTTTATTTCCACATAATGTAAATTTGGCACACGGACACTTCTATTTCCAGGGTCATGAGAAGGACGGCTTATTTCTGAGCAAATGCTGCCGGTGGACTTTTCATTCGCAGCCCGGCGGTGGTGGTGACCTGACCCGCGATGTACATATTTCGGGCACTGCAAAATACCGGCGTCTTTTAGGATGTTCCAGTCAGACCATTTGCTCTGGACAAACTGTTTAATAAGAAGGAGTTTGTCATGAGAGTATTTTAGCATGATACTGGGCAATATGTATCTGAATAGCAGTGTACAAGCAGCACAGCATAGCGGAACCGGAAGGACAGGCGGGTGTGGTAGCGTAGGTGTGCGGCGATAGCAAGCAGCAGAAAGCATAGCAGGAGGAGGTAGTAGGATTTGGAGGTTCCAATACACAGCCACAAACAGTAACGCTTGGTAATTTCAGGCGTGATCGCTCCGGAGCCATAAGCCAGGTTAGTATGAACATCAAATCAGTTCCCAGTCGTAGAGTACTGTAAGATGAAACGGGAGCAGATCAGCATAGCGAATATAATCACGGAGACAGATCATCCCGAGGTGCTATATTGCCAGGTACAAAGAAATGTTCGTAGGTCTCGTCCCGTGATCCACAGACTCAGCTGTTCCCAGTAAAGTGGAGTCCATAAAATCTGTAAATATTAAGCCAAATCCATGCAATTCAAGTCAGCTGTATCCACGAACTATAAGTACAAAAAAAGAAATAAAACAAGCGTAAGAAAGTGCAGAATTAAGGCAAATTTTGCAAAAAGTGTTGTTAACAGGGAGGAGCGGCAACAACATGCATGTGCCAGTGTCCCCTCACCTGGAATAAGAACCCAGCACCTTCCCTGTTTAGTTTGTCCCTTTTCAGACGCGGAACCAGACAGTACTCTGGACCCATCTTTTTTTTCTTATACTGTGTGTTATAATATATAGGGCGGATCCCCAACTCTATTTCTGCTCTCCCTTTGTGTTTTGACAGTGTCAAAGGTTTATATGTTTATTCACTAACCCCCTTTAAGCACTGGAGGATAAATATCTTCTGGTCCTAGTGATTTGTTTGAGTTCAGCCTATTTAGTCTGAGTAGCACTTCTCTCTCTACAATTTCCAAATCTCTCAGTACCTCCTTAGTAGTCCCTGTTACCACTGGGAGGTTATCCACTTGCTCACATGTGAAAACTTCAGAAAACAAATAAGTTTAGCGCATTTAATATTTCACTGTCTATGTACTGTAATTCCCCTTTATTGGTCCTGATTTGCTTCACCTCCTTGGCTTTTCTTTTATTACTAAAATATTGAAAAACTCTCTTTGGTCCATCTTCTTGCCTTATCTGCAATATTCCTCTAACAGCATTTTAGCTTCCCTGATATCTTTCTTAATGATTGCCCTCTTACTATAAATGCCCCACTGTTAGCATTGGGGTAATTAGTCTTCTATGACTTATTTAGCTATTTTTACATTTGCAGCTGCAGAATTCTTATTAATTTCTTTGAATCTGTCCTGCATCATATGTCAAATGTTTAACTTCTTCCTAGTAAGGAATTCCAGTTGCTCTTGACTGTTTGCTGCTGCGACACCAGTTAATTACTGACTTGCCAGCAACTGCAAAAGCTTTCTCTGCCCTCTGACCAACAAACACAAAGGTTTCTATACAAGTACCTTTACTAAACATTGAAATAGCTCTTGTGTAGATGGCAAAAAAAAAAAAAAAGAAAGAAAGAAAAACAAATAGATAAAAGGTATGAAACACCCTCAGAGCTCCTTAACGGTAACCACAAAAACAAAGTTTTCAGGAGCAAAAGTTATATTTAACTCACTCTCACACAAAAGTAACACATACACACAGCCTTTTTCACTTTACAATGCAAGAATAATGTTAGCGTGTCACTTTACGGTGTTGCTCCAATTCAGTGCTTCAATATTCCATCCAGATACCTCTTAAGGGTTGTCACAAGGACCTTACAAGATCTGAAAAGCTCTATTAAACTGGAAAAACATGAACAAAGCATTCTGAAAGGCTTGACAGGGAGCCAAACAGTCTACAAAAATGGAGCAAATTCAGTACTGGAGTGGGCATCCTGCAAAGATTACAGTGTGAAAGCAGAGGTGAACAAAAAAAAAAAAAAAAAAAACACAGAGGGGAAGAGCAAAGGGCCTGCAGAAAAATCTCTGTGCATGTGTCCATGTGAAGGAAAATAAACTGCTCAAAAAAATTAAAGGAACACTTTGAAAACCCATCAGATCTCAACGGGGAAAAAAATCCTGCTGGCTATCTCTACTGACAAGGACTGATATGATAATGTGTTAGGAACAAAAGGATGGCAGCCACATTGTTTGATGGAAATGAAAATGATCAACCTACAGAGGGCTGAATTCAAAGACACCCAGAAAATCAAAAGGAAAAAATGATGCAGTAGGCAGGCGAGTCCATTTGGCCAAAATTTCATTGCAGCAACTTCAAATCGTACTCAGCAGTTTGTATGGCGCCCATGTGCTTGTATGTATGCCTGACAACGTCCTAATGAGACGATGGATGGTGTCCTGGGGATCTCCTCCAAAATCTGGACAAGGGCATCACTGAGCTCCTGGGCAGTCTAAGGTGTCGGATTCACCGACACATAATGTCCCACCCAGAGGTGTTCTATTGGATTGAGGTCAGGCGAGTGAGTGTGGGGGCCAGTCAATGGTATCAATTCCTTCATCCTGAAAGAACTCACAAACACATGAGGCCAGGCATTGTGATGCACCAGGAGGAACCCAGGAGCCACTGCACCAGCATAGCGTCTGACAAAGGGTCCAAGGATTTCATCCTGATACCCAATGGCAGTCAAGTTGCTGTTGTCTAGCATGTAGAGGTCTGTGCGTCCCTCCATGGATATGCCCACCCAGATATACCATCACTGACCCACCACCAAAGCGGTCATGCTAAACGATGTTACAGGCATGTCCATGACTTCTCCAGACCCTTTCGCATCTGTCACATGTGCTCAGAGTAAACGTGCTCTCATCTGTGAAAAGCACAGGGTGCCAGTGGTGGACCTTCCAATTCTGGTATTCTATGGCAAATGGCAATCGAGCTCTATGGTGCCCAGTAGAGGACGTTGGGCCCTCATGCCATCCTCATGAAGTCTGTTTCTGATGGTTTGGTCAGAGACATTCACACCAGTGTTCTGCCTGCCTGTTGGAGGTCATTTTGTAGGCTCTGCCAGTGCTCATCCTGTACATCCTTGCCCAAAGGAGCAGATACTGGTGGGTCCTGCTGATGGGTTATGGACCTTCTATGAGGGGCCCTGTCCAGCTCTCCGAGAGTAACTGCCTGCCTGTCTACTGGAATCTCGTCCATGCCCTTGATACTGTGCTGGGAGAAACAGCAAACCTTCAGGCAATGACAGGCATATATTGATGTGCCATCCTGGAGAAGTTGGCTACCTGTGCAAACACTGTAGGGTTCAGATATGGCCTCATGCTACCAGTAGTGACACTGACCGTAGCCAAATGCAATACGAGTGACAAAACAGATCAGGAGGGAAAAATATCAGTGGCCTTCCTTCACCTGTGAAACCATTCATTCCTGCTTTGGGGGGTCGTCTCATTGTTACCCCTCTAATGTACCTGTTGTTCATTTCATTAACACCAAAGCAGCTGAAACTGATTAACAAACCCCTCTGCTACTTAACTGACCAGATCAATAGCCCAGATGTTTCACTGACTTTATGCTATACTCGGATTAAAAAGTGTTTCTTTAATTTTTTAGAGCAGAATATAACAGTGTTGTTTACAGAAGGATAACACCAAGAAAATCAGTATGATCTACAAAAAGCATCACTTCACATCTCAAACTTGTACAAGATCACCTCTAAGTTCCAGAACAGACAATGTTCTGTAGACGAATGAGGAAAAAGTTGAACTCTTTGATCAAAACACGTGACACCATGTTTGGAGGTAGGAGAGAAATGCACATTGATACTAAAGCCTCAAGGTGAAGGGAGCATCATGGGTTGGCCTGCTTGTTTCTTCAAAGCCTGGAGAGCTTAACATGATCAAAGGGACAGTGAATTCAAAATATTATCAAGAAATCTGACAGCAAAACATTAGGATAGAAGAAGCTTAACAAAAGTTGTGTCATGACACAGGACAATGAGACCAAACAGGAATAATAATAATAATTCTTTGCATTTATATAGCGCTTTTCAAAGTACTCAAAGTGCTCAGCAATTGCAGGTTAATGGCCTTGCTCAAGGGCCCAACAGAGCAGAGTCCATTTTGGCATTTACGGGATTCGAAACTGCAACCTTCCAAATGCCAGTGTAGATCCCTAGCCTCAGAGCCACCAGGAAGAAATAAAAAAATACAAAGAGTTAAACATAAGTAAATTGATGTTTTGGAACGGCCAGTAAGACACACACGATGCTGTGTCCTGACCTAAAGAGAAACTGTTCAGAAAAGAGCTCAGGAATAAAAGGAACCAAAAAGGTTTGGAGAGAAGGTGTGGATTAAAATTCAAGGCTGATAAGCAGCTACATGAAAAGTTTGGTGGAGGCCACTACTATTAAAGAAGAGTCAACCAGTCGGTAAAGATAGGAGGCCACAGAGTGCACTGTGAATGTTAAAATGATGTGTTCAGGACTGACAAGAAGTTGTCCAATTGTTTGCGTGTTATTAGCTTAGGACAAGTGTGGACAAGACCCGACCTTTCAAGCCCATAAACCCCAACCCTAACACTTGCCTATTTTTTATCTTGCACTTACTTTTTCCAGACTTCTTTGTAGATGGTGGCCGATTTTCCTGAGCTCTAACAGATGTCGTTTTCTTAGTCCTCTTTGGATTAGACTGTAATGATTCAGTCTTCACATTGACAGAAGGCTCTGGAGATGAACAGTGTCTGCCTTGAGAAGAGTCTAACCTGGTCACCACTCCATCTTGACACGCATCAAGAAGGTTGTCTTCTTTTGCACTGACCAGATTTGTATGGTTGTGTGTCTCAATACTGACAGACTTCTCTTCAGCTTCTTCTTTAATGCCCACTGCCTGCAGTTCACTGTTATCTTCCTTGATGCTCAGACTTTCCTGTTTAAGGTAGATGGACTCCAACTCACAGTCTTCCTCCTTAATATCCATGATATTTGTGTCCACATCACAGCTCTCCCGTTTCACATCCATTGAGATGTTCCAGTAAACATCAGCTTTTTCTTTTTCTCTGTAAAAAGAACAGGAATTAACTTTATTAAAACTTCATCACTTAGATCTGAAGCCACTTGAATGTCATTTCACAACACCTTCTCTGTTAAGGTTTATATAAAGAGTGACCGTTCATAGCATGCTGACAGTAACACATTACTCTTTATTTCAAATTATCAGATATGAAACAATCCAGGGAGCAGAGGGAAGGTCCAATAAGCTGAAACAAGACAACCAATCTGCTGTGGGTAACCCTAAGAGGAGAAACCAGATAAGTAGAAACCAATTACTAACCTTCATGAATATTCTACTTGATAAGAGGGGGAGGTCAGGTGGTATGTAGGGATGAGTGTTATTGGTACCAATACTGAGGTCTGAAAACTGGTATTGATACCAAAGTCAAAACACTTAGTATCGATCTAAAACTACCTTGCAAAGTAAAGTCAGATTTGTCAGTGCATCTTTAGAACGTGGGAGAATAAATAATAATAATAATAAAGGCAGAAACAAGGCACACATGAAAACTGCACATGGAAGTAAACAGGCTGAGGTTTAAACTCGCACTACTGGAGCTGTGCGGCAGGAACACAGACTTTCAAATTATTAATAACCAAAAGGTATAAAATTGTGCAGTACGGTGGGATAGGATTAGGGAGAGAAAAAAATCCAATCCCACTCAATGCATGGAAATGTATGCTATTTAAACTGGATTAAGCAGTTTACATAAACCTTATGGAGGTTTCATCAAGTATTCAGAGCCTTTTATTTTATTCACACTTCATTGTGTTGCAGGTTTAATTTTAAATGGGTACATTTGACACTTTTGCCCATCAATGTACACTCAATAACCCATAATGACAACATGAAAATACATTTTCAGAAAAGTATAAAAACTGTATTCTCTCATTTCAACAGCAGAAATATTCAGACCCTTTGCTGTAGCTATTCAGATTGTGTTCAGGTGCATCCTGTTTGCATTTGTGGTCGCTGAAAGTCAGGAACGACAGGAGACAGACACCAACGGAAAGTAAAAAGCAATTTCTTTATTCTTGGTGAGCAGGAGGCCACAGCAGCTGTCAGCTCAGTTTGCTACAGACAGCCCCATCATCAGCAGGGAGTTTCCCTCTTTTTATACCCAGCTTGTTTAATAAATAAAAAGAGGAAGAATGGCAGTTCATTTTGAGGTGACACAAAGTTCGCAAGTAGCGTAAGATTCGATCAGGACGTACAGAAGTACACGGTAGTCTTTAGATAAGAGGAACTGTTGGCACACCCACAGTCACAGGCTCCCCACCCAGCTTAGGCTATGCAATTCAGCTATGGCTAGTTTTGCAAGACAGTTACAGACACAGCACTTTGCAAAACATGTACTTCCCAATTCTTCTGCACCATCAGGGTTACAACACTTCAATGGCTAAGTGGCAGTTACAATTTAAGAATCTTATTTCTGCCTGTAAAAGGAGTAATGTTATACTGTCGGTTAATGCACAGCACATTCTATTAATGCATAAGTGACACACTCTTATAATTCTTGATTATTCAGGAACTCTGAAACTCCTTAATTCTAAATATTCTTCTTGAGATGTGTCTAGAACAGTGTTTCCCAAACTCGGTCCTGGTTAACCCCTGTGGCTGCAGGTTTTTGTTCCAACCAGCTTCTGTTTTTAATTGAACTCCTGGGCTAATTAAGTGAACTGATATTTCCCAAGTTCTGTGTTTAGGGAACAATATAGAAATAAGAAAACTACGTTTGCTAAACAAAATAAAAAAAAAATTAAAATGTACCAAGCAGTTATATAGGAATAATGTTTTTTTTCTTTTTAACAGTATTTTCATCTTGATTTTCATTCTACTTTTCTAGGTATTCTAATTGTTTAATTAATCCATTATTTACTCATTAGTGGGTTGGTTGCTAAAATACTTGCAGCCTTTGATTATTTACTGTTGTTTGCCTGCATGTCTGCTCTGCTCGTCTTAAATTATCATTATTAAGATACAACAAAGGGGGAAAAACTGCACAGAGAAACGGCAAAGTATAATGAAATCAACAAAAGAGAGTTAAGCATTTAAATCTATAATAAAAGCAGAAATATTTCTAAATGTCTTAAAAATGTAAAAAAGCATGCTGCTATGCTTTCCTGAATGTCGAATAAAAGAAAAAAAAATACCAGCTAATTAAATGAGATCAGTGCTATCAGGTGTTGTCACTGATTAGGAATCCGGTTGGAACAAAAACCTGCAGCCACAGGGGTTCACCAGGACCAACTTTGGGAAACACTGGTCTAGAACCTCATTGGAGACCACCGGTGACAAACTGACTTGATTTGACATCGTTAAGAAAAGCATATGTGTACCTGTGTATGTAAGGCTCCACGATTCAAACTGCATGCCACAATAAAATATGTCCGAGGAACTCTCTGTGGACCTCTGCAATCCAATTGTGGTGATGCACAGATAAGGACAAGGGAATAAAAACCATTTCTAAAGCTGTGGGCATTTCCATGAAGACTTTGGCCTCAATAATTGTGAAATGTAAGAAGTTTGGCACCACCAGAATTTCACTTAGAATGTGCAGTCCAGCCAAACACAGTAACACTCCAAGATAGGCATTGGTCATGAAGGTGATCAAAAACCTAATGGTTGCTGTAAAAGAGCTTCAGAAATTAGGAGAACCAGTTAGAAGAATGAACATCTTGGCAGCACTCCATCAATCAGGCATTTATGGCAGAGTGGCTAGATGGAAGTCACTATTCAGTAAAAAGGCATACAATGGACCACTTGGAGTTTGCCAACTGACATTAAAGGACACGGACAGTATGAGGAAAAAGATTCTCTGGTTGCATGAGACAGAATTTGAACTATCTGGGCAAAACTCCAAGTACTGTCTCTGGCAAAAATCAGGCACTGCTCATCACCTGCCTAATATCATCCCTTCATTGAAGTATGGTGGTGGCAGCATCATGCTATGAGGTGCTCCTCAGCAGCAGGGATGGAAAAAGTGGTCAGAGCTGAGGAAAGAATGAATGCAGTCAAATAGAGAAAGGACGTTGAGCAAAACCTGCTCCAGAGTACACACAACCTCAGACTGGAGGGATGGCTTTCCTTTCAGTATGATAATGACACAAAGTATACCACCAAGACAATAATGTGCTGACTTTGGGGCAAGTTTCTGAGTGTCTAAGAGTGGACCAACTAAAGACCACATTTAAAGCCCATAGAACAACTGTGGAGAGACGTGGCAGATTTTCAGATGCTTCCCAAACAATCTAACAGAGCTTGAGAAGATCTCAGGTCAGGTCAGGCTGGGGAGCATGCACTGGCACAGCGTGTTGCCACACCCACCACATAACAAAACAGCTCGCGATCCTTGTTAGCAATCCCATGTTCAGTCCTGGGTAAGACGTTAAACTGCATCCGGTCCTGCATGTGGTCCTCCAACTTACAGGTAAAACTTGGGGGTTGCCAGCATGACTGGCACTACAGCCACCATAAAATAACTTCACAAAACTCCAAAACGGCACACAGGACTGAAGATCTGCCAAGATAATTTCAATAAACTGCCCAAATCCAGGTGTGCTCAGCCTATAGAGACTTACTTAGGAAGACTCAAAGCTGGAACTGCTGCCAAGGGGGCTTCTGCAAAGTACAGAAGTAAGAGTCTGAATACTTATATGAATGAGAGGTTCAGTTTTTTGATTTGCATTACATTTGGAAACCTTTCAGAAGACATTTCTTCACTTTGTCATTAGGGAGTTTTGAGTGTACATTGTTGGGTAAAACTGGCAAATTAAAAATTAAATGCACAGCACAAAGTGTGCAGAAAGTTGATGGCCAACCTTTGCCCGTTATTAATGTCTACAGGAAAATTAGAAAAATTACAGTGAGGAACTACACTTATCTCCCACTCTAAACATTTGTATTCATTCTCATCTCATATTCTGTCCACCACAGTCACAGACTCAAGTTCTACTCAGTTCTTTTTTCTCTTTTACTTATCAGAATTGTAAAGTTCTGTTCTGATGACATTGTGATCTGTAGCGATAGTAAGGAGCGGGTTGAGGAGACAGTGGAGAGGTGGAGATCTGCTCTAGAGAGTAGAGGAATGAAGGTCAGTAGGAACAAGACAGAAAATGTGTGGGTGAATGAGAGGGAGGTCAGTGGAATGGTGAGGATGACGGGAGTAGAGTTGGATAAGGTGGATGAGATTAAATACTTGGGATCAACAGTAAAGTGTAATGGGGATTGTGGTAGAGAAGTGAAAAAGCGTGCAGGCAGAATGGAATGGGTGGAGAAGAGTGTCAGGAGTGATTTGTGACAGACAGGTATCAGCAAGAGTGAAAGGGAAGGTCTACAGGACGTAGTGAGACCAGCTATGTTATATGGGTTGGAGACGGTGGCACTGACCAGAAAGCAGGAGACAGAGCTGGAGGTGGCAGAGTTAAAGATGCTAACATTTACATTGGTTATGACAAGGATGGACAGGATTAGAAATGAGGACATTAGAGGGTCAGCTCAGGTTGGGAGACAAAGTCAGAGAGGCGAGAGTGCGTCGGTTTGGTGCAGAGGATAGATGCTGGGAATATTGGGAAAAAAATGATAAGGATAGAGCTGGCAGGCAGGAGGAAAAGAGGAAGGCCTAAGAGAAGGTTTATCGATGTGGTGAAAGAGAACATGAAGGTTATGAGTGTGACAGAGGAAGAGGACAGAAAGAGATGGAAAAAGATGATCTGCTGTGGCAACCCCTAACGTGAGCAGCCGAAAGAAGAAGACATATCAGAAGTGTAAAGTGGTAATGGGCGGAGTGAAGCCTCAAAAAGCATCAAAAAATTTGAAGCAACTGCGTTGGAAATCACGTTGAAGCATTTAACACTCACCTCCCTAGTGACATCTCCTGGCCATTTGAATTAATTAACATTACACAGACTGATGATTAAGTTCAATGATGTCTATTAAACTTTTACTGCTTTTATTTTTCAATTGCTAAAGGCTGGCAATGAAGAGAAGGGTACAAGAGGAGTCAGACATTTCTACGGATGAAAATGTATAGGAAACATGAGATAAGCATTCAACTTTTGGTAGTAAGAATCTGCCATGAATGGTCAGATCTCTAGTCAGCCATGAGTTGTTTTTTTAATGGAGTAACAACTGAATTAAGGTCAAGGTCTGAATTAAGTGACTTATTATCTTCATTGTGAATTAAGGTCTAGCACAATGTTTTCACTTGTTGTTTTGTTGATTTTAAATTTCCAAGTAAGTAACCGTGTTTTAACAGGAATTTCACAGAACTTAGTTTGATTACTTTGTTTCAGCGCCAATAGTTCACATTTGCTTGAAAATGTTTTAATAACATCAAGTGCTATATGCACTTCACTGACATTTTTCCAAAAAAAAAAAAAAAGTGTCGTCTGCCAGCTGGGAGATCTTCATTTCTTTTTCAATTGAGTTTAATACCTTTAAGTTCTCTCAGAGTGACCAACAAACTAAGAATTTGAGACGTAAGGAGAAAATGCGGGGGGTATGAGTGATAAGGGGCAATGTTGACAAAATCCTCTGTGAAATTCAAATTGTGGGGAGGTTCCATGAGAAACTTTAACTGAGCGATTACTTCACTTCTAAACCGTCATAATTGCTTTTATAAAAAAACAAAATAAATTTAAAATTTTTGTAGGGTTTCCCTAAATTCATAAATACATTTTTGTCAAAAGATAAATTCATGTCTTATTGTGTCAAATGCCCTTTGAAAATCCAGAAATAGAATTACTGGCTCTCCAGAAAGCAATTCATTATATTCAGTCAAGTCTAAAATCAAACAGAAATTATTAGAAATATAACTATCTTTAACATAACTTGACTGACATTCGTCAACAAGGTCATTTATCCCACATTTCTTTGAAAGTTGCAAGTAAAAAATATGAAATGTGATCTAAAAGCATTTGATAAAATTCTGAGGTTAGGTCATTGTTCCCAAGTGACTTATTATCTTTTAAAATTTTGATTGCCTATTTCACTGATACTTATATGCTGGGAACCAAATATTTCAATGGCGTCGTCAAGATTACTATGTAATATACAAAGTTGTTTGTAAAAAATTGGTTGTAAATTCTTCAATTAATGTAGGATTCTCACAAAGGACCACATCAATTATGAGCTTTCAAAGCACGTTGATTTTACCCCTCTATCTTCTAGACTTCCAAAAAAAAAAAAAAAGTTTTTTTTTCTCCTTTTTCCAACCACTGTCTTGTTGATCTCACAAAACCCCCCCTTTTGCCTGGTAAACATTTAAGTTATTAGCTTCTCTGTATCCAACTCTCTATCCATCCAGTTTTAGAACACCTCAGTTTTTCTTCAAATTTAATTAGTTAAAATGCAATGAATGACCTAATATGGTGAAAAGGTAAGCAGTAAACTGTCAGAGGTTTACAGTTAAAATTTAGGTTAGCAACAACTGAAAAAGGGAATTCCAGTGATAATGGCAAGAAAATGGAAATTAGGAAATCAAATGAGGCAGGGCATCATTTCCATTAGATGTGTAGGCCTTTCATTTAGAGAAGTGTATAATGGTATATGACTCTATCCCAGAAGCTTTTTCCTCTTACCATAAAGTTGACCACATCACTGTGTAAAATGAATAGACTCGACACACTTAAAAAGGTTTGAGGTAGCCACCTGTATATTATTCCAGGCTGCAAAAGAGTCTTTTTAAATACAGAGATGTTCTCTATACCGAGTCCAAAACAGAACTATTGATGGTTTGTCAAGATGGCGGTTTTAAGGGACAGGAAGTGATGTAAGGGAACCGGAAGTGATATTCTTCATTAGTCAGAGTAGGTGCCGGAAGTGGTAATCTTCTAGGCGCCGGAACCGGAAGTGATATTTGTCTGTGTCCCAGAACCGGAAGTGATGTCTTCTGTTCTAAATCAGACAGGTTTTCCTGCAGCTGGTCTGCAGAGATAACAGGAGAAGGTTTAGTGCACCCTGCCACCCCCTGGCCTGGTGTGGAATTACCTTTGCTTGGTCCATACAACGTCTTCCTAGTTGCACGTGTGTGACAACTGTGAATAATATATATATATATTACAGTTTATTATCTATAAATCGACTTAAAATATCAGACAAGATAACTGTATATTGCACTAATTAAATCATAACACTGACCCACCAGTGACATTTCAATGGCCAACTTAACAAAGCAAATGGCGTTAACTCCATCTGTGCCTTATTAAAAAGAAAATGAGAGAATTCCTGCCAAAAAATATGTCACTAATACTAACCAGGTGTTAAAACTCTATGAAAGTCCCTTGACATAAGAGATGCTTGTATGTTCAGTAAAGGGGCTGAACATTCTATCCTACAGGTTTATTTTTAACCAAAAAAGAAATGTAATCAATTGAATCATAAATATTATAAGTAACCTTGAATAAAGGCATCAGCCAAATAAATAAAGGTAAATGTAGTTCAGCGCTTGACCGCTATTTTTGGAGAAGTCCAGTATTGAGCATGAATTAAAAAATCGTAGTAAGTTCCCTTTTCAAAGCTGCTATATACAATTAAAGGTTGATAATACATCCATTAACCCAGTTAATAACTAACTACAATACAAGATATACTGTATATTATTTATATATATATATATATATATATATATATATATATATATATATATATATATATATATATACATACATATGTGTGTATATTATTTTTAATGTGGTACACTGTATTAATCCCCAAGACAATATTATCTTCTCGCATGACCTTTATGGGACAGAGTGTGGGATCGGCAATTGTACAGCAAGAGTCCCTGAAGAAATTTTCAGGTTAAGGGCCTTGCTCAAGGGTCCTTTTGGCGGTAAAGAGATTTGAATCGGCATCCTACTAAATACTAGCACATGTAAGAGATGGATACCATCATTTGCAGAATACAGTTGGTATGAACCAATCTATTATTAAATAAACTCAACTACACTCATAGGTTTGTAATCTCAATAAAAACAAACCATTTACTAAATCAACTGTTCTGTTAAGAATTCTTAACTTAATCTAAATTTGGAATTCAATTTTCTATGTGTAACTTTTTCCGGTTTAATCATGTGTATTAAAAACTAAGAACCTAGGAAACTAGGCCTTATACTGGTTATATCAATTGTCATGTTATGTATTCTTGGCATGTGTAGAGTTATTTTATATATATATATATATATATATATATATATATATATATATATATAAAGGAAATAATCCTACACTACATGTCTCACACAAATACTCATTTAGTTGGAAGAATTCAAATACAGTATTTCAATTGTCAGCACTTTCTTCTTAACCTGTGTTACATGAGCTTCAATTTGTGGTGAACATGGTCTGCTGGATTTTTGTTAGCTTTTTAATTTGTAATTCACAACACATTTTCTATGCTTCCTTTGAGAATTCATACAGACTTATTAATATTAATTATGTGGATTTTTGATTGAAGTTTGATTCACCTTGTATTTTTCCTAAAACTTGTAAACCTGAGTATAACAACTCTGATAAGATGGCGGTTCAATCTTTATTATAACATTTCAAACAAATTCTTAGGAACAGAAATAACCAGTGATATTGGCCTGTGTTACGATTTGAGCATCCCCAGTCCTGATTTAAGATTTTATGGGGTAGCGCAGCCCTAATAAAAATATGGTGTGGGGGCTCTACATTTAATAAGGTAAAAAATAATCACAGTACTATAAAACAGTGAGAGGAAAGATGTCATTATATGAACATCTGAGCTCAAACTATGGTGTGCTCTTCATCTTCTGGACTGTCTGGCAATTGAAAGGACTTTGCAGGCAGGCATTTTGTCATATCAGTAGATGTAAATACAGAAGAGTGGGTCTTCAATTTAGGAAATGCATGTTGGCTACTAATTAACAAGAGTTGCGAAAGCACATTTAAAGATGAAAAGATTATAAAAAGTGACGGATAGCAGTAGGATAACGGCACAAAAGGAACAGTTTTTAATAAGAAAACATCTAATCTTTATTTTGGGAAGTCCGTTTCAACCACAGGTTTCCAACTTTTACTAAATTTATAAAACATGAAGAGAATTGAGCTGGTCAGTACAGTAGAAAAAACACTGCAAATACAACAGTGGCAGGTATCAGGAGGAGCTAAAAAATCTCATCTCACTAATTTAAAACATTAAACAAGTTTTACAAATCACACAGGTAGAGAACCTTTAGAAAAATTTAAGGCTTGTACTTCTTTAAACCAATACACTGCTACAATGGCTCCTCACCTACTACTAATTGGGGGGTTTACTGTCAATGTAGCGGCTTCTGATGCCTACCATGAGTAATCTAACATTTGGAAGGACTTCACAGTAATAAAAACTATCATTTCTGAAAATTTCCTCCTCAAATTGAATGACAACTAAATATATATAATCCCAGTGAAGATGTGTAGTAAAATACTCCGTGAACCAGCATCATTGTGAACTTTTATTAATTCACATAATCTTCTCCTGTCCTCTTTATTGAATTCTTTTCTAATATAATCTACTTCTGTCCACAGCTAGAACATCAATTTTGACTTCACAGTTTGAAGACTCAAGGAGTGTCGTGTATAATAGGCATCACACGTATGAGTAGGGAGCTTAGAAATAAAAATGTCTGGAAAGAAATGCTTAATAATGGTGGACAGTAACTAAATAGTGCAAGTCTTAACGAACGTTTGCAGATCTTACTTCAAAGTCTCCAAAACAGAACTTTATTGATGTTTCCAACAACACAAATCCAGTATTAAGTTTATCAGGTCCATCATACAGAAGTAAATGTTGCACGCAAACACACAACACCATAAGAAAAAAACATCAAAAAATAGTAATAAACTCCTACTAAATAACTTCTCCCAGTATTGAGACCTTGAGTGCCTCACTCATCCGTAGTGCTGCATTGTCTGGAGATTTGTGCTCCTCATTGACCAATGTACCATGGGTTATCCCATGGGGAGTGGCAAGACAAAGAGCAACCAATTACTGACCCTCATGGAGATTTTAATTAAATCAAGCAGAGCCTTGCTGAGAAGAGGGATGCCAGCTTAGTCTGTGGTGTTCACTTAAGAGTTCCTAGTTGCACAAAAAGGTGACCCACACACCCTGGCCGAGCTCAGTGTGATAAAACTACATGTACTGAGCAGCCACCATACGAGTTTTACCATCCACCTAATCTCCATATCTAGTACAAAGCACACAGAAACTGATGTCATGGAGATATGGGAAGAAAACCAGAGCAGCGGTGCAGGGTAGGAACTGACTACGGGATATTGTAGGGTACAACTCCATGCGTATTCCACCACCAAAGTAAGTTAGGTTAGGTTTGCCAGCCCACTAAACCTGGGAATCTTTAGAAATAAGGATGAAAAAAATAAAAAATAGGGGACACATGGAAAATGCATACAGACCATAAAATTCATTTTGCTGGAACTGTAAGGCAGTAACACCAACCACAAATCTCTATGAACCTCCCAATATTCATCAACATGCATTACTGGTTTTGGATTTTAGCACCAAAACATAGACTTTTTCACATATGACACAGGCTAAAAGAGAAACAAAACAACATCCATAGAATTGTTCATCCATGCAATGCATGTAAATATATGAAGACTACATTGAATTAAGCAGGTTTCAGAATGCTAAGCCGTGTACATAAATATAGACATACTGATTATGGACGCCCGTCATCAACAGATATGAACATTAAATTTAGACTTCTCTAGGCGGGTTACCCGAGGAATACCGGCACGACAGCGCTACACTTTGTCTCCCTCTATACATTTGTTTTCGTTCTTGGTTTCACATGTACTTCGACTTTTCTCCACGGTCGCGGACTCCAGTTTGTTTCAGTTCGCGTTTGTCTTTTTCTGATCATAAGTGTAAAGCTCGACTGACTCCTCGCTGCTTTCTGAAATGCCGACCGATCACGAACACCGCGGAATGATAAAGGAGAAACAAAAGTACAAATTAGATAGATAGATAGATACTTTATTAATCCCAATGGGAAATTCACATTCTTCAGCATTTTTTCACGGAGCTGCTAAAAAGGCTGCCACTCACGGCGGCGCCGGATGCATTATATCAAATTAAAGCGCTGTGTGTTATTGAAATTGACGTGATAGACACAAACGGCCTGCTTATCTCTACTTAGTTACTTTGACTGGAGCGGATGGAAACTCGCGCATTCGTAAACTGACCACGTGCCCAAACCACGAATACTTACCCCCCGTCTCTCGGTAATGATTTTCTTTCAAAACGGACTCCGTCTGGAGCAAATGAAAAATCCACATTCATAACATGACGGCACCAAACTCATATCACTTACCTTCACACTGTGTGCGATGTGATACTTTTTAAAGCCGACCTACTCAGCAGCCTATTTCGGTTTGCTGCATACAAGCGAGAAGCGCGCGCCAACTTCCGTATCTGCCGCTTTCGGTGAAGTCACGGGTCCATTAACGTCATCAAGGGCGACGAAAACAGTGCCTACCCGATTTGTGCGCGCATGCGCACGCATGCGCAGACATTTACTATTACGACCCAGTCGCTACCCGATCTGCGGTGCCTAGATTTGCGCGCGCAGGCGTATTGAAAGCCTAGCATGCCGTAAAGTGTTCACGCATGCGTTAAACAGATTGGGCAGCACCGTAAAGTGAGCGATGACGTTTTCGTTCAATACATATGCAATAACACACTCCGCATGCGTTTAATAATAAAAAAAAAATATATACTAAACATTTCGCTTTACGGCACGGATCGCTCTCAACTGCGCATGTCGATACACAACGGGCAGTACTGTACAGTATTTTCGTTGAAATGCCGTAGTAGTTGACCATAATGATATTATTAAATATTCATTGTACGTTCTGTTTTCACGGCTGAATTAAGCTGGTCATACTCCTCGTTATACACGTTAATTGTTTATCACTGAGATCGCTTCGTTTAGTTTACATAGCACTTCTTTTTTCAGTTCCCATTGTACAAAGAAGTATTTAACCATTGTATATGTTATTATAGTCTATCCATCCATCCATCCATCCATTGTCTCCCGCTTATCCGAGGTCGGGTCGCGGGGGCAGCAGCTTGAGCAGAGATGCCCAGACTTCCCTCTCCCCGGCCACTTCTTCTAGCTCTTCCGGGAGAATCCCAAGGCGTTCCCAGGCCAGTCGAGAGACATAGTCCCTCCAGCGTGTCCTGGGTCTTCCCCGGGGCCTCCTCCCGGTTGGACGTGCCCGGAACACCTCACCAGGGAGGCGTCCAGGAGGCATCCTGATCAGATGCCCGAGCCACCTCATCTGACTCCTCTCGATGCGAAGGAGCAGCGGCTCTACTCTGAGCCCCTCCCGGATGACTGAGCTTCTCACCCTATCTTTAAGGGAAAGCCCAGACACCCTGCGGAGGAAACTCATTTCAGCCGCTTGTATTCGCGATCTCGTTCTTTCGGTCACTACCCATAGCTCATGACCATAGGTGAGGGTAGGAACATAGATCGACTGGTAAATTGAGAGCTTCGCCTTGCGGCTCAGCTCCTTTTTCACCACGACAGACCTGTGCAGAGCCCGCATTACTGCGGATGCCGCACCGATCCGCCTGTCGATCTCACACTCCATTCTTCCCTCACTCGTGAACAAGACCCCGAGATACTTGAACTCCTCCACTTGGGGCAGGATCTCGCTACCAACCCTGAGAGGGCACTCCACCCTTTTCCGGTTGAGGACCATGGTCTCGGATTTGGAGGTGCTGATTCTCATCCCAGCCGCTTCACACTCGGCTGCGAACCGATCCAGAGAGAGCTGAAGATCACGGCCTGATGAAGCAAACAGGACAACATCATCTGCAAAAAGCAGTGACCCAATCCTGAGCCCACCAAACCGGACCCCCTCAACACCCTGGCTGCGCCTAGAAATTCTGTCCATAAAAGTTATGAACAGAATCGGTGACAAAGGGCAGCCCTGGCGGAGTCCAACTCTCACTGGAAATGGGTTCGACTTACTGCCGGCAATGCGGACCAAGCTCTGGCACTGATCGTACAGGGACTGAACAGCCCTTATCAGGGGGGCCGGTACCCCATACTCTCGGAGTACCCCCCACAGGATTCCCCGAGGGACACGGTCGAATGCCTTTTCTAAGTCCACAAAACACATGTAGACTGGTTGGGCAAACTCCCATGCACCCTCTAGGACCCTGCTAAGGGTATAGAGCTGGTCCACTGTTCCGCGACCAGGACGAAAACCACACTGTTCCTCCTGAATCCGAGGCTCGACTATCCGACGGACCCTCCTCTCCAGGACCCCTGAATAGACTTTTCCAGGGAGGCTGAGGAGTGTGATCCCTCTGTAGTTGGAACACACCCTCCGATCCCCCTTCTTAAAGAGGGGGACCACCACCCCGGTCTGCCAATCCAGAGGCACTGTCCCTGATGTCCATGCGATGTTGCAGAGGCGTGTCAGCCAAGACAGTCCTACAACATCCAGAGCCTTGAGGAACTCCGGGCGTATCTCATCCACCCCCGGGGCCCTGCCACCAAGGAGTTTTTTGACCACCTCGGTGACCTCAGTCCCAGAGATGGGGGAGCCCACCTCTGAGTCCCCAGGCTCTGCTTCCTCATTGGAAGGCATGTTAATGGGATTGAGGAGGTCTTCGAAGTATTCCCCCCACCGACCCACAACGTCCCGAGTCGAGGTCAGCAGCGCACCATCCCCACCATATACAGTGTTGACACTGCACTGCTTCCCCTTCCTGAGACGCCGGATGGTGGACCAGAATCTCCTCGAAGCCGTCCGAAAGTCATTCTCCATGGCCTCCCCAAACTCCTCCCACGCCCGAGTTTTTGCCTCAGCAACCACCAAAGCCGCATTCCGCTTGGCCTGCCGGTACCTATCAGCTGCCTCCGGGGTCCCACAGGACAAAAGGGTCCTGTAGGACTCCTTCTTCAGCTTGACGGCATCCTTCACCGCCGGTGTCCACCAGCGGGTTCGGGGATTGCCGCCACGACAGGCACCGACCACCTTACGGCCACAGCTCCGGTCAGCTGCCTCAACAATAGAGGCACGGAACATGGCCCATTCGGACTCAATGTCCCCCACCTCCCTCGGGATGTGGTCGAAGTTCTGCCGGAGGTGGGAGTTGAAGCTACTTCTGACAGGGGGCTCTGCCAGACGTTCCCAGCAGACCCTCACAACACGTTTGGGCCTACCACGCCTGACCGGCATCCTCCCCCACCATCGAAGCCAACTCACCACCAGGTGGTGATCAGTTGACAGCTCCGCCCCTCTCTTCACCCGAGTGTCCAAGACATGTGGCCGCAAGTCCGACGACACAACCACAAAGTCGATCATCGAACTGAGGCCTAGGGTGTCCTGGTGCCAAGTGCACATATGAACACCCCTATGCTTGAACATGGTGTTCGTTATGGACAATCCGTGACGAGCACAGAAGTCCAATAACAAAACACCGCTCGGGTTCAGATCAGGGGGCCCATTCCTCCCAATCACGCCCTTCCAGGTCTCACTGTCATTGCCCACGTGAGCATTGAAGTCTCCCAGCAGAACGAGGGAGTCCCCAGAAGGTATGCCCTCTAGCACCCCCTCCAGGGACTCCAAAAAGGGTGGGTACTCCGAACTATAGTCTACATATAAAAAATAAATGACAGTTTTAAAAATAGATGTATTCAAGTACTTTATTGACATTGAGTAACGCAACGAAATTACTCGTGTCAACTTCACGTTGCATTTAAATTCCAATGTGAAATAGTTCAGATATATAATAATACAATAAATAAATAATGAACTAAAAACTGAGTAATCATACAAAATATGTTCAAAATCTTGGCAAGATGCCATATATAATGTTAAAGTAACCAGGATGGATTATTATTGCATAAATGCACAGCAGTATAGATTACCTACACTACCTACATTAATTGTACATGATCAATGAAAACCATTTCAGATTGAGGAGATATACGAGTTCAATAAGTTTATAGCAGTTGGAAAAAAGTTTTGTTTTTTTTTGTCCATTTGTAGCATACAGATTGATAATAATAATAATTCTTTGCATTTATATATCTGAAATGCCTGCCAGATGGGAGAAGCTCAGACAAGTTCTGTCCAAGATGAGTGTTCTCCTTGATGATGTTTTTAGCCCTTCTTACACAGGGAATCTTGTATCGATGATCAAGTGATGGCAGTTCAGTTCCATTGAACGGCTTGTGATGTTTTTATGATCCACTACAGGGCTTTTTTGGCAGGTTTGGTGCAGCTGTTGTACCAGGCTTTCATGCAGTTAGTCAAAATAAGTGTGTATATATGTAAAAATGAACTGTTGATGCACTTTTCATCCCTGGAAAAACTCTTTAAAAATAACTTTACATATTATTAATGAAATACACGTCATAGGGCATCATGGTTTACAAAATTTTGTTGCGGTGATACTAGTGGATTGCATAAACAGTCTTTTTAAAGAAAAAGAAATCTTCATTTCATGTCTAACCCACATAAAGCACAACCCCAGCACCATCTTCTGTGATACTATTGCTCGTCTTGTACTCAAATTTAAATGGCTTTTATTCACCCATATAGTGTCTTAAATGTGAGTTAATAACTGAATAATGAAAAAGGAAACACTTTTCATGCAAATTTTATTGAATAAATGTTATGAGAACAACAAAAGTGAACAATGTGAGAACAATGCACCTAAAAAAACCATTTGTCAAATGTACAAAAAAACCCAAAGAAGTAAACAAAATCACCACATAGCTTTAACATATTTTACCCAGAGCACAGAAAATTTAAAGTTACATTGTTTTGCTATTTTGATTATTAAAATTATTCCACAGATAACTTCTAACATATTTTAATACTAATAAAGTCCAAACTGCTAAACTGCTTAACAAATATATATAACTTTATCAAAACGAAAAAATATATATACAATTTAAAAGTACACAAGAGGAAAATTGAAAGGTCCTTCTCCTTAAATATATCTGATGGTCAGATGGCCCTGTTGAAGAACACAAAAAGGTCAAGTTGGTCAGGATGATTGACAAAACGTCTCAGGGTCACAAGGTCACAGCCTCCCCAGGCCCCTGTGGACATTCTCAGCAAGCATACTGTTGTGGTGTTAATCCAATTGCAGCTCCATTTCAAGAGGGTCTTCAGAAATCTTCTCTCTTCAGCACCACAGTCAGTTGCACGAGACTTGACCAGGGTACATGGCAAAGGGCATCACTGGACAAAAAAAAGAAAAACAGCAAAAAAAAAAAAAAAACAATTGTTATTATCTGGTGTAAATCTTTCAGTGTATGCAGTTCCATTCATAAACCAGAAGTAAATCATAAACTGATAGAAATGGGAATTAAGCAGAGGTGAAGTTTAAAAATGGAGTTTTAAAAGCATTTGAAAGGTTTTTCATTTATAGCCGGCATTCTATATTTTTGGTGTACATGTGCAAGCTGCTTCACCAGTTCTTTCATAAGCAAATTAGTGGTTGTGGATTACAGATTACACTGAGGAGTGTTGGGGGAGAGACAGTACCAAATACAGGAAGGGACTAAACTGTTCAGAGCTTTTTATGTAATGAACTAGGGGGCTCCGCCCCCTGCTCGCTTCGCTCGCCAACCCCTGGTGTTGGGAATGACAAAGAGCGTGATGTATGAATGAGATATAGAATAGTGTGACGGTGTAGATGATGCAAATAGAAAGCAAACAATAAAGTGTGTGGCACAGTGTAAAGGTTTATTTGAAAATTTCTTTGTACACGCCGTTTAAGTGTAAAAGGTAATTCCAGCTCAGAACTTGTAAGGTCATTTAAGATGGTTATTGTTGTGATCAGAGTCAAGTTTGTCAGAGCTTAGAAAGAGTTGTGTCTCTCCAGGAAGTAATGGAATGACTTGGGTATTAATGTTTTCATATTAATATTTTTTGGACATAATATAGTGCGTTGTGTTAAAAGGGGCATTTGGTCTAATGAGATTGCTGTTCCAAATATCTCTGTAACTAAGTTGTCGCAGATAAAAGCTTGAGGAATTGTAATAATATGTGCCTGAAGTCCAGCTGTATTGGTGAGTGTACCATCTCTCAGTTGTAATAAGCAATTGTTATGATCTGGTTCTGGACATCGTATCTTTTTTACTAACTGTATCTTTTGAAAGTAATGCCAATTGTCTGCGTATTTTAAGGTGCACTGAACAATAGCTGAGTGCATGGCATCTGGAAGAATAGCTAATCACTGTCTAAAATCTCCTCCTCATAAAAGTACCTTTCCTCCAAATCGAATATTATTATTCATAAACGTTTGTAGAAGTTTATGAATGGTGTTGAGTAAGTGACTTCATGCTATTGAACATTCATCAATAAACAACATTTTTTCAAGACGGATGTCACGTGCAGTGCCACCGTTAATGTTCATAGTGGATACCGATTTGTAGGATCTAATGCAGTTGATAAAGATTTCACTTTCAGGTACATCGTCAGTTATAAGCTTCTGTAGATATTCAGTATATGAATGTAAAGAAGGCAGTCTAATTTGACCCTTTTGACAACAACGTGTAAATGTATAACTTGTATTGCCAGTTGTTTCTTCAGGGAAGTGAACTGAATGACAATGATTGCAAATGACATTCATTAATCCGAATGAATTTTCCTGGTGTATGTTTTCCTTGTGCCGTTTGAGAGGCGCGTCGTTGCATGTGTAGTATTTGGGACGTGTTGTTTTGGAGCTGTAATCGATTTGCCTGTGCTGTGTGAGAAGCTCGTTGTAGCCTTCGCTGCCATTAACGTATGTCTGAGACGGGAGGTGTTTCGTTTTGAATCCGTGCCTGTTGCGATGCAGCACTTTGATTGATAGTTTGCGTCATGTGGATCTAGGATGTAGATTTGTGCATATTTGCGTTGTTGATTTGTTTCAGGGTGCACTGTTCCAATGCGATGCAGTATTTGTGCACATATGCGAAAGCAGTATGGGCCATTGCCTTTTGGTGGCCTGATATGTACTCCGGTATATGCAAAAGCAAATGAACTATTGTAGGATCTAATGCAGTTCATAAAGTTTTTACTTTTAGGTACATCGTTAGTTAGAAGCTTTAGTTGAGCTTTGCGTTTTTGGAGTCGAGACATTTTTTCTTTTAGAAATATGGATAAATAATAAGGAGTATTGCACTCACTGTTAATATGGAGCCTTTTCTGCGGTTGAACGGTTAATAGTGCCTTATTGTAATGAGATCCACCTATGCTGCATAGCCATCTATTTTGTTGTTTCTTTCGTGTTCGTGTGTTTGTTCCTGTTATCCTTTCCTTTTCGTTTTGTACCCGTGACCGTGTATTCAAGACTTGTTTCTTTCTCAGCATGCGAAATATGGATAAGTAATAAGGAGGATCGCAGTCACTGTTAATATGTTTCCTTTTCTGCAGTTGAACGGTTAATAGTGCTTTATTGTAAGGAGATCCACCAATGCTGACACCTATGCTGTCTAGTGTGAAGGTGTTGATGTTCACTTTAGAATATGTGGCTTTGGTTGTCACTTCTTATGGATGTGTGTGTGGGGGGGGGGGGGTTGAGGATTGTTGTCACGCGAGCGTCTTCTTTCTTTTTGTGTTCCTGTGTCTTGTTGAATCCCCCTCTTGGTGTGTGTCCCGTCCGGTGCCTGTAGGGGGGGGGGGGGGGTGCCTTGCTGTTGTGCGCGAGCCTCTTCTTTTTTTTTTTTTTTTTTGGGTCTAGTTTCGTGTGCAATGTGTTTCGTGCTTTGCTTGCGTTTGAATACTTTTTTATGTGCCGTTTCCTTTTTTCGGTGCTCTTTGCGCCTCATTTCTCCATTTTTCCTGTGCTCACTCCTTTTTTCTGTGGTCTTGTCCGCCTCTCGCGGCCCCTCATCCGCCTCTCGCGCCCTCTTTTATCCGCCTTTCTCGGCTCCTCAGCCGACCCTCGCGGACTCTTTTTGCGCCTGCGCAGTATGTCTTTTTGCAGCTACGGCCCATTGCCGGATGTGCCTGCGTCCATCATCCGGTTTAGCATTCTCGGTTAGTAATATGGATAGTATAGTACTTTAAAATCAATTGTGAAGGAGACAGCCATCAAGTTTATTAAAGCTAAGGTCAAGTAAATGAGCTTGGAATATGGAGAAAAACAAAATGTAAACAAAACAAGATACATTACCCCAGAATACTTGGCAATGACGCAGTAGATTCAGACCCAAGACTCAAATGAAGGATTCTGGAAGCACTGGGCAGTAGCATCATCTTCTATTCTAACAGATATCACAGCATTCCCTCCTTCTTTAATTGCTGCCCTATCTTTCAGTTAAATTCTTCCACTTCACTAAGGCAAGTAAAATATAAAAATAATAAACAAGAAATATTTAAACACTTACTTCAAACATTCCTAGACTTGACTTTTACCTGATACTGTATTCTGGGCCACCAAGAAATAAGTCTTCTGCCTCCTGTCCTGATACACCCTGTAGAGCAGCCAGGGCATGGGTGATGGACTATCCAAAATTAAGAAAGAACAGAATACAAAAGTTGCTTGCATGTAACTGAAATATGACCACATCACATTATAAGTGAAGGCATACACCAATTACCCAGTAACACAGCATAATACCCCTAAGAATGTGTGCTTTATTTTGCAAATGAAACAGCCTGGTTTTGTTTCTATTGAAACTCATACAATGAGAAAAACACAACAGTTACTGGGATTGCGAGGATTCACACACACACTAAAATATTGTGGTCTAATGTTGGGGAGTTGCATAAGAAAAAACACATTTTAACATTCGTTAGTGGATACCAATTTACTTCTCTCTTTAAAAGAACTGTAAAATTTAGACACCTGATCTGTTGTAAAATTTAGACACCTGATCTGAGATACATCTAGGCAGTTCAGATTTTCATATTCCCAAAATGAGAAAACCTACTAATCCATTAATCAAGTATAAATCAGTAAACAGGAAAGTCCACCTGAGCAGTTTTTTTAATAACACAATTTATTAAAAGTTTTGCATATTTCAAAACATTCATGCGCGTTCATTGAAATCACCAGCCTATTTAAAACGGTAAATTTTGTAATATTCCAATTATTAAACAAAACGTCAGATAATCCTAAATATATCTAGATTATATTACAGTATATACTGTATTCTCAAAAATTGAAAAGCATTCAATAAACATTACATACAGTACCTTTAATCATAAAATTCACGGACACACGTCGTATTTCACTTCGCTCTCTGACCGTAAAATTGTTGCTAAATTCTTCCCGTAAAAGATATTCTTTCAAGTCGTTGTAAAATTGAAAAGTCTTCATTTTTTCAAGAAGTGAAAATTATTCTTCTGCCAGGAGAAAAATTCAATATGCTCCTATTCTCTACAGCGTTCTTCTTTCTCCTTCTCACTCGAATGGCGAAAGTTCTATTTGTTAATGCAGACCGAGAAATTAAAATCCCGTGGTAACTTTTTTTCTCGTGTGTCGTAAAACATTGGACATGTGCAGAACAAATCGGACAGCGTCGTGAAATGATTTTTAATTAAGCAGAGAGCGCGTGCGCGAGACAAATCGGATGGGGACTCCTGTCGCAAAGTAAAAGAAACGCAGAACGTGCAGGGTCGTAATAGTTAAGCTATGCGCCTGCGTGCGCAAATCTGGTAGGTACGCAGATCGGGTAGCGACAGTCCCCATCGGATTTGTCTCGCGCACGCGCTCTCTGCTTAATTAAAATTCATTTCACGACGCTGCCCGATTTGTTCTGCGCATGTCTAATCTTTTACGACACACGTCATTCGTCAGGTTTGGCTTGCACTTTGGAGTCATTTTTGAGTTGTCGTTTATCTCCGTATATAAGTGAACTTCTTACTAGAAAAGATGGAAACTTTTGAATTTTATAACGTCTTGGAAGATTTGTCGCCTAAAAAATTTAACTCCAGTCGAACGAAGAGGGAGCGAAATGAAATGTGACGTGTGTCTGTGAACATTATAATGGACATGTACAGCTTTTTGTAAGTAAATAATTTTTAGTTGCAATACTTTGTAATCTCGTGGTTTAATCGTAAAAATCACAGCATTTTCCGTGTTTGGGTTAATGGATTAATGTATGTACGTCATTTATTTCGTAACACCCTATTAGCATTTGGTGGTGTGTTTCTTTTAACATTTGTCCACATTTTTTTATCTTAAAGAGTGAACGGCGTGCTAATTGTTAAGCAAAACAATGTAATCGAGGTGTTGAATTAGGAATAGAATTAGGAGAGCACGCCTGACACTCGACCCGTGTAAAGTATGCCCTCCAAAGCCATTGGTATTTTTTGTTATGTTGATATTAGATTACATCAATACTGTACAAGGGTATATCGATGAAGGCTAAATTACACAGGAGAATAGCAACAACTAACTTATTACAAGAAAGACGGATGTAGATAATAGCATTACAAATTGTTAATGAAGCAGCTCAGAATCTTACATGGTTTAATTATTTTAGTGTGTTTTCCGTTTTTAAAGCTATTTCTAGCATATTAATGTCCATACAGAAAGATGTAATAGAGGGTCTAACATTCTGAACTTTACACTTATGAGTAGGAAATTTATGAAGCAAGAAAACCACAGTTACTGCATTTTCTAACATTTAGTATTCAAAATTGTATACAGAAGAAGAACAAGAATTAAAGAGTGAGATATTGTTTTGTCATTCAAGACAGTAACAGAAATAAATCTTTATAAAACATTTTAGAATAGGAGCAGAAGTAAGAAATGTGACAGGTGATTTGTCTTCATTTGTACAAAAACTACATTTTGGGGATAAATTAATGTCATACTTATGAATTAATTTGTTAGTTGGCTACTATTTATTCATAATTTTGAAATGGATTTCATTAACCTTGTTTGGTAAGAAAAACTTCTATGGCACAAAACAGGCAATTTTAAAATGTATGTCCAAAGCCATCAGAGTATTGTGGTGTGTGTCTGATGTGGCACAGTGACAGGCTGGGCACCTGCTGTTGTCACATGTCATTAGCTTATCGTTTAAGCTGTTGGTTTAGGAGGAGTACACACACACACATACACATTTAACTGAATATAATGGAGAAGGCTTTCTCCTTAGAAATAACATTTCTTATTGCTGCAGTTAGAAAAACAATGCCCCTTTTATATATTTTTTTCTTGACCATACAGGATGCCCAGTGGTAACCAGCCTACAATGTGGCTCAACAGATGCCAGTGAACCCGAATACTGAGACACAATTGGATGTTCTTTTCTTCTGCTTTTAAGATTCCCAGTTTGGGATGATGTGCAGTTCATGTTAGATTTGCTATTTCTACAGGTAAGACTACTGCATAACTCCTGCAAAGCCTCCCCATATTTATTACTTGATCTGTAATATTTTGCTGCTTTGAATACTGTACTGTATGTCTGCTCACTCTGTCCAGTAACTAACACAGCTTTTTAATTTTAGACAGGAAAGCCTCAGAGTGTGAATGCTCGCAAACACAGAGACTGAGGCACATCAGTACCAGCACTCACAAAACGGGGATGTTGTTCCATTTTGTAAAATAACATATATTTTCTTAAGTTACTGTGCTTTATTGTTGGATTTTGAAAGAACCAAGACTTAATTTTAACTTAAAACAAAACTAAGGCAGGAGTGAAAAACGAAGATATTTTCATGTAAGTAATGACACCTGAGCACATCACATTAGAAGTTCAGATATACAGAGATTGTAACTCAATGTCTACTGTATGCGTAATGTAGAAGTAAAAAAAAATGATGATACATATAATGACAATTAAGTTGGGGTTCTTTCAACATCCAACAAAAAACCATAATAATTTAAAAAAATATTATTAGTCAGACTTTACTCTACGCAGACCTTTATCTATTGTGATGGTTTACTTTGGTAATAATTGATCTACAGGAGGACCAAGGAAGGAGACAGAACAAGAAATAAGGGTACACTTAATGTTTGAACTGCATGAGTGAATATCTATCTGTTTTTGTTTTTAACAGTTACAGTGAAGTAGAAGAGTCTGGCCGTGTTATGGGGCAGCAGTTAAAGAAGGAAGGAGAGATGTGTGCCATGTTGAAGTAGCAGCTGGCAATTCTAGAATCCTCCATCTCAACCTCTGCTCTGATCTGCTGTGCCTTTGCCAAGTGATCATGAGGTATTGGCCTTTTTGTTTTGTTTTTTTTCTTCTGAAAACTGTCTCGGTCTCATTACACTGGCTGCCTGTCTCACGTAGAATTGATTTCAAGGTTCTGTTAAATAATTAGAAAGCTTTGAGTATTTTAGACCCTGCTTGTATTTTGGAGTGTCTGCTATCAACATTTCTTTTCTGAAACGTTACTTTGCTTTTTATTCCAAGATCAACCATAAAAACTGGCAGCTTTCTGTACTGTGGAATGCTTTGCCAATAGAGAAGTGCCAGGCTACAAATGTCAAGCATTTCAAAAAACTTCAACAAGCCCACTTTTCTAATTTGGCTTTTTCTTAATTACTTGCATTGGTTGTAATAGATTAGAAATGGTACTGTGTACACTTTGTAAGCTCTGCACTGGGCACTAACTTCTGTTGTTTTTCTCTGTTGTTTTTTTTCCAGTTTATTGCAGTGGTGCCCCCCTGCGTCTCCACCGTCTGTTACATCAACTCCAACTGCCTGTGACAGAAGAAAAGTTCACAAGACGTCCTGAAATGGAATTGTGATTGGAGTGAGACGGCCACAAACATGTATACTGGGATGTGCAGAGGGGGCTGTTTGGGCTTTGGCTTGGATCCCCCAGAGGTTTATTATCTCCAGTGTCCTTGAAGGCTGCAAGTTTGTCTTTGTCCCCAGCCATTTGACCAGGCAGTGTATTTATTACAAAGGACAAGGACCCCTCCATTTGCTTCTTATTTACTTTTATAATATCTTCAGTTTTCTTTGTAACTGTATATTTTTGTGGAGCAATTTGAGCAACACTTGTAAGCAAAGGTGATATAAAAATATTATCAGTGAACAAATATTAAAGGACAGATAAGGAAAAATGTCAGTTTAAATAGAACACATTTTTTATGAAATATTGCTGGATAACAACTCTTTGACTCTGAGTACCATCTTGTTCATAAAGCTAAAGTAGCATTTTTCCTTTTTTGACAAATTTAATGATTCACTTTTATTGTGTTCAAAACCCTGGCTAACATTTTTTAAAAAATACTAAGGTAAAAATCTGTAAATATATTTGTGTTGTCCTTCCCTAATAGTTTTAAACACCTCCCCATGTTGGCCATTTTCATTGTAGTTGTGTTCTGGTTAAATGCATTTACCATTTATACATCTTTATGATTACTGAATTTTCTACTCATAATATACATATAAATATGGGTGTGTGTGTAATTTTTTTTTGAGAAACATTGTTCACAGATCTTTCACTTTTATTTTTAAATGTACCATTTATTTCTTCAATAAAAAATGTATGAATAAATGTATTGTATTTCCTTTTTTTTAAGTTATAAAAATGAACTTGCTCTGTATCAATATGGGTGGATAAAACCATTGATATGAGATGTGTCTGCACACAAACAGCAGTGTGTTATGTTGATTAAACTTGTAAGAAAGAATATCACTGCCCTCTGTCCACATGGTGTTCATCATAAACTGAACTATTTCATGCTGTTTAAATTCTGCTCAGTTAGTGGAGAATATTTTATTTTACAGCTGTTAAATTCAGTTCAGTTTTATTATATTAATAGGTAAGCTGGTTTCTCATCGGGTTTTACAGGGACACCTTGAAATAACATTAAAAACATATCACTAAGAACAAATGTATTACAAATATGAACTATAGCAGCAAGCACTTACTGTAAAAAAAAATAGATCAAATAGATTTATTCAAGTGATAGATAACAGCTCACTTCCTTAATTTAAGTCTGTGGATATAAAGTTAAACTTCATTGTAAGATTAATAGCCATTGGAATAAATGAGGATTTGAACGGTGGCTTTATACTCTTCATTTCTTCAGCATCTGACCTGATTGCACAACTGAGAACGAATAAAAGAATCTGAACAAGTGGACAATCACAGTTAATACTAAGGGGGACAGTCAGCACAATGCCATGCAATACAGTGTTAATTTTCTTTTTTTTGAAAAAGGACCATATATTTCTATAAAACTGGCTGGCTACATTAGGTTTTGTAAACCTGAGGCCTTAAGACAAATTGCAATTTTATTAATAGTAATTGATGCCTAAAGATATTTTTAAACAAACACAATTTGCTCATGAGAGGGAAGTTGCAACAATAGATCAAAACGGAAAGGAAACTTTATATGATTTATTACGTGAGTGGGAAAATAAAAACACTACATACTTTATATAAACATATATATATATATAGTACCTGCCAAATAATACAAAGAATACACAGCGTGTGTTTCGCCCTAATTGGGGCGATTGAACATTGGACGTCAATGTGACGCAACAAAGGCTGCTTCGTTTATTTTGCAGGACGAATATTTTCATTATGGTCAACTAATGTGGAACTAAAATGAATAAACCGTAATGTCAAGTTGTACTGCATGTACAGTTCCGATCAGGCCGTGCCGTAAAGTGGATTTTTTGTTTTTAATGTTTTTTTCATTAAGCGCGTGCGGTGTGTGTCACTACCTGGTTCCCGTTGCCGGCCCGATCTGCGTTCGCGTGCGTATTGAAAGGCTACGTCATCACACACTTTACGGTGCTGCCCAATCTGTTTAACGCAGGCGTGAACACTTTACGGCATATTAGACTTTCAATACGCCTGCGCGCGCAAATCGGGTAGGCACGCAGATCGGGCAGCGACATCCGTAAAAGGTGAAAGGGGCGGACGCATAGCCGATTAGCCACGTGGTCGCGGGAAGGTAAACAGAGAGCCCTTTATGCGGCGGCGGCGGCTGCAGGACAGAAGCAGGCAGGCAGACACAACGATTCAATCAATAAGGTTTATGAAAAAAGAACATGAAATAACTATATACATTCATACATACATACAATAAATTTTATGAAAAAACTATATATATATATATATATATATATATATATATATATATATATATATATACAATAAAAATCAGTGCCATAACCTGCAGATGAAGCCCAAAGTTAAAAAAGAAAATTCAGAGGAGGAGGCCTGCCAACATATAAAGTGCCACTCATTTGCAAAGATTGCAAAAAAAAAAACAAAAAGTAAAAACAGTTTGAAAAAGGAAGGCCTCCTTGACAACATATAAAGTGCCAGTCATTTGCAAAGATTGCCAGAATATAAAAAGGTAAAAACAGCTTCAAAAATTAAGCAGGCCTCCCTTTCTGCCAACATACAAAGTGCCAGGCAGTTATTAAAAAAGGAAAAAGAAGCAATGGGCCCATCTACAGATTACCGAAATCAATTAAATGGACAAAAATTGTTTAGTGGCCATCCGCCCCTTCTCTTGCTCTTGCTCTTCTCTTTTCCTCCAGCCACTCCTGGATAGTTTTGCTGGCTGAGGTGGAGCAAAAGAATCCCACCCCAAAAAATTGGCTGTTGCCTATCTCTTTTGTTTTAGGACGGCCACAGCACTTGCAAATATAGGTCTCGATCTTTTTCCTTTGTTGGGGTTCGGATTCCTTGCTGTCATGCCAGCTCGTCCGCCTCTTGCTTTTTCTTCCGCCGCCAGGCAGTGGTGCGGAGTACCGAGGGTCCTGCCGGCGGCGGTGGAAGCGGAGGAGCGGCAGTATCAGCCGGCGGGGGGAGTGGCTGCGTGGCGGGTGTTATGTATTGTATTAAAGTACCTGTTTCACAATGCCGATAGTAACCAGTATGTGGCACCAAGCAATGGATATGTGGTGCCTACTAGAGAGTTTTTGTTAAGGCAATAAAGAAGTGAGTGGTCGGATACTCCGCACTATTACGGAAAATGTAAGTGTCGGTGTGTTTGTGAAATTAGTAGCACGCAGCATAACATAAATTGGCGACTAGTTGTGTCAACGAAAGAACCGACCGCGCTGTGTATTGGCTAGCTAGTGAGCTGGTTTACACTTAAATGAGCCTCTTTTCCGCCGCTGAGTCTAACGTGGAGTGCAAGGTGCCGACGACATGGCTGGAGTAATCGGACGGATGGATCCCTTCGAGGACGCTGGTGAGCAATGGACGATGTATATTGAACGTTTTGAACATTACATCCTGACTAATGAAACTACGGCCGCGAAGAAATTGCCTGTGTTGTTTAGTGTAATGGGACCTAAAACGTACGGACGACTACGCCGTTTGGTAGCGCCTACGAAGCCAGGAGAGATGGAGTATCACCGTGTTGTGGAAGTTTTACAAGCCCATTTCGCCCAGAAACCACTCGTGATAGCGGAGAGATATCGGTTCCACAAGCGTAATCGGGGGGGGGGGGTGGGTAAGGGGAAACGATAGCACAATACGTAGCGGAGCTGAAAAGTCTTTCGGAACATTGTAAGTTTGGTGCATATTTGGAAGACGCACTACGAGACAGGTTTGTTTGTGGACTAAAGTGTGAAACTGTTCAGAAGCGCCTGTTGACTGAGACAAATGTCACGTTTCAGAAAGCAGTTGATTACTTAGTTTCCGCGGAGACGGCAGCGCGCGACGTGCAGCAGTTAAGTGCTTCCCTTAAAATGAACGCGGTGCTTTCTAAAAACTGTGACAAATGCCGCCGTTACGGGGAAATGAATCATACTGATGATGATTGTTGGTATAAAGACCGTGACTGCCACCAGTGTGGGAAAAAAGGACACACTAAGAACATGTGTAGGAACAAAAGCTATCAGGACCGAGAAAAGAAATGGAATGAGGGAGATCTTATTCAAAAGGATAATGCCATTAAGCGAAGGATGCAAACTAATAAGAAGAGAATTCATCAGGTTGAGGCAGGGAAAGATGAAAGTGAGAGTGAAGAAAATAAATCTGATACTGACAATGAGTTAGGACTGTATTCTTTGTCTCAAAAAGGCACATATTCACGAATTTCCGTGCTTCCTATAGTAAACGGGAAGAAAATGGAAATGGAATTGGATAATGGAGCTGCAGTGTCTTTGATTCCTTGGGAGCAGTACAGAAGCACACTGAGCCAAGTGGCTCTGCAACCCACGGATATCATGCTAAAGACATACACTGGGGTGCCACTGGCACCAGAAGGGGTTATCAAAGTGCAGATCAAATTAAATAATCAATGTGCTAAGTTGCCTTTGTATGTAGTGAAAGTAGATACATCCCCACTGTTTGGTAGAGAGTGGCTGAGAGTTATTAAACTGAGCTGGAAAGACTTAAAGATGGTGCATGCCATTGAGCAAAGAAAAAAAGAAAACTTGGAGACTGTGTTAAAGAGACACTCAGCTGTTTTCTCTAAAAAGTTAGGCACAATGAAAGGAATTAAGGCCAGACTGACTCTCAGACCTAACAGTGCACCCAAATTCTGTCCACCATGGAACGTCCCTTATGCTCTTCGACCTCGAGTGAAGGCCGAATTAAAACGCCTGACTGCACTTGGAGTGATCTCACCAGTGGAGCACAGTGACTGGGCCACATCTGTGGTGCCGGTAAGCAAAAAGGATGGCACAATTAGACTTTGTGGGGATTTCAAGGTTACACTCAACCCAGCTCTCTGTGTGGATAAGTACCCAATTCCACACATTGAGGACCTTTTTGCCTCTCTAGCAGGTGGTCAACGCTTTAGTAAATTAGACTTGTCAAATGCCTTTCTACAGATGGAGGTGGAAGAGAAGTCTAGGAAGCTGCCGACTATCTCAACGCAACGCAAAAAGGACTATTCTGTTTTAATCACTTACCCTTTGGTGTAGCGTCATCACCCGCTTTATTTCAGAAGGCTATGGATCAAGTGCTTCTTGGACTGCCGTATACTCACTGTTACCTGGATGACATTCTTGTAAATGGCCCTGATGAGCAGACCCACCTCAAAACTCTGGATACAGTTCTGGGTAGGCTAGAGGAGTATGGCCTGCATCTCAAGCAAGAGAAGTGCTTTGGGAATATTTGGGTCACATAATTGATGCAGCAGGACTTCACAAATTGCCAGAAAAGGTGCGTGCCATTGTGGAGGCCCCAGCACCACAAGAGGTTAGTCAATTACGTTCTTTTCTGGGAATGTTAAACTACTACAGATGTTTCTTTCCTGACCTGTCCACTATTTTGAAACCACTGACTGAACTGCTAAATAAGGAGAAGCGATGGCAGTGGACATCAGCCTGTGAGTCCTCTTTCCAGGAAGCTAAATTACTCCTAGTATCGCAGGAGGTATTGACTCATTATCATCCAGAACTGCCCCTTCGACTCGCGTGCGACGCTTCACCTTATAGGGTCGGAGCTTTGCTCTCGCACGTCATGCCTGATGGCAAAGAAAAACCGATAGCCTATGCATCACAAACTCTTAGTAAAGCAGAACAAAATTATGCTCAGATCGAGAGGGAGGCGCTAGCGATAGTCTTTGGAGTATGCAAGTTCCACCAGTATCTCTATGGTAACAAGTTCACGCTGCTCACGGACCATCACCCATTAACCTCCATCTTGAGCCCATCGAAAAGTACACCGTCAATGGCTGCCGCCTGAATTTCATTGTTGGGCACTCCTCCTGTCTGCGCATGATTATACCATTCAATATCGGAAAGGTGCATTACATGCAAATGCTGATGGTCTTTCATGCTTACCAATCCCCCATGCTCATGAAGAGAAACTAAGCGCAGTAGACGTATTATACATGTCTCAGTTGGACACCCTACCAGTTAGTGACACCGAGATCAGATGGCACACCATGTCTGACCCCATTTTATCTTGTGTTGTGGAAATGGTCACAACTGGGCATTTTCCAGCTGCAAAGGATGCAGATGAAGAACTGGCACCCTACTTACTGCGCCGGCATGATCTCACAATACAACTGGGATGCCTCATGTGGGGTGTGAGAGTGATTGTTCCACCAAAACTGAACCCCCGGGTTCTGAAAGAGCTCCATATAGCACATCCAGGTATAGTGCGAATGAAAAGCTTGGCACGCAGTTATGTATGGTGGCCTGGCATAGACTCTCAAATTGAGCTCCAAGCTAAATCCTGCCACTCTTGTCAGAGTATGCAAAAAGAGCCTGGGCTAGCACCTTTACACCCTTGGATGTGGCCCACTAGTCCCTGGGAAAGGATACATGTGGACTTTGTGGGTCCATTTGAAGGAAATATGTACTTGTTCATGATAGATGCACATTCCAAGTGGCCTGAGGTGCATATTATGGACAACACCACAGCCGGTAAGAACATTCAAGTGCTCAGGAGCCTTTTTAGTTGATATGGCATTCCACACATCCTTGTGAGCGACAACGGATCTCAGTTCTGTTCTGAAGAGTTTAGTACATTCTTTAAGTCCAATGGAGTAAAACACATCTGCTCCGCACCGTACCATCCTGCCACCAATGGCTTGGCTGAGCATTTCGTGCAGACATTCAAACATTCCTTAAAATCTTCTAGAGGCACAGCACTTGTGCAACAACACCTGGATACATTTCTTTCAACATACCGCAATACCCCTCATGCAACAACAAAGGAGACACCAACTATGTTGTTCCTCGGACGCAAGCTGCGATCACGGCTGGATTTCCTGAAACCCAGTGTTGCTGGTGTAGTGCACAGGTCACAAGATGCTCAACAAGAATGCCGCCAACCACACTCCAAGAACAGACAGTTTGATATAGGAGAGTCTGTCCTTGTGCATGATTATAGGAAGGGGGAGGAGAAGTGGACCCAAGGTGTTGTCATGGAGAAGACTGGACCAGTGTCATACAAGATAAATGTGGGGCAACAAGGGGTATGGAAACGCCATGTGGACCAGATGCTGACACGACCCAATCCGGAGCTTCAGCAGGCTGCAGTGAACCTTCCTGTGGACCCCCCGGTTTTACTACCCCAGAGTGATAGTAGTACCACACATCACCCTAGTACATCTCACCATGACAAGAATGATCAAGTTCCAGAGATAGATATACCACCGAAAACACCCAAGTCCACTGATTCACGAAACATGGAGCATACTCTGGTAACAGGGACTGTCAGACTTTATCCTGTGAGGATCACTAAACCACCACTATGCTACCATGATGAGTGAACACCCACTGAGATGGAGAACATACAAGTGTGTGACTGTTCAAGTTCAGAGACATATTCTTTTTCAGAGTTCTGAGATAGATTATTTTTCTTTTTTTTTTTTTTTTATAACAAATATTTGTTATTGACAATCAGTCTTAGCAGGGAGGAGATATGTTATGTATTGTATTAAAGTACCTGTTTCACAATGCCGATAGTAACCAGTAGGTGGCACCAAGCAATGGATATGTGGTGCATACTAGAGAGTTTTTGTTAAGGCAATAAAGAAGTGAGTGGTCAGATATTCTGCACTATTACGGAAAAAGTCAGTATCGGTGTGTTTGTGAAATTAGTAGCACACAACATAACAGCGGGTGCTTCATGTGGCACGGGGGGGTGCCCAATGATGGCTGGTGCCACATCCACGGGGCCCTGAGGTCGCTGTGTCTGGTCAGGTGGGTTATGGAACTGCAGTGGTTGTGTAGCGGACTGTTCGGGGCCCGTGGATTCTGGGCGTATGGCAGGGGTAGGCTCTGAAGCAAGGGCCGACCTGCTTGGTAACGGCATGACCATCTCCAGAGCCCGCTGTACCAGCTCCCTGGTGTGTGCGTAGTGCCTACAGGGACACAAAGCAAAGTATGTCAGGGTGGGAGGGAGGAGAGGGGCATGGTGGATTTCACTTGTCCAGTGTGTACTTACCATTGTGCCAGGGTGCGCTGATTGAGGGGAAATAACTGAATGCGTGTCTGGGCCACGAGTACCGGGTTTGTAAGGACATTCTCTTGAATACAGATGTAATCTCGCATTACAGCTGCCCAGTGGATCACCCTCACGCCACAGATGGTGGTTCCTTCAGGGTGAATCCTGGACAGCTCTATACAAACGGCCTCCACAAGGCGGCTGATGTTTGGCATCTGTGTGGCTTGCAAAATTCGTGGGGTGGGAGGGAGGGAGAGAGAGAGAGTGTGTGTGTGAGTGAGAGTCAGTCAGTCAGTCCTGCCATCGATATCTGATCTAAAGGAAAAAGGCCACACCAAAGAGATTGAGCACCTACCATTGCAAGCCCTCCACTCCCGGTGTGACACTGGTCTGCAAGTGCTTGCGTCGGAACCTCCCCTTCACCAGTGTTTCCTGGTGGTGTGGTGGGAAGTAGACTGGGGCCTTGGCACCCTCGGGCAATCGTTCCCAGAGGGTGATGATCTCCGCCACTTGCTGCTGCGTCATGTAGGCATGGTGACACAGCTTCAAGAGACTGCAGGCCATGTTGACCACATGCTGGTAACCCTGGCCAGTGTCAGGTCCAAGGCTATTCTGTTGGGGGAAAAGAGCGAAAGTGAGAAAGGGGAGTACTCATCAGATATTCCACAGGTATATCACGACTTGTCGGGAGGGACTTACCAGCTCGTGGGACACCCTTTGAATGGCCTTGTCTCCAAGGGAGGTCTCCTGGTCTCCTGTCGGGCGAAGTCCTCCTCAAGGCCGAAGAGGGTGTTTTCCAGGGGTTCCACTACCGGCCCCTCATCCTCTTGGAAGCCCTCATTGACACTGTCGTCGTCTGTATTAGTCCCATCCGGAGTGTCGAGATCCCTGCCCATCACTTACTCCAGCACTCGACCGGTCTGCAAAAACAAGTACTGGACACCAATGAGCTCACCTGTGAAAAAGAGGGAACTGGTTTAAAATGGAGAGAGAGACAGACAGACAGACAGAGGCTCGATACCCGCCTCACCAGTGTACTTCGCAGGCCGGGAGTAATCCTCAACCAGCTTCTTGTGATATACCAGTTCGCTCAGCTCATTGAGGGAGTGCTGGAGTTGGCCACTGTAGCAGACCATATCACTGTCTGCTGCCTCCACTGCTTGTGCCGCACGGTTCTCGTTCCATCACGACAGGCCTTCCAGGAGATAGGCCTGAAAGTGGGCTGTACTGGCTGAAGTGCCTGAAAGACATGGTGAGAGAGAGAGAAAAATGCAATGCCACCCACTCCCTCACACAACACAGGTCACAAAGAACAGGTTTCTGGGCACCCTTACCAGGTATGAAGCGGTCCAGATGCAGACGGAACGACTCGAACGACGTCGAACCTTGCGCACACCTGAACACCGGCAGTGTGATCCCCCCCTTTGACCAGCCGCCTGGTCTGCATGTACAGGTGCACGCCCAGTGGGTCCTGGATGCAGTGGAGGTGGCGCCTCTGAGTGTTCCAGATGTCCTGGATCTTGGCGTGGTCCAAAAGCGGGATACCCATGGTGTCAGTGGTCGTCTGGTCTCCTCCGCCCCACGAGTGCGGCGGCGGCAGTGGCGGGCCAGCTCCTTCAACGGGATGTTTCCTTGGCCAGAGCCTTGGGGACCCTTCCCCGCCTCACCAGCCTTGGCCTGTTGCAGCCGCGCGACACCTCCCCGGTCCCACTCAAAAATGCAGAACGAGAGATGCGCCATGAAGAGGCTGTATAGTGGGTGGCTCTCCGTGGTAACACCTGCTGCGAAGCGTTGCATCAGGTGCCACATATCGAGCCGCACCACTAGTTGATCCCACTGGTGGAATAAGAGGGACACCTTGGATGATCCTCTGTGGGAACAGCAGTCTCGGTCCACATAGAGGACCAGAGGCGGGGACACACTGGCATCACGGTATCGCTGCATCAGCCCGGTGGCCATGGGGTGCAGGCCAGCGCCCTCAGCTGCAGTGAGGATGCTGATCAAGATCTGGCCGTACTCATTCCCCACGTTGGTCACCTAGGCTGCCGTTTCTGCCGTGGCACCACCAAGTTTCTTGGTCACCTGAACGATGAAAGGGAGAGTGACGGTAAGCTGGAAGGAAAGAAGGAGGGAGGGAGGGGATGACGATATCGCTCACCTTCTTGGTTGAGTCCATCTTCGAGATTGAGCCAAAGATGGAGGTGATCCGGGCTTTGGTCTCTTCTAGCCTCGAAACCACCTCCCTGGCGTAGACGGACAGCAACCACTTTGCACCGGGCACTGGCGTCATCCGTGGTGGTAGAGGCGGAGTTGCAGATGGCTTGGCACCCGATGTGATGAACTTGGCGACCGCGGACATGAACTTTTTGGACCGCAACATCCAGGACCTGGTGTGCTCCTCGAGCAGATATCTGCGCAGTCGGTTGGCCCCGTTGCCCAGCATGTGCTCACGCATCTGCCCAATGAGCTTCTTGTCGCAGGATAACCTGTGTTAGAGAGAACAGAGACGTTAGGACTGCCCGTGTGTGCCCGTCTACCTGTGGAGAGTTGACCCAGCCATCGGAGACTCCTTGTCTGACCTGTAAGTCAGGATAGCTGGAAACCCATCCCGGTGGGTGTGGTGCAGCTGATCCAAGACATCCTGCGACCAGCCCGCCACCTTCTTCCTGCAGCGCCAGCACTCCAGGTACTCCGTGGCCATAAAGTACCATCCGTCTGTGTCCAGGACCCTCCGGACAGTCCTGTAGAGTCCGGCTCCCGACAACCTGTGGCTGCACACTGTGCAGGAGAGCTTGTAGCCCCACATGCAGTACGGCATCCACAGGAAGAACGGGCGCTGAAAAAAGGTGTCGGGCGATGTCGGGGGCTGGAGGTGCACATTGCGGGGGCCGGGATGATGCCACCAAAGGCGAAGGTTGGAGGTCAGCACAGGCTTTCCATCCTTGCCCGTGGTGAAAAGGACCTGACTTACCCACACATGCTGTTCCTTAGGTAGTGAAGTCCTCCAGCCCTTGGGTAAAAGTAGCTGTGTGTGTGAGAGAGAGAAAGAAAGAAAAAGAGAGAGACAGCATGAGCAAGAGAAAAAGAAATAAAAAGAATCAGACAGGGCCTGTTCCTTTCCCGGCAATGCAATTTAAAGAAACACATCCTTTTAACTCACCTCTCTCCTGGCTACAGACAGCGTTTGCGAAGGCTGCCGTAGGTTGGGAGCACTGGGATGGCACAGGCCCTTCACTGGTTGCAGACTGGGAGGTAGATGCTGGGGAAGGTTGTTTACAAATTCAAACAAATAACAGGTTAAACCAAAAAGTGAAGGAGCCACCACCAGTTTCCATGGGTGGCGGTCACTTACCAGCCTCCAACTCCATGCTGGCCAACATCAGCACGTCATCGGGAATCTCGACGATGGAGGCTGCTGCAGAGAGAGAGGCGGTGGGGGTAACAGTGGTGGTTTTGGGAAGGGAGGAGGTTGCTGCTGCCTTAGCCTCGTCTCTCCGCTGCACATACAGCTGGAGCGCATGCATCTTGGTCCCGACTTTGGTGTTCTGGCGCCGGAGCCATTTGATGTAACTGCGTTGGGGTACGAAAGCGGGAACGGTAATAGGTGAACAAATGGAAGCAGGGTCCCACTACCTTGCTGTGCCCTTCCCCTCAGACCGCACCCAAAAGTCTCTCACCTCTTAGCCTCCCAATCTTCTGCATCATAAAGGGCCTGAAACGTCAGGTGTCCGTGTTGGCCGAAGCCGACGAGCCCCTTGCCCTTGTCCAGGGTCCTGGCTGACCCATCTCTCTCCCGTCGACGATGGATGGACGTCTTCAACGTCGGGAAAGAGCCAGGCGTAGGACTTCAGGGTGTTCTTATTGCTTGCCAGCAGGCTATCCGACACCTGGCCATCTTTGCGCTCCCTCTGGTGCGTTGCCAACACCATGACGGCATAGCCGAGGTCATGGGTCAGCAACCATTTAAAAGTTTAACCCTGGTACTGTCCAAACTGGAGCTCGCTGGCGCTGCGCACCAGGTTGGTGTCCCCGGGGTCACCGCCTGCTGCCCGCACATGTCTCCTGGCCTGCTCCTTGACCATCTCGGCCGACTTGACCCTGGATGGCACAGCGCCACTTAGGCCGTATGCCTTGGCGACCTGGATTGCCTCAGCAGAGGCCTTCAGGGCCAGTTCGTCAGAGGTCTCGCGGCGGAACTGTGGCACAGGGTTCAAGCTGGATAAATTAGATAAAGCAAGAGAAAGTTACAGTTCCATTCCAAAGTTTTACAACACCTCTGTTTTTCTTCAAATTTAACCAGCTGGAATGCAACGAGCAACCTGAAACAGATCCGCAGGAAACTGCAGGAGAGAAAAACAAAGATGTTTTCATGTAAGTAATGACACCTGAGCACATCACATTAGAAGTTCAGATATACAGAGATTGTAACACAATGTCTACTGTATGCATAATGTAAAAGTAAAAAAAAAATGATGCTACATATAAGGACAATTAAGTTGGGGTTCTTTCAAAATCCAACAAAAAACAACAGTAATTAAAAATAATATTGTTAGTTAGACTTTACTCTATGCAGAACTTTATCTATTGTGATGGTTTACTTTGGTAATAATTGATCTACAGGTGTACCAAGAAAGGTGGCAGAAGAAGAAGTAATAGTACACTTTATTAATGTTTGAACTCTGTGAGTGAACATCATGTATCTACTGTGTTTATGTTTTTAACAGTTACAGTGAAGTAGAAGAGTCCGGTTGTGTTATGGGGCAGCAGTTGAAGAAGAAGGATGGAGAGATGTGTGCCATGTTGAAGTATCGGCTGGTCCTCCTGCCCGCTCTTCTAGAATCCTCCATCTAAACCTCTGCTCTGATCTGCTGTGCCTTTGCCAAGTGATCACGAGGTATTGGACTATTTTGGTTTTCTTTTCTTCTGAAAACTGTCTCGGTCTCATTACACTGGCCGCCGGTCTCACATAGAATTGATTTCAAGGTTCTATTAAATAATTAGAAGGCTTTGAGTATTTTAGACCCTGCATGTATTTTGGAGTGTCTGCTTCCAACATTTCTTTCTCAAATGTTACTTTGCTTTTTATTCCAAGATCAATCAATAGAGAAGTGCCAGGCTACAAATGTCAAGCATTTCGAAAAACTTCAACAAGCCCACTTTTCTAATTTGGCTTTTTCTTAATTACTTGCATTGGTTGTAATAGATTAGAAATGGTACTGTGTACACTTTGTAAGCTCTGCACTGGGCACTAACTTCTGCTGTTTTTCTCTGTTGTTTTTTTCCAGTTTATTGCAGTGGTGCCCTCCTGCGTCTCCACCGTCTGTTACATCAACTCCAACTGCCTGTGACAGAAGAAAAGTTCACAAGACGTCCTGAAATGGAATTGTGATTGGAGTGAGACGGCCACAACCTTGTATGCTGGGATGTGCAGAGGGGGCTGTTTGGGCTTTGGCTTGGGACCCCCAGAGGTTTATTTTCTCCAGTGTCCTTGAAGGCTGCAAGTTTGTCTTTGTCCTCAGCCATTTGACCACGCAGTGTATTTATTACAAAGGACAAGGACCCCTGCATTTGCTTCCTATTTACTTTTATAATATCTTCAGTTTTCTTTGTAACTGTATATTTTTGTGGAGCAATTTGAGCAACACTTGTAAGCAAAGGTGATATAAAAATATTATCAGTGAACAAATATTAAAGGACAGATAAGGAAAAATGTCAGTTTAAATAGAACACATTTTTATGGAATATTGCTGGATAACAACTCTTTGACTCTGAGTAGCAACTTGTTCATAAAGCTAAAATAGCATTTTTCCTTTTTTGACAAATTTAATGATTCTCTTTTATTGTGTACAAAACCTTGACTAACATTTTTTTTTAAATACTAAGGTAAAAATCTGTAAATATATTTGTGTTCTCCTTCCCTAATAGTTTTTAATACCTTCCCTAGTTGGCCATTTTCATTGTCGTTGTGTCCTAGTTAAATGCATTTACCATTTATACATCTTTATGATTACTGAATTTTCAACTCATAATATATACACAGTATATATACATATAAATATGGATGTGTGTATAATTTTTTTTTGAGAAACATTGTTCACAGATCTTTCACTTTTATTTTTAAACATACCATTTATTTCTTCAATAAAAATGTATGAATAAATGTATTATTTCTTTTTTTTAAGTTATAAAAATGAACTGGCTCTGTATCAATATGGGTGAATAAAACCATTGACATGAGACGAGTCTGCACACAAACAGCGGTGTGTTATGTTGATTAAACTTGTCAGAAAGAATATCACTGCCCTCTGTCCACATGGTGTTCATCATATACTGAACTATTTCATGCTGTTAAAATTCTGCTCAGTCGAGAATATTTTATTTTACAGCTGTGAAATTCAGTTTTATTATATTAATAGGTAAGTTGGTTTCTCAGCGGGTTTGACAGAGACACCTTGAAATAACATTAAAAACATATCACTAAGAACAAATGTATTACAAGTATGAAGTATAGCAGCAAGCACTTACTGTAAAAAAAATAGATCAAATGGATTGATTCAAGTGAAAGCAGATCACTTCCTTAATTTAAGTCTGTGGATATAAAGTTAAACTTCTTTGTAAGACTAATAGCCATTGGAATAAATGAGGATTTGAACCAGTGACTTTATACTCCTGACTTCTTCAGCATATGACCTGATTGCACAACTGACAACGAATTAAAGAATTTGGACAGTGGACAGTCACAGTTAACACTAAGGGGGACAGTCAGCACAATGCCATGCAATGCAACACAGTGTTAATTCTTTTTTTTTTTTTTTTTTGAAAAAGGACCATATATTTCTATAAAACTGGTTGGAAACATTAGGTTTTGTAAACCTGATGCCTTAAGACAAATGGCAATTGTATTAATAATAATTGATGTCTAAAGATATTTTTAAACAAACACAATTTGTTCATAAGAGGGAAATTGCAACAATAGATCAAAACGGAAAGGAAACTTTATATGATTTATTACGTGAGTGGGAAAATAAAAACACTACATACTTTATATAACATATATATAGTACCTGCCAAATAATACAAAGAGTACACAGCATGTGTTTCAGTTGTGCACATTTAAGTTTTCTCTTACGGCGATCGAACATTGGACATCAACGTTACGACGCAAAAGCTGCTTCGTTTATTTTGCAGAATGAATATTTTCATTATTGTCAACTAATGTGGAACTAATATGAATATACAGTAATGTCAAGTTGTACTGAATGCACAGTTCCGATCAGGCCGTGCCGTAAAGTGGATTTTTTTTTTGTTTTTAACGTTTTTTTCATTTAGCGCATGCGGGTAGCGACAGGCACCTAACAGTGTCCCTGTCAGTTGCAAACAGTCGACAACATACGTATGTATGTGGCGCGTGACGTCATTCTGGGCGACGGAAACTGAAGCCACGCTAGCACCTCCTCGTAGTCTGCTGTGCACGTAAGGAAAGGCTGCTATCGAGTTGTGTGAAAGTGAGACGGGAGATAAAACGAGTTATAATATTTTTTTTTTTATCGCGGAGAGATATAAGGTAAGTTCGCCGGCTTTGAGGAAGCTGCCTTATGCATGTGTGAGTTTTCCTTTTCCCCACTCAGATTTAGTCCACACGACGTAAATGAGAGGCGAAGAGTTCGTGAGCTCACCATTGGTCATTCTTTGAACGACTACGCTTGGGGTGTACGGGGCCGGTTACGTCAAACAGTGTTAACCGTTATGTGTGGACTGTATAAACTTGCGCACGAATTTAATAAAAATTATGTTAGCATACACCAGATTTCTCGTTACAGTATTCAGCTCATTTCTGTAAGATAACACGTGGATTTTAATAAAATAACGGTATAAATTATTTTAAAAGTGCAATTCATAATTCATGACAACACCACGACAATGCGATGCGGTGTCGTGCAGAAATTAGCAGGGCCTCTTCTAGAAAGTACCCAAATTGCAAGTATACGCTGAGTCTCGATATGTGATAAGGGTTCCTCGTAGAAGTATGTCTGTGAAGATTCTGTCATCCAGGTGAAATTTTCTGGTAGTTGACTCAAGACAACTGGACTTCTTTCTTGTTCGGTAGATACGTTTCACTGCTTATCCAAGCAGCTTCGTCATTCTCATAGTTCCTCATAGAAGTATCTCAATTTGACAACCGCTCGAACGGGACACGCAGAACTCAATAGCGGGGCCCTCGCCCCACTTTCCACCCCCAAACGCCGCTCTTGGGTCCGCGTGTCTTTGCTGCTCACTGGTGTCCGTGTCAGAGGTTCACTTTACGTTATCGAGGCCCATTTCTACTTTACATCACCTACGCGTATCGCCATCTTCTCAGATAGCCGATCCCAAAGAGACGGTGACTCCACACCCTCGAAGCGCTTTACTGTTTGCTTTCTTTTCTTCGTTATCAGTCCGGAGTCGGGCTTTATGCTTCCGGTTAATAAAGGGGATCAGCGAACTGAACAAACAGGACCGTGGAAAAGAGTCTGTACGAGCTGAGAACGAATATGCATGTATAGCTGGAGAACATTGTAGTGCTGCTGTATTCTTCTGTTAACGTGCCTGTAAAAGTATACAGTGAGTGTTAATAACTGGCAAATGCTGGCCACCGACCTCAGGATGTGTGTATTTATAAACATGGCCTAATTTTCTGAAACCTGCTTAATGCAAAGTAGACTGCATTTACATGCATTGTCTGGATGGACAATTATTTTAATGTATTATTTTACAGACCGAACCAAATATACAGTATCTTGCTAAAGCCCAAACCATTAATGCCTGTGAATGAGTATTAGAGAAGTGAATAGAGATATGTGGTTAGTGTTACCATCTCATAATTCCAGCAGACTGAATTTGAACGTTGGTCTCTTTATGGTCTATCTGTGCAGTTTCCCATAGTTGGTTCCTGCCATTTACGGGTACTCTGGTTTTCTTCTCATATCCCAGTGGCATGTTTGTGTTCGTTTTGTACTGGACCATGGTGGTGAGGTGGAAGTGGAGTCCCATGTGGTGTCGGCTACATGTAGCTTTAACATGATGAGCCCAACCAGGCATTGTGGATCACCCCCATGTGCCACTAGTATCTCTTAGGTGGCATTCCTCTTCTGGCTAAGGTTCTCTTTTATTTAAATAGACTTCTCATGAAGGTCAGTAATGTGTTGTTGTTTGTCTGTCTCCTCCCCTTAGGGTTCTCCATTGTTGATTGGTCAGTCAGGTTAGCAGAGCTCGGAGTTTTTGAAAACAGCAGTAAAGATTTTGTCAGTTTTAGTGCTTTAAATGTAAGCTATGCAAATGCTCATTATGAATTCTACAATTTGGCCACTGTCCATCATTAAGTAGACCTCTTTAACAAGCAGTTTTATTTGTAAACCCCTTGCTGATGCCCAATGCCTCTGTTATACGTGTCAATCAATGAGTCTTCAGACCGTGCAGCCTAAATTGATGATGTGGCTTTGGCAGAAGTGGTTCATCTTAGAAAAGAAATGGTTTAAATGGGACAGAGGAAGTTATGTTAATCAATTTAAATAATTTTACAAGAAAGACATAGCAGTACGTGAAGCTGTAAACAGGACAATAAACAGGTTCATCCCAGGACTTAAGGACATTTTTTACTATGACTTACTCAGAGAAATAAACCTGTTTAGTATTCACTACTCAAAACATTTATTTGGAGACGTGGGAAGGCTTGAACCAGTCACCTTTTGAATAGGAGGCAGCAGTTCTTACCGCAGTACTACCTAAGAAGCCGCAACAAAAAGCCACACTAAACCGACCTTTTTCTTTGGTTATATTCTTGAATAAAAGCACACTTGTTCTGTTATATTTGTACCTTTTGTGAAAGTGCTTATTTGATATTTGGACTTCACACATTATACACTTCATGTCAAAATGTTGTCGTTAGTACTAAAACATGAAGAAAGTTTGTCTTTTAGGTATGTGTTCAAAATTTCTTGCATTTCCTGTCATCCTACACCGCCTCGTGTTTTTACTGTTTCGAAGAAGGCAGATTCACAAGCGTTTGTGTCAACTTTTATCCTTCCAGATCAGAGAATTTCCAGTTCCGTTGTCTCAAAACACCACTCACATCTACAGTTATTCCCAGTTTCAAATAAAAACCACTAGCATCAGATCCTTGGGGGCGGTAGTATGTATCGTGATCGTGACTGAGAGAATAAAAGTGAAAAAAAAAAAACGCTAACTTTTACAAGTACTATAAATGTACAGTGGCTGTTACAGACTCAGATCAAATGTATACGTTTATTGTATAATACTAACAATAAGAGCAATTCACTACTCAAAATGGTAAATATACAAGGCAGTGTAGGATGGAATCGGGGGACTCTTGATTACAAGTCAGCAATTTTTACCGCTGCACCACGGAAGTTGTTGCATCATCCTTGTACCTTTTGTGAAAGTGTTTATGTGATCTTTGGACTTCAGGTTTCACACATTATACAGTTTGTGTACATTTTGTCATTTATTACTAAAATATGAAAAATGTTTCTGTTTTAATGATGTGTTTACATAGATTATTGAAGAAACGGAATACACACGAAATGCATGCGTTCCAAATAACAATCTATTATTTCCTTGTACTGCTCTAGGTACCTGACTCCCAGATATTCAAGGCTGGAACTGGGAGAACTCTGTGGCCGTTCTACGGTTTTGGGGGGATGCAAATGTGCCGATCAAGACAAGCAGCAAGCGGCCTACGATTGCAACACAGAAGACGCTGACGGAGAGGTGCGAAGAGATTTAAGGTGGGCCGGGTTTGTGTATTTTTTCGTAGGGTTTGGTAATTCTAGTGTTAAAGAGCTTCATCAGTGTTAGCCAACACAACACATCCCACAGTTGGTCTCCATTATATTGTATGTGGCTGCTGGTTTGATAACTAATGCCTAAAGTGATGAGGTGTACTAATATTTAGGGCACCTTTATTAAAACATTGCTTCATCTGTAAAGGAGAAAAACAAGAAGGGAGATTGTGTACTCCCTGACTTGATACTGTGATGATCCTGTAAGCCACACTGATTCTGATTTTTCTGGTTAAGTCCACATGTGCTAACTGCCTTTTTAAACTGAGTTACTGCTGGGCGGAATACCAATTCATACCAAAAAAACGTTTTTTATTTTTGTTATGATATGGATTTTTCTTATACCGGAACACCAGTTTAAATAGCCTAAACAACATTCAGAACGCGGTGCGGCGGGAAATGTTTAAGGAGGACCTTTTTCACTGGTGCACTGCTAAATACGCATGCAACGGAGTACATGAGTTAGTGGACATAGACATATATAGGTAGACGCTGCATTCACTGTGTTGCCCAGTCGACACGATACGCCAGCGCGTACGCCATATTGCAAGTGGCAAAAGTGCCATTTAAACTAATACAGGTAGGCGTGGAAACCGTTTTTTCTGATGAAAAAACAATAAAATAGTATCGTTTACATACAACTGATTTTGGCGAGTCATTTAAATGCAATTATTTATATCCATTTATACACTAATAATGACAATAAAATAATAATAATTGTTATTATTAAATAATTCCTCCCATATAAGTAACATTTCTCGGATTGTCTTCTTCCATCTCTGAAACATTTCTAGACTTTGTCCTGTTCTTATGCAACACAGTACTGAAATATTGGTTAATGCCCCTGTCACCTCACGTATAGATTATTGTAATGCTATTCTATCTGGCATCCCACAAAAATGTATCCATCGCTTACAACTTCTTCAAAATTCTGCTGCCAGGATAATAACCTGCTGTTCTAAATCCACTGAAAATATTACACCTATTATCTCTCAACTTTGCTGGCTCCCTGTTAACTACAGAATACAATACACAATACTGCTCTTAACATTTAAAGCTCTCCACAACCTCACTGATCTCCAACAGACTTACACTCCCTCTCAATCACTCCGATCCTCCTCTGCAGCTTGACTTTCTGTACCGCACATCAAACTCTGTTCTATGGGAGCTCGAGCATCTCTCATAGTGCTCCCCAACTCTGGAATTCACTTCCGTCTCATATACGTCAGCTCGATTCAATAACACATTTTAAAACTGCCCTCAAAACTTATCTTTTCAAACTGGCATACCAATTGTGAATTTTCCACTGTTACTGCCCGTTATCTTTGTCTTTCTTTTAACAGTGAAATGATACACTCAATGACAAAAATTAACAATTTTATTGTATACAAATTGGTTTAATAATTTATGAAAACATTTCACTCGTTCCTCTCTCAATCTATCTCTCTCTCTCTCACACACACACACACACACACACACACACACACAGACAATGTGGTTAATTAAATATATACAGGATAGGATCTAAAATCTTTGAAACAGAATTGTCTTATAGCTTTTTCCTTGTGTTGCCACTCTGTAATTTGAGAGTATTCTGTCTGGCAATATGGTGCAGCCTTAGTTTGTGGAAAACAGACACAACTAAAGACATGAGCATAAAATGATGGTTGTCAATTTCAAACTGTGTTTCGTTGATGTGGTCCTTGAGAAAAAACACATCATCTGAACCAATCTCAGCCCGAACAAACTGATTGATCAAAGATACACTGACAGCTTGCTCTAATATCGACTGTCGGATAACACGCTCAGCTACTTTGACCACCTTGACTGTACCTTCAGAAGGAATCGTCAAACCTCCTTTGTTTTTTAATGTGAGCGAGTGGTAGCTTTGATCATATGATGCCGGTACAGCATCTGTTACCAAAGTAGCATGGCACACATCACAGGACAGCTAAATCAAAATCTCGTCTAAGGGCTACCTCCCACTGCTTCCTGAGGTAGATTTCTTTGTGAAACCTTCAAAGTTTGTGAAATGTTAACAGGTAACAACAATCTACATAGCTAGTGACTAAATACGTTTAGCCAAAACGTTGTTTGGAGGCTCACTTGAGCACATAAATGCATAGCTTTGTTATCTTAGCCTGGCGTAGCTAAAGTTAAGATGATAAAACGGGATTTTCTAATGGCCAAATATAACCAAAACAATTGTTCAGCTTTACCTATGAAATGTAATCCCTGTGATCTGGTTTGGAGCGTACAGCAGTTTGTACAATCCCAAGCAGCACATGTGTGAGGCATCTTTATCCATTACTTCACTCCACAGCAGTGCCACTCACAATATGGCGGCAACATTGCCGTACAATGCTGATGGTCATGAGGTGTCTAGTAATTCTATGTATATGTTAGTGGAGGTATTGAGCGGTGAAAATGGACAGAGAACATTCCGAAACGGAAGCTGTAGCAGACGATAAAGTTGAACATGATGACATAGAAGAACTTTTGACGAAAAAAAGTGCCGTATCTGTAGATACTTTGGTTTTAAAAGGTCGGATGTGGACCATTATGTTCAAATGTGTGAATACTGTTTCTATACTACTGGATAATACTGCAAGACACGTTGTACTTGTTTTATTTTATTTTTTTTCCATACTGTGTAATGTATCTGGTTACTGTGTAATAGTGTGACGATGCCTGTCCCCTACAGACTCCCTCTTCCCACATGGGAATCTGTTGAACCAACACCATCGATAGTTATGACCGAGATGAGCTGAGAAATCTCATTGAAGCCAGGGGATGTTGGAAAGTGCTCAAGTGCTTTTGTTAAAAACAGTCAAATGTAAAACCAAAAGTGTCCGTTGTGCAGTGTTCAGAAAAGTACAGTACCCAAATAAATCACAAATCCATAAAGCCAGTGAAACGTGGGGATAAAATCCATAATAAATAAATCCGTTAAAATGCAGTTTCTCTCCTCGCCCGATCGCAGCACACCACCTTCTGTCTCCACGGCTCACCCTTCACTGGCGTTGCTGGCGGAGCCTTTGCAGCACGAACTCCTTTCTGCCAACCCCCGTCTTGTCTGCTGCCACACTGCACAGCCAGACCATCCGAGGTCGGCACACCTCCCGTCTTCCTTCACGCTCACTCAGTCACTCCTCAGATCCATTGGGAGGTCTTACATTTCACTCGCCCCACTCTACATGCTTAGTCAGCCCCTAGATCGCCTCAGCCTGCGCTCCCTCACGAAGCCCCAGCTCATGCTGCCTTCTCCTTCCTGGTTTCTGGATCTTCTCCCATGACTGCCTTTTCCCTTCTTTAACCTCCTTGTGTTCTATCTTTTCTTTTTTTCTTCCCCCTATCCTGCCGGCCCATAAATATACATCTCTGTGGGCGCAGCGCCTTATTCACACGCCGCAGTAAGCCGATGAAGCAATTGAGAACGATCGGGTGCGAGTCGCCCCAATCACCTCATCTACTCCCCGCGGCCATGCAATCGTGCCCATGGAGACGGACACGAACTGGATTTAAAAAACGGCCCTTTTTTTTTTTTTAAGCTGCGGACCCACTATACCACAAATAGCATTATAAATGCAAGTTGCAGTTTTATTATTTATGTATATAGCTTAGCTTGAAGCAAGGTCCATATTAATGCAGTTTGCCTAAATGATGGTTCAGTTGGTAAAGATGTCATCACCAAGTTGCATTTCTTTTATTTTATTTTTATTTGTTGAATACTGTCCTGTGTAATGCACCTGGGCTTGAAGTCTTGAAGTAATAGTATTATTACTGGAATTTGCACTTTTATTTATTGTATTATTATTTATTAGTTTAAATATTATGCAGTTTAATGATGGTAAAGTTGTTTAAAAAGTCACTTTAACATGTCAGTGGACAGAGATTGTTAACATTAACAGAAAGTGTAGTTGGTTTACAAAAAATATTTACCATTTCTTCCTTTTCTAAAACATGTTCAGTGTAATACAACGTTTGACAAGCACCTCTGGATATTTTAGTAAGTCTAAATGCCTCTTTGGATGGTTGACAACATTTGTTCAATAAAAATGTTCTATATTATGACTGCAACTGTCATGCAATGTGAATCCTTCTCTTCATTTGTGTCACCCCCTTGAAAACTATCACTTTATGAGGCTGTGCAAACTTGTATTAATACTTGTGTGCACATTAAAATGTTTTTTTGTACAATTCTCATGACAGTGGAATAGGTTATTCTTAGCCAGTCTACTGCAGTAATTGCAGTGGAAAATGTGATTAACTCATGCACGGGGAAAAAATACAGTTGAATACCGTGAAACTGGTATAATTTTGAAAAATACCGTGATATAGAATTTTGGTCATACCGCCCAGCACTACTCTGAGTACCATGATTTAAATGGTGCTGTGCTGTTGTCCATTGAGCAGGTCCAGAATAATAAAACAAGTATGCCTTCCACCAGCCTAAGCCTGCAAACCTCTGATTTCACCCGCTTGTCTTCTCCTGTTGCAGGCTGTGCTTTCCTTCTAAGTTAAGCTCCCCTTTCATTTCCCTGTTTCTGATGTGTCAGTTTTTGTTAAAAATCTTGAGGCCCTACTTGTTTAAAAAAACCTTCAACATAACTGATAACTCTGTTCTAGGACCCCATCATCACCAAGTGTTTAATCCAAGTAATGAAAACTGCTGACCCACAACGGTGGGAGATGGTCGTCTTCTTCCAGTCTGTTGAACCCTCAGTCCACTCCACAGTTTTACATCTGATAATTTTATATGAGTAGTGAATTACTGACATTTTACTGTCTGTCTTGATTTAGACCTCAACTGAGAGGATGTTGTAAAATTCAATGCAAATGTCTTTTGATGTTAAGCTTGCTGATATTTTGGAATCGTATCCTGTTTTTTTTTTATACAGGGAGATACAGAGAGAGAAAGCTGTCATTTACTGTAACACCTAGATGGATGTGAAAACGGAGGAATGTGAGGCCGACATGAATATTATGGACAAAAGGACACCAAATGTTAAGGAGGAGGACTGTGAATGGGAGTGTGTCCAACCTAAACAGGCAGGTCTGGGCATTAAGGATGAGAACTGTGAACTGGGGTCAGTGGGCATTAAAGAAGAAACTGAAGAGACGTCTGTCAGCGTTGAGGTGCACAAATATAAAAGGACTGAGAGTGTGAAGGAAGACAAACAAGATGGAGCAGTAACTGAGTTAGTCTCTTCTCAAAGCAAACACTGTCCATCACCAGAGTCGTCTATCAATGTGAAGTCTGAATCATTAGAGTCTGACGCAAAAAGGACTGAGGAGGTTTCATCTGTTAGAACTCCAGAAGATCAGCCATCAACTTCAGGGAAATCCACAAAAGGTAAGTCAAAAATAAAAGTGTGTGTATAAGCCTTAGGGTCAGGGGGTTATGAACCATGGTGGGTGGTCTTGAGCCTTTTGTGTGAAACTTAGAAAGGGATTGTTTACTGTGTGTTTAATGTGCTTCATTCATGTTGTTGTAAAGTTTAACAATTTTCTGTTCTTATGGTTGTACATTTGTGCCCTCAGTTTGAAAGCTATACAGATTTGCAAATTCTGATTATATTTTGAAAAAGAATATTTGAAAAACTGATTTACTCACACTTTTATGTAGTTTTTACCACTTGTCAATTCTGCTATTTTAAGAATTCATTAGTGCTGTTTGTGCTGAATTTGTGAATCAACATCTAACACATGAGCAGAATTCAACTTGTCTTTTGAAAAACCTTATTAAACAACAGCATTCTTTTATAGTCACATCTGTGCTTCTGCATATTTGAAACAGATCCCAAGTCCTATGTAACAAAGTGTTTGCACTATAAAGTTACACAATAACATTTAAAACCTTGAAATCATAGAAAAAGTACAGCAATGTGATTTAAAATATTTAAATGGCAGTAAACATTGCCTTATGTTTGTGTTCACTGTAATTGTGGTAAAATAAGCAGTTTTTTAAAAAAGTGGAGAAATATAGGCGTGATGTAACAGTCAGATGGGTTTGGGATCGAGTTGGAATGTTTTTAAATATTCTATTCATTTCACCAGACACAACAATTTTTTGGTTATTAAATTTTTAGCAGCAGCGGTGTATGTGATGAGTGACGGAGATTTGCTCAGAGTGCAGTGCCACTGCCTAGGCGATGTAAATAAGAGACAAGACAAGCATAAAGGGTTGGGGCTTCCGGCCCTGTATCTGTCAAAATTGCACTCAAAAGAATTATATGCTCAAACATGCGTCCAACCAAGAACATCATCCCTTCGCAGAGGGGAACATAAATAAGGTGGGACCGGAAGCTGGTGACTGGAATGCTGGGAGGAACCGAGGTGTTTTATGGGTAGATGATGTCATCAAGTCAGGCCAGAGGAAGGGATGGAAATGCGGAAGTGGCTACGGGTGGATTAAATGGCGTCCTGAGAACGCTTAAGGCAGCGCTGCGTCTGGCTTTCTGCGGGAACAAGAGAAAGAAAGGTTAGTGCCCCGACTCCGTCCCCTGGCAGACTGTTGTACGCTGCTCATCGGGTCTTTCCGTGGCCCCCTAGACGCGCGTGCATGACATGACATGACATGACATGACATGTCAGGTCGGGCGGCCCGAACCGAGAGGTCGTGGACCCGGGAGAGAGCATCAGCATTGGCCTGCAGGTTACCCCGACGATAAGTGACAGTAAACTTGTAAGGCTGAAGGTCCAAAAACCACCTGGTTACCCGGGGTTCGTTTCCCTGTGGACAGCCATCCACTGGAGGGTGGCATGGTCCGTCACTAGGGTGAACTCCCGACCCAACAGATAGTACCTCAGGTGAGTTACCACCCACTTGATGGCCAAGGCTTCCCGCTCCACCGCAGCATATCTCGTCTCCTGGTCCAAGAGTTTCCGGCTCAGGTAACTTACAGGGTGCTCGACACCGTCGATGCTTTGGCTCAGCATGGCGCCAAGACCTGTGTCCGAAACATCGGTCTGGAGGACAAAAGGGAGAGAAAAGTCAGGGGTTCTCAATATTGGTGCCGTGGTCAGGGCCAACTTTAGGTCACTAAATGCTTGTTCCGTTAGGTGATCCCATAGCACATGCAAAGGGGCCCTCTTCTTTGTCAAATTGGTCAATGGTGTGGCCCTCTCAGAGAAACGAGGTACAAACCGGCGGTAGTAGCTCGCTAACCCCAAGAAAGCTTGCACCTGTTTCTTGATAGTCGGACGGGACCATTCTAGGATGGTCTTAATTTTAGAGCATTGTGGTTTTACCACTCCTCCGCCCACCAGGTAGCCCAAATATTTAGCCTCAGTTAATCTGAGGTAACACTTGCGCGGATTAATGCGGAGGCAGGCTTTCGCTAGCGTTAAGAGAACGGCATAAACCTGCAGGATATGTTCCTCCCAGGTGCCAGAATAGATGACTACACCATCCAGATAGGCGGCACAATAAGACTGGTGGACTTTTAGCACTCTGTCTACCAGATGTTGAAAGGTCGCTGGCGCTCTGTGCAGCCCAAATGGGAAAACCTTATACTGCCAATGCCCACTAGGGGTGCTGAAGGCTGTCTTTTCCTTGGCGGATGCGGTCAAGGGAATTTGCCAGTATCCTTTCATCATGTCAAGGGTAGTCAAATACTGAGCCGTACCCAGGCGCTCAATGAGCTCGTCTACACGGGGCATGGGGTAGGCATCAAACTTGGAGATCTGGTTCAGACGTCTAAAGTCATTACAGAACCTCCATGAGCCGTCGGGCTTAAAAACGAGGACGATGGGACTGGACCAGGGGCTGTAACTTTCCTCAATTACATCCAACGCAAGCATTTTTTGGATCTCCAGCTCCACCTTGGCTCGTTTTGCTTCCGGGAGTCTATAGGGGCATTCCCGCACTACCCTCCCCGGGTCAGTCACAATATCGTGCTCAATCAGCGAGGTGCGTCCTGGTGTCTCATTGACTACTTCCGGAACGGACAGGATGACGGACTCTAGCTCCTGTCTTTGGGTGGCCGTCAAATCGGGTCCGAGGTTAAGGTCTACTTTTTGTGAGAAGAGGGAGAGGACAGTCTTCCCGGTCTCTCCAGGGTTTCAGCAAGTTGACATGGTATATCCTCTCGCTTGGTCGACCATTTGGTTGTTTCACCAGATAGTCGACAAGCCCTTTTCTCTCTTTTACCTCGTAAGGGCCCAGCCAATGAGCCAACAATTTAGAGTGGGAAGTAGGCACCAGTACCATTACACGATCCCCCGGCTGGAACTCCCGGAGGGTGGTGTTTCGGTTATAATGATGTGCCTGCACTGCTTGAGCCTTTGACATGTGTTCTTTTAACAGAGGCCAAACCTTCTCTAATCGTTCGCGCAGTTGCGCGACGTATTCCAAAATATTGGAGGAGGGAAGTGCCTCTCCTTCCCATTTTTCTTTAAGTATATCTAATATTCCCCGGGGTTGGCGGCCATATAACAATTCAAAGGGGGAAAACCCCGTAGAGGCTTGTGGCACCTCCTGGTAAGCAAACAGGACCAGAGGTAAAAGTTGATCCCAGTTCCTACCGTCCGCGTCGACTACCTTGCGGAGCATCTGTTTGAGGGTCTGGTTAAATCGTTCCACTAACCCATCCGTCTGAGGATGATACACAGACATTTTTAGATGCTTAATACGGAGTAACTTGGCAACCTCCATGAACGTATCCGAAGTAAACGATGTACCTTGGTCCGTGAGGACTTCTTTAGATATACCTACTCGGGGGGAAAAATGGGCTACCAATTCCCGTGCAACATTTTTCGTATTCGCAGAGTGCAATGGAACTGCTTAAGCAAGACAAGTCTCCGTGCCAATAGTGAGGTAAAGGCAACCACAGTTTTTGTTCTTCTCCACTTTAAGTCCCACTGTGAGCCCACCAAACAGCTGTTAGTGGATTAGGAGGGTTGTGACACCAAGACTGTCTAAAAGGCATTTAAAGATTTTTCTCCAAAATGATGTTAATTTGGTTAACATGTGGCCCAGTGAGGCTGGAGCTACATTGCAATGTTCACAGGTTGAATCTTGCCCTGGGAGCATTTGGATAGTTTTAATTGAGCTAAATGCTCTTGATAGATTTTAAGCTGAATAATTGAGTGCTTTGTGGATATGGAGCTTGAGTATGTTCTGTGTGTGGCTGCCTTCCACTCCTTTTCTGAAATGTTAAATGGGATATCCGTTCCCTTTCCCTATTGTGCTCTGGGATCTTTGAAAGGAAGGGACTTTAAAATGTTTTCATAAGTTGTGGAGATGCTCTCTGAGTCTTCAAGATTGATCAATATTTCTTCTGGAGTAGAAATAGGTGGAAGGTGAAGAAAATTGGGCAGGTTCAGTTTAGCAATGTTTCTAGCTTGAAAGTAGTGGGAAAAAACGTGTTTATGAGAAATTAAATTTGAATGTTAATTGCACATAGGATGCACAAACATTATTGATATGTACATCTTTAAACATTTTAATCCAGACATTTTCCAAGCATTAAATACTGTGCATGTTTGAGAGGGTGGAAAAGAGTTGCTGTCATGTAGAGGTGAAACCGGTAAGAGCTTCTCTGTCTTAAAGTGCTTCCTGCATTGGTTCCATATTCTGCGTGAATGAACGGCAATTGGATTATTAGTGTATTGATGATAGGTTGTATTTACTGGGGTACAGAGCGGAGAATATAAAGATGTACTCCAAGTTTTTAATTCTATTGTATACCAGGCTGGTGTACAGTGGAACCTCGGTTCACGAACGTCTTGGTACACGTACAACTCAGTTTACGACCAAAAAGTTCGCCAAACTTTTGCCTCGGTTCCCGACCACACACTCAGTATACGAACAAGCCAGTTTCCCTTTCCGTTTGTGCGCACCAATGATTTCCGCACATGTTGCATTGTTCTCGGTCAGACGTGCATGCTTGCACGTGCGTGCGTGCTTTCGCTGTGAACTCTTTGTGCTCTATTTTTCATTTCCCTTCCGGTTCGTACGCACTGATTACTGTATTTAAGCACGTGTTCAGCCTCTCCCTGTTCATTGTTCTCAGTCAGACGTGCGTGCTTTACCTGTGAACTCTTTGTGCTCTACAGTATTTTGTGTGCTTTTGCAGTTAACCTTGGCTTCTAAGCAAGTGAAGAGTGGTGAGAAGAAAGTGTTGCAATGTTACTTTTCTCTTTTTTCAAATGTTAATTTTTTTCCCTGTGCTTAACACTAATTTAAAAAGAGTGTTTACAGCGATCGGGTTGTAATGCTATTAGCGTGAACTCCTGCAATGTTACTGTCTTGGTTGGCTTTTAAATATAGTTTGGATTTGTTCAAATGTTCCTTTTTTTCCCCCCTGTGCTTAAAACTCATTTTAAAAAAAAAAAGTGTTTATACAGCAAATCGGATTGTAAGGCTATAGCGCGAACTGCTGCAATGTTACAGAGAGAGAGAGAGGGGGCTTGCGTGCTGCTGAGAGAGAGAGAGAGAGAGAGAGAGAGAGAGAGAGAGAGAGAGAGCCTGCGCATGCAGCTGAGCCGGGATCCTGGGTGTTTGTGTCAGTGTTATTCAATGTTTTTACATTAGTTTACTATTACACTGTGCATTCTATGGTGTAATTAACTATATTTGTGCTGAAAAATGTTAAAAAAAAATATATTTACATACAGTTTGTACGGTCTGGAACGGATTAATTGTATTTACATACAATCCTATAGGGGAAATTGCTTCGGTTCATGACCAAATTGGTTTACGACCAGAGGTTTGGAATGAATTATGGTCGTGAACCGAGGTTCCACTGTATATTCATCAATTTGTGTCCATGTCCAGGTTTTTATAGCTTGTATATTTGCTACCCAGTAATAAAACTGAGCGTTAGGTAGAGGCATGGCACCTTCTGCCTTAGGTCTTTGTAGGGTTGCCCTTTGGATACGTTGATATTTTGAATTCCAAAATAAATGAAGTTATGGTTGAATCTAATTTCTTAAAAAATGATTTATTGATTGATGTATATTGGACTGTTTTGAAATAAAAAGAGAAGCTTAGGAAGGATAATCATCTTTACAATGTTAATTCTTTCAGCTAAAGTGATATGAAGGGTTGACCATCTATGCAAATCTTGCTTAATTTTTTCCATACAGACTTCTTTGTGATGTTTACCCCTAGGTAATTAAACTGATCTGCAATGATAAAATGGAAGGTGTCCAATCTAATATTGTGTGCTTGAGAATTCACGGGAAAGTGCACCCTTTTATTCAAATTAATTCTGAGACCAGAAATCTTTTGAAATTCTGTTAGTGCTATTAGGATTGCAGGCACAGTATTTTGTGGATCTGATATATACAGTATCATATCATCTGCATATAAAAAAAAAAAATTCTTTTCCAGTCCTTTTGTGATAATCCCCTTTATCTCATAAGCATTTCCACAGTGAACTGCCAGTGGCTCAATGGCGATTGCAAAAAGCAATGGTGACAAGGGGCAACCTTGTCTAGTGTCATGTTCTAGTTTGAAGTAGTCTGAAATAATGTTAGTACAAACAGAAGCCTCTTAATTGGTATACAGTAGCTTGATCCATGCATACATTTTTGGGTCAAACCCAAATTTCTCCAATGCAGTGAAAAGGTAGTTCCATTCAACAATATCAAATGCTTTTTCTGCATCCAACGATATCATCATCTCTGGGGTGGTTGACTTTGCAGTGAATATATTACATTAAACAGGCGTCGATGTTTGGAAGCTAAGTGTCGGCCTTTAATAAATCCAGTTTGATCTTGTGCTATTACCAAAGGCAGCGTTTTCTCCATCCTTCTAGCCAGGACTTTGGAGAATATCTTAACATCATTATTCAGGAGTGAAATTGGTGTGTATGATGCACATTGTAATAAGTCCTTATTAATTAATATTTGGTGAAAAGTTTGATGTAGAATTTTATTGTCTCTAGCTTCTGTAAATGTTGCAAATAAGAGGGGATTTAGTTGAGTTGAGAATTCTTATAAAATTCGTCAGGGTAGCCATCAGGGCCTACTGCTTTCCCACTCTGCAGTGACTTTATAGCATTTAGGCATGCAGTGCTGTGTATGTTATAATGCATAGGGTAGTTAAAATCACAGGTCTTCACATTTACAAATGCAAGTTATGCCGTAGAGAAATGGATTAATCCTACAGCCCTACTGTGCTGACCAGGTTAGCCATAGAAAACTAGTCTAAGATGAGATGTTGACATAAAACAACCCATGAGTGGCCCTTTCAGCTCAATTACAGAGACCCTTGCTAAGAACAGGAATATTGTGCCTCATGCCTCGATCCAGGTTGGGACTCCTCACCTGTGCACTTAAGAGAGGACCGCCCGCATCACGAATAACCCGGAAACCGCTCCGGCCACACTACCACACCCTCTCTCTAAGCCGCGAGGCACCAATTTATTTATTTAAAAGTGGCCTTTGATCTGAGCTGTGGACCCGCTGTACAACAGGGACTCCTCTGTAAATAGTGGTGTGGGTGCTAAGCAGACCTCGGCTGAGTTCCTTGCAGTCTGAGTTTCTGCCAGAGGATTAGAAAGTCATCTTAATGAGAATTCAACTTCCATACAGGAGAAGCTTCATCATTGTTTGTGTGAGTGTGCATGAACCAAGGTATATGGATTTTTAAGAGACTTTGGATTCAGTGCTGAAAAAAGGTTACCACCTTCTTGCTGTGTAGATCTACAGGGTGACTTCAACAGTCTTCTGGGGAATAATTGAGGCACATGGTAAGAATAGGAGTGATCTGTATAATTTCTACTGAAGTGGTGAATTATTTGACTTCTGTTCTAGTTAAGGATTATCTTAACAGGCACGATATTTGATCACAAGGGTTGTCATGAGCATACCTGGTACCGGCATACCGTAGGCTAAAGGTCAGAGATTGACTGTGGTTGTGCTGTCTATTCTGTATCTAAATGTCGTCTACTCTGAGGCCAAATGTTCTGGACATTTGGATAACAAGAGATGGTGAGATGTACTGCTGGGAGGTATACCGGTTCATACCAAAAACCATTTTTTATTTTTGTTATGATATGGATTTTTCTTATACCGCAACACTGGTTTAAATAGCCTAAACAACGTTCAGAACATGGCGCAGCGGGAAACTGTTTAAGCGGGGGACCTTTTTCACTGCTACACCACTGAACACGCATGCAACAGAGTACATGCGTTAGTGGAGGTAGTGTGCTGTGAAAATAGACCGAGAAAATTGTGAAACTGAAGCTGTAGCAGACGATAAAGTTGAATATGATGACACAGAAGAACTTTTGATGAAAAAAGGAGTCCTGCCTATTGTCTGGAGATACTTTGATTTTAAAAGGTCGGATGTGGACCATTATTATTTCAAATGTGTGACTGCTGTTTCTATAGTACTGGATAATACTGCAAGCCAAGTAGCACTTGTTTTTTTGGGTTTTTATTTCCAATACTTGAATACTGTGTAATGTACCTCAATACTATATAATAGTGTGACGATGCTGGTCCCTTACAGACTTCCTCTTCCCACATGGAAGTCTGTTGAACCAACACAGTCGATAGTTATGACCGAGATGAGCTGACAAATCTCATTGAAGCCATGGGATGGTGGAAAGTGCTCAAGTGCTTTTATTAAAAACAGTCAAAACTAAAACCAAGTATCCATTGTGCAGTGTTTAAAAAAATAAATAAATAAAAACAGTACCAAAATAAATAGCAAATCCGTTAAAGCAGTGAAACGTGGGGATAAAATCCATAATAAATAATCCGCTAAAATAAACGTTAAAATGCAGTCTCTCTCCTCACCCGATCGCAGCCCACCACCTTCTGTCTCCCCGGCTCACCCATCATTGGTGTTGCTGGCAGAGCCTCTGCACGAACTCCTTTCTGCCAACCCCCGACTTGTCTGCCGCCACACTGCGCAGCCAGACCGTCTGAGGTCGGCACACCTCCTGTCTTCGTTCGCGCTCACTCAGTTGCTCCTCGGATGCATTGGGAGGCCTTTGCAGTCTCTGCTTCACGGCTCTGGAATGCCCTACCAGAGAACTTGAGAACACAGCAAATTGTGGGCTGTTTTAAAAAAACAGCTAAAGATTTTTTTTTTTATTTAGGAAAGCATATTAACAAGAATGCCACTATTTATTGTTGTTTTATCTCTGTGTTTATCTTGTTTTGTCTTTGTTAAATATTTTAACGTAGCACTTTGAGATTTACTACTAATGTAAAGTGCCTTATAAATAAAATGAATTATTATTATTATTGTTGCCTTACATCTCGCTCGCCCAACTCTACACACTTAGTCAGTGGGGCGAACCTGTCCCTAGAGGGCCTTAGCCTGCGCTCCCTCACGGAGCCCCAGCTCATGCTGACTTCTCCTTCCTAGTGTCTGGTTCATCTCCCATGACTGCCTTTTCCCTTCTTTAACCTCTTTCTGTTCTATCTTTTTTCCTTCCCCCTATCCTGCCGGCCCATAAATATACATCTCTGTGAACGCAGCGCCTTAATCACATGCCTTAGGAAGCTGATGAAGCAATTGAGAACGCCCCAATTACCTCTTCAACTCACAGAGACGGACACCGCTAACTGGATTTAAAAACTGGCCATATTTTTTTTTTTTGAAGCGGCGGACCTGCTATACCACAAATAGCATTATAAATACAAGTTACAGTTTTATCATTTATGTACAGTAGAACCTCTTATCACAAACGTTTCCGAACACGTACAAATTGGGTTATGATCAAAAAGTTTGCCAAAATTTTGCATCTGTTCACGACCACAGGCTCTGGTGGCAAACAAAAACATCGGAGGCCAGTTTCCCTATGTGCCAATGAATTCCCATTCTCCGTTTTCCATTTTCTTTTGTTTGCGTATACAGGGCCTAACAAAGCAGCTGATGTTGCAAACGGAGTTACAATGTTAACCAAGCAGAGGCCTCAAGTGCTGGAAGAGGTGGAAAAACTCTTGCTAGTGTGGTTGAACGAGAAGCAACTTGCACGGGATAGCGTAAGCGAGGCGATCATATGCGAGAAAGCCAGGAAGATTCATGGCGATTAGCTGAAAAAAAATCCTTCTTTGAGTGGCGCAGGTGAGGAATTTAAAGCCAGTAGAGAATGGTTTGAAAAGTTTTGCAAGAGAAGTGGCATTTAATTTTTTTCCCCTTTACTTAAAACTCATCTCTTTGGATGGTTGAAAATATGTTGTCAAAATTGTAGTTTAAGTTGTTTGTAAAATTTGTTCAATAAATAGGTTCTATATTTTGACTGTAACTGTCATGCAGTGTGATTCCTTCTCTTCATTAGTGCCACCCCCTTGAAAACTATCACTTTATGGGGCCATGCAAACCTGTATTAATACTTGTGTGCACATTAAAATGTTTTTTTTTGTACAATTCTCGTGACAGTGGAGTAGGTTATTCTTAGCCAGTCTACTGCAGTAATTGCAGTGGAAAATGTGGTTAGCATACAATACAATCCAATACAATTTATTTTTGTGTAGCCCAAAATCACACAAGAAGTGCCGCAATGGGCTTTAACAGGCCCTGCCTCTTGACAGCCCCCCAGCTTTGACTCTCTAAGAAGACAAGGAAAAAACTCCCAAAAAGACCCTTGTAGGGAAAAAATGGAAGAAACTTTGAGAAAGGCAATTCAAAAAGAGACCCCTTTCCAGGTAGGTTGGGCGTGCAGTGGGTGTCAAAAAGAAGGAGGTCAATACAATACAGTACACAGAACAGAACAAATCCTCAATATAGTATAAAAATAAAAATTTTACAAGTACGGACCAGAATTTAACAGTAGATGATATCACATAATATGATTTGGATTTGTTTAGAATCCTGGAGACCTCAGCCATCAAGCTGCCTCCCCCATTTAGCCAGTGCTGGGCCAGCCAATCCAATGAAAGGACCCCCCTACCCCACGATTCATGGGATCCTCCATCAGGGATGACTTTACCATAGGCAGGGAAAACAACTTGGCAGGTGGGCGGTGGCACCAAGTGCCACGTTTGAGTACCAAGAAGAGAAACCGAATAGGTGAGAGTTAGTAACAAATTATAACTATCATGTTAATTATGTTTTAAATATCTACTCATACATGGGGAAAAAATACCGTCGAATACCATGAAATCAGTATAATTTTGAAAAATACTGTGATATAGAATTTTGGTCATACTTCCCAGCACTACTGAGAAGTCAAGTGATCACCGCTTGGTGCTGAGCTGACTCAAGTGGATGACCCAAATTTTCTGAAAGAGTTCATCTCCAGATGAGCTTCTCCTGTATTGTACCTAATCAATGTGATTGACATAAATAAATTGTGAGACTACACACCCATTAATCTTGTAATGTAGAGTGTGAATATCAGCAGTGTGTCAAAAAGCTGACCAAGCCTTAATTCCACTGCCATTCCCCATCCAGAGCAGACAGAAATAACCATCCTAATCCAATGTCTCTCATCTGCAGATTTTTCTCTCAGTGTTCATTAACACTTTGCTAATTCCTCAGTTTTGGTTTGCTGATTGAAATAAGTCATTTTGACATGTGTTTTGAAGTTAAATGGGTTTGGTGTGGGGAAATGTCAAAACAGATTCTGATCATTAAAAGTGCATTTCACATGTTTAATGTGGTGCTCTGCTTTATAAGTGAAACTGAAGATGATCACTTTTCACCTCTGTTGATCAAATAAAATAAGAACAAGATATAATTTTAAATAATATTTTACGAGCGTAATGACAAAATTATGATGCAGTTCTGTAATGTAGAAAACAAAGTGTGACCAGCAGTCTTCTCAATTGAGTCTCTCACACAAATTATCTCTTTAGTTTACTTATTTCATCTTCTTCTGTCTGTCCAGTGACTGTGCTCATGTACTGAGTCATTGTAATAGAGAAAGGAACATTATGAAGTTGAATGGCTTTCCTTCTGAAACCTATGTTTTACAGTTACTTATGGTTATGAAAGAATGTTCATAATTTAATCCGGCATTTAATGTTGGGAATTAAAGAAAAAAAAATCTGATTTTTTTTTTTTAAACTTTATACAGGAGACAAACATCAGTGCTGCTCTGAATGTGGCAAACAGTTCAAGTCCACAGGATATCTTCAGATCCACCAACGAATTCACACAGGAATAAGTCCTTATTGCAGTCCTGCATGTGGGAAGAAGTTTTTACAAAAGAGTAATCTTCATAGACACCAAAGAGTTCACACAGTAGAGAAACCTTATTGCTGTTCTGAATGTGGTAAGATGTTTTTGAAGAAGTGTGATCTTAAGATCCACCAAATAATTCACACCGGACAGAAAACATATTGCTGTTCTGAATGTGGTAAGCGATTTCTAAAAATGAGTGTACTTCATAGACACCAAAGAATTCACACAGGAGACAAGCCTTATTGCTGTTCTGAATGTGGCAAGCATTTTTTGCAAAAATGGAATCTTCAGATCCACCAAAGAGTTCACACGGGAGAAAAGCCTTATTGCTGTTCTGAATGTGGTAAGCCGTTTTCAAAAATGATCAGTCTTCATATCCACCTAAGAACTCACACAGGAGGAAATCCTTATTGCTGTTCTGAATGTGGCAAACAGTTTTTGCTTAAGAAGGATCTTCATGTCCACCAAAGAATTCACATGGTACAAAAGCCTTATTGCTGTTCTGAATGTGGGAAGCAGTTTTTGCAGAAGAGCAGCCTTAAGATTCACCAGAGAATTCACACAGGAGAGAAGCCTTACTGTTGTTCTGAATGTGACAAGCGTTTTTCACAGAAGAGCCATCTTCAGAGGCACCAAACAATTCACACTGGAAAAAAGCATTATTGCTGTTCTGCATGTGGCAAGCAGTTTGTACAAAAGAGTAATCTTCATAGACACCAAAGAGTACACACAGGAGAGAAGCCTTATTGCTGTTCAAAATGTGGCAGTCACTTTTCAGAAAAGTGCAGTCTTCTGAGACACCAAACGATTCACACAGGAGAGAATCGTCATTGCTGTTCTGCATGTGGCAAGACGTTTTTGAAAAAGAGCGATCTTCAGAGCCACCAAAGAATTCACACAGGAGAGAAGCCTTATTGCTGTTCTAAATGTGGCAAGCGGTTTCTAAAAAGGTGTTTACTGCATAGACACCAAGTAATTCACACAGGAGACAAACCTTATTGCTGTTCTGAATGTGACAAGCATTTTTCAAAAAAATGGAATCTTCAGATCCACCAAAGAATTCACACGGGAGAAAAGCCTTATAGCTGTTCTGAATGTGGTATGCACTTTTCAAAAAAGACCAGTCTTATTATGCACCGAATTACTCACACAGGAGAAAAGCCTTATTGCTGTTCTGAATGTGGCAAACAGTTTTTGCAGAAGAGTAGTCTTCAGATCCACCAAAGAATTCACACAGGAGAGAAGCCTTATTGCTGTTCTGAATGTGACAAGCGGTTTTCACAGAAGAGCCATCTTCAGAGACACCAAACAATTCACACAGGAGAGAAACCTTATTGCTGTTCGGAGTGTGACAAGCAGTTTTCACTTAAGAAGAATCTTCAGAGCCACCAAAGACTTCACACAGGAGAGAAACCTTATTGCTGTTCTGAATGTGGCAAGCAGTTTTCACAAAAATGGAATCTTCAGATCCACCAAACAATTCACACTGGAGAAAAGCCTTATTGCTGTTCTGAATGTGGCAAGCATTTTTCAAAAAAGACCAGTCTTCATATGCACCGAATTACTCACACGGGAGAAAAGCCTTATTGCTGTTCTGCATGTGGCAAACAGTTTTGGCAGAAGAGCAGTCTTCAGATCCACCAAAGAATTCATACAGGAGAGAAGCCTTATTGCTGTTCTGAATGTGACAAGCGGTTTTCACAGAAGAGCCATCTTCAGAGACACCAAGCAATTCACACAGGAGAGAAACCTTATTGCTGTCCTGAGTGTGACAAGCAGTTTTCACAGAAGAGCCATCTTCAGAGCCACCGAAGACTTCACACAGGAGAATAACCTTATTGCTGTTCTGAATATGGGAAGAATTTTTCACAAAAATCAGCTCTTAAGGTTCACAAAAGCATTCATACAGGAGAAAAAATCTTATTGTTGTTCTGAATGTGGAAAGTGCTTTTCAAAAGGTAGCAATCTTTTGACCCATCGAAAAATTCATGCTTGAGAAGAAGGCATGTTGCTTTTTGAATGTGGCAAGTGCTTATTGTTAAGAAGTAACCTTCAGAGCATAAATGAATTAACAGTGGCATCACCACAGTGGAACAGACAAGACCACACAAGTGTACTGTGAGTAAGAAAATAAGAGAATCTGACACAGTCCAGTGTTCATGTGAAGATAAAGAGGAGACCAAATACTGCTAGTTCTACAGAACTGGTCATTTCGTTGTGAACTCAAGAGTATCCTCGGACAGCTTGTGCAAAATTTCAGTTCAGAAATGTAATTTTGACTTCCAAATTAGATAACTGATGCAAATTTAGGATACTTACTGGAATAATTTTAAAAAGAAAACAAATTAGTGTAGAGAAATTAGAATGCCTCCAAAGAACACCAAAAGAAGAAATAATACAGGAAAGGACACCAGCATTTATATCAGAGATTAGGAATTGGTAGAGATAGGTGTGAGAGTGTGACGTATGAAGGACAATTTAATGGTGCGACAAGGAAGCGGGGCCGGAAATAAAAGACAAAGAGTAGATGACAAAGTAGAACGTCGTAAAGAATTCAAAAACGTTGGCGCGATACACATGCAGAGCAGGTTAGAGATAATGAAAGTACTAAAATTCAAAAGACTCAAAAAAAGGATAATAAAGATCGCATTAGTGCAAACAAATGGAAATTATTACTCGGTGAAATAACGGAACAGCAAAAAGAGATCAAATATATTGTTCGGCTTTAAACTTTAAGTTGGAGACTTGTAGATCGTCTAATTTGTGTTGCCATCAGGGAAAAGTAGTGTTTCTTCCCAATGAGGAGAATTAAAAGTTTTGTTGTTTGATGAAAGTGAAATCCACATACGTGAGTGGCAGAGATGCGAAGTTCCTGGTGCATAGCGCAGGCAGGGAGGTTGGCAATCGCAGCGAGCAGTGGGGTGAAGCTCCCTAGTAAAATGAAAAATAATGATGGCAGAATCCAGGAGGAACTTGAATTTTACATCATGGATTTAAACAAGTATCAATGAGTTTTACAAATCAGAGAGGAGGAGGTCAGGTTAGATTACTGTAGTTTAGGGAACATGTACCAGTACAGTTCGTTGCAGCACCCACTACACAACAAAGCAGTTCGGGATCCTGATTGGCAACCCCTTCCACATGCAAACATGTGGTGCAGTCCCACCCACAACCATCTATCTACCACAGCCAGGTGTTACTTGGGTGTCCCCTTGGCCTGGTCCAGCCTCTCAGGTCCTCAAAAATGAGAATCCTGCAAGCTGGTTCACCCATGGGAAATCGTGCCACATGGCTGTAATGCTGTAACTGATGCTGTCTCTCAATTCATGTAATGTGCCTCATTCAGGACTCCGTGAGCAGCATAAAGTCAAACCAGTGGTACCCAAGGATTCTCCGAAGAGACACCGTACCAATGGAGTCCTGTCCAGAAGAAGAGGACATTTTAAAATTATTACAGTAGGTGTTTACTTCTTTAAGCCAATATGATACTTGAATGGTTACTCACTCATTACTATATCGGGGTTTGCTGCCACCATAATGGGGCCTGATGTATCCTTTGAGTAATCGGATAAGCCCTTTGGTGATCGGACGGCAGCCTGCATGTAACTGATCTGTTCAGCACCCTGCCACATTCAGCTCCTCCTATTTTTTAGTCATTGCCACCGTCTCCAACCCATATAACATAGCTGGGCTCACTACTGTACTGTAGACCTTCCCTTTCACTCTTGCTGATACCCGTCTGTCACAAATCACTCCTGACACTCTTCTCCACCCATTCCACCTTGCCTACACTCTCTTTTTCATTTCTCTTCCATAATCCCTATTACTCTGTACTGTTGATCCCAAGTATTTAAACTCCTCCAATTTTGCCAGCTCTACTCCCTGCATCCTCACCATTCCACTGACCTCCCTCTCTTTTACACACATGTATTCTGTCTTGTTCATACTGACCTTCATTCTCTCCAGGGTCTCCTCGACCTGCTCCCTACTCTTGCTGCAGATCAGAGTGTCATCAGCAAACCCTCCTCACTTATGAGTATGTTTCCATCTTTATCTTTTATTACCATAACCTACTGCACATCTTTCCCAGCTCGGTCCCTCTGTCTAGCCAATTGGTACAGGTCCTTTTCTCCCCCCTTAGTGTCCAACCTCTCATACAACTCATCATACGCCTTTTCTTTAGCCTTTGCCACCTCTCTCTTCACCTTATGCCTTATCTCCTTGTACTCTTGCCTACTTTCTGTATCTCTCTGACTATCCCACTTCTTCTCCAACATCTTCTTCTGAATATTCTCTTGTACTTCCCCATTCCACCACCAGGTTCCCTTTTTCTTCTTCCTCTGTCCAGATGTCACACCAAGCACCCTTTTTGCTGTCACCCTTACTACTTCCACTGCAGTTGCCCAACTGTTTGGTAACCCCTCACTCCCATCCAGTGTCTGTCTTACCTCCTCACTGAACTCAACCTTGCAGTCTTCCTTTTTCAACCTCCACCATTTCATCCACGACTCTGCCACCCCTCTTCTTGATCTCCAACGTCATGCTATGCTGCTTAACTACACTTTCCCCTGCCACCAGTTTACAGTCTTCAATCTCCTTCAGATTGACCCTCCTCCATACGATATAATCTACCTGTGTTCATCTTCCTCCATTCTTGTATGTCACCGTGTTCCTCCCTCTTCTTAAAGTATGTATTCACCACAGCCATGTCCATTCTCTTTGCAAAATCCACTATCATCTGACCTTCTCCCTTCCTTTCCTTGACACCATACCTACCCATCATCTCCTCTGCCCCTTTCACTAACATGTCCTCTGAAATCCACTCCAATAACCACTCTCTCTCTCCCTTGGGTACATTGATCATCACTTCAGAAATCTTCTTTCTCATCCATCACACACCCAATTTGCAGGGCATATGCACTAAAAATATTCATCATCACATAGTCGATTTCCATCCTCATAATCATTACTCTATCTGACACTCTTTTCACTTCCAAAACACTCTTGACATACTGTTCCTTCAGAATAACCCCTGCCCCATTTCTCCTCTCCTCCACACCATGATAGAACAATTTGAATCCACATGGCCTTACTCCCCTTCCATTTAGTTTCTTGCACGTACAATATATCAACCTTCCTAACGCTCCCCACTTACTAGTCATACTGCCAACATTCAAAGTTCCTATCTTCAGTTCCACTCTTTTTACCTACCTCCTCTCCTCCTGCCTCCGGACACATCTCCCCCCTCTTCTTCTCCTTCTTCAACCAACAGTAGCCCAATTTCCAACAGCTCCCTGTTGGCTAACAATACTGGTGGTGATCATTGTTATCCTTGACCTGGACTGTTCTGGTATGATAATCAAAACAACCATTTCTGAATTTTTCACTCTAAATCAAAAAAACAAATAAACCAGTGCCATGGTGTACTGTTAATTAGCATAATATTCTGCAGCCCCTGCTTGTGTCCTCAGTCATAACTGCAGTTTTGACCTCACAGTTTAAAGACTAATGGACAGTCATGTAAAATGGAGGCATTATGAGGTAGGCAGAGGGTTTACACATAAAAATGTCTGGAAAAAGAGTGCTTGACGATGGAGGACAGCAGTCACATGATGTGGGCCTTAATGAATGTCTGAAGAATTTACTTTAAAAAAAATGTTAAAACCACAACTTAGCTTGGTTTTCAAAACACTCATGTCCATTAATTTCATCCAGTGGAAGCAAATGCTTTTCAAGATACTAATAACCAATAACCTGTTTAACACTGTAATAAACCTTTCTAAATCCCAGCTCCATTGAGGTGCCTGAGGATTTCTTGTGTGCCTCGGTTGTCCTTTCCTGCCATCTGGAGATTTGCTCTCCTGATTGACCAATCTGCGGTGATTAACCCTAAAAGTAGGGGCCTGGCAAAGAACAACCCATTATGATCATCATGATTATTCTAATTAAATCAAAGATAAAAGAGGGGATGTCACCCTAGGTTTGGTATTCACCCAAGAGTGCCTGCTGCCTGCATAGCCTCGTTGTATCAGCACGATAAAGCTACATGTAGCAGTCAGCATGAGGGAATTAGCCTACTGCTGACCACCATAATCCAGTACAAAATAAATGTGAATGGAACTCATTTGGATATGGAAGAACACCAACATATTTGTACAGGGCAAGAACCAAGTATGGGCCAGCACAGAGTACACCGACATTCGTGTCTATTGCTAGAAAAAGCCAGGTTAGTTTTGCCAGTCCACTAAAACTGTGCATCTTTAAAAAGTAGGGAAAAAATCAGCAACAGGGCAAACATGGAAACTGCATATTCACCATAAACATGCAGAGGTTCAAATTCAATCTGCTGGAGCTCTGAGGTAATACCATCAAACACAAATCTTTAACTCTTCTAATATAAACATTAAACAACAAAAATTCATAAAATTTTCCTTCCAAATGCTGTCTAAATTGAATTAAACAGATTTTAGATATTAGGCTGTGCTACTTTTTAAATACACTAATGCTAATGGTGAAGGCCCCATGTCTACAGGTATAAAGTTAACAGAGGATTAACAATGTGGCACTTCACATTTTTCTCACTTTATATTTGCTCTTGGCTTGTAGCTACTCTTCTACATGGTCACAGACTCCAGTTTATTTCTTTCTGTTATTAATCAAAAGTGTAAAATCCGTCTGACCCCTTGCTGCTCTTTCAACAGCCGAATCCTCACCAGCTCTTCAAATTTCTTTCAATGGAACACCGCGTTTGAATGAAAAAAGGCAAAAATGAAAGCTGTGTTTATGTGTGTGGAATTGTCACCTCCTCGTGCTGACCGATCCGAGAAAAACACAAGTGAAGGAATAAACGGAAAGGAATGAAGTCTTGTCAGTGTGCCTGGAGATGTGAATTAAGCCAGACACACTAACACTAGTGTCATCAGTAAATTTACTACATTCATGTTTACCTTTGTTTGACAAAAGCATTTATTGATAATTCGGCCAGTTTAGGAGATCTTTTTTCGTCAGCACCCCATAATGTTTTGTGAGTCCAGTGCAACATCCCCTGGAGCTGTAACACCCAAACATTAGATGGGATCACCCCCCAGGTATCAAATGCTGAACATTTAAGTAAGATAATAATAAATAATAATACTTTGCATTTATATAGCGCTTTTCTCACTACTCAAAGCACTCAGCAATTGCAGGTTAAGGGCCATGCTCAAGGGCCCAACAGAGCAGAGTCCCTTTGGGCATTTACGGGATTCAAACCGGCAACTTTCCGATTGCCAGTGCAGATCCCTAGCCTCAGAGCCACCACTCCACCAACAGATAAAAATGCCGGGCAGCACCCATGGTTGGAGAACGGGATTCGAGAACCCCAACTCTGGCGCAGCCGTGTGAAGTAACCATTTAGATAAAGTACGATAAGTAAAGAATGCAGGTTCTCAAAATTTTATTTTTATGAAACATATACAGCATAAATAATATGTTGTCTCTGTCACGAAATGTGCAGGTTGATCTTTGACTTCCATGTCAGTATAACAGAAGGAGGTGCATGCATAATTAGCCATTTGCAGATAAAAAGGTGATGCTAGCCCTGCCCCCCAAACACAACAGACTCTATGAAACAATAATCTATATATATAATTCACTAAGCCGGAAGACAAGTAGCCACCCATGGAAAGCACGCCGAAAGGGGCGTGGATTCACTAAGCCGCCGACAAGACCATTGGATACGACGACAACTCGCAGAGCCACGCCCACCAACTCGGACGCGACGACTCGGAAAAAACATCATTTGGGTTCGTCTGTCCTACAGTACACATGCACCTCTGAGCCACGTTGACTTTTCGGTTATGACACACGACCGCGTGCACCATAGCAAACTGTTTTACACGCTACATACAGCAATTCGCACCCGCGACAAACATGCGTCTTCTTAGATGGTGCTGCAGGAACACGGAAGACGTTTTCCCCAGCCCCGTCTACCCTCGCTCTCTAGGCATTCACACTGCCTGCTCATGTGACCGGACGCAAAAACTCACAGACCACCCAGTTAGTCCCTTTCATCTGTGCTAGGAGTCCACATGCACCTCTGAGCCACGTTGACTTTTCATTATTCGTTTCGGTTACGACACCCGACCACGTCCACCATCGAAAACCATGGGAAACGAACAACGAAGCCCCGCCTAGAAACTCTACCCCTCCCCCAACTCGAACAGCTGATCAAACACATACTCGCTTTGGTCTGTGCTGCTGTCCAAATCCAGCTGTGAGCCACGTTGACTGTTCTTTTGCCTTCCATGGCTACGGCTTCAAATGTATTTCATGGAAACAACACTTCTTTCAGTGTTATAGAAATTCCTGCATCAGGTAACTGTTTGTTTCTATCAGTCGGGTTTTTTTGGAAAAATGTCATTGACGAAACTGTTGCTCTCAAACTTCGCAACATGGCTGTTGGCTTTGTTTGCCAACATTGGGATAACGTTTAGCGAGATGGTCACAAACTGCAACAACTCACCACACAAGGACTCTCTGTCTCTCGAGGCATTCACACTGCCGGAAGACAACCATGGGATTCGCAGAAAATAGCCATGTCAGTCAACGCAGATCAGACACCCAGGCAAACAACACTGAATAATCAATAGCTGCAGCTACTTTGCCCTCCCCCACTCCTCACCTGAGTTGGTTTCATCTCTGTCCAGCAGTGTTTCCCAAACTCGGTCCTGGTGAACCCCTGTGGCTGCAGGGTTTTGTTCCAACCAGATTCCTAATCATTAATGCTGGTGAAACTCATCCGGGATAAGTCGGTTTTTCAAATGCAGCCGTGTAGCAGATTAGTCTAGCAGGATGTAATAATCCGAGATGAATGTGCGCCCCCGCGCTGAATGAAAAGCCAATATATATTGAGTCTAGAAAACATGATCAGCAAGTCTTTGATAGGCTGCAACAAAATGATGAAAGAACAGGCGCATTTTTTTCACACAAGCTGGGTGGGTGGGTGTTAGTTAGTTACTCGAAGGATTTCAAGATTTAATATACACAAGCGGTAACACTGTAAAAGCGGCCCAAACCAGAAAAGACGGCTGGCAAAAAGTGGCCGACAAATTAAACGTGTGTGCATTGTACTTACTGAAAGCAGCGTTACGGATTTTGCAAATGTTCATATTTTTCCCTCTGCTTAAAAAACATTAAAAAAAGCGGTGTGATTATGCGGTGTATACTACGCCGCGGGTTGGTATGCAGCGTGTAAAACAGTTTGTTTGTCGCGGATAATTTGCCTTTTACTTTAAGACAAAGACAATTTCCTGTTAGATTTGCCTTTGTGATGACAATTAATAAGGCACAGGACCAAACTTTCAAAAACATGGCTAGCGGGTCATACACTCGCACTGATTACGTCCCTGCCCTTTGTACACCCACCCCCCAGTACTACCATGGTCGGGTGACTTGGTGGATTATATATAGAAAAGCAGCCAAAACCGCAAACAACAATGAAAAGTCCACGTGACTCACAAGTGCATGTGGACTGTGCAAAGAGCAAAACGACTCAGGTGACAAGTTGGGGGTGGGCACATGAAATGTTACTTTTCTTGGCGATTTATTACATTACCAATTTTTCAAATGTTAATTTTCTCCCTGTGCTTAAAAATCATTTAAAAAGCAGCCTGATTATGCGGCGTATGGTACGCCGCGGGTTGGCTAGTAAATAATAATGAAAGACTTATTACTATTTACAAGACCTTTCTATCTTTTTGATACAAGAAAAAGTGCAAAGCATCAGCATAGACAGTTTGGTGAGCCTTCAGAGCGACTTCACAAAAATAGAAGAAGCCAGCAGCTTCAATCCTGACACACCACTTTGAATTTTCTGCCTTTAAAAGATCTGCTTATTGCTTCTCACTTTTGACTACGATTTTGGCCTTTCTGCTTTGTTTTGATGAAATGTATGATTGCACATCTTTGACTGTTCTTTCTTTTTGATCTCACAGAGGCACGGCGGTGCAGTGGTACACAGCTTAGGTCACCTTTTTGGCTACAATAATCAGTCCAGTATATTTGGCAGATGTTTCTCTAGCCCTTAGAGACACACTAAAGATGATTGCACCAGTATAATCCAGTCAGATCTAGTTCAGTTAGTCCTTCCCCTTTGATTTCAATGCATTTTGCCGAGTTCTCGATATTTGCAAGAACACTTACGTGATTTCTCTGAGCTCGAGGTGAAGTGTTCAGTTATCACTAACTAACACTAACCAATGACAAAGACGTGCGGTGGGGGGTTGGGGCTACAGAGGGATTCACTATGAACAAGTTCCTGGGATTGGATAAATGGACACAAATGTGCTGCTCACTTCTGATTCAAGTCGCATGCAGTAACTCTGGCACTTCCAAACCTCGAGCACTTGTTTGTTGTCTTTCAATGGTGGGAGTCTTTATACACTCTGCACTCAAGCTTGACTTGCACTTACATTTATTACTTAAAGATATTACAAAATACAATCAAAGTATGTAATTCTTACAACTGACATTCATCTGGGGTGCAATAAGTACATAATACAGGCATACAAAAAAAGTTCTATAGTTACGTCACCTTTAAATTTCGGTGCATTTACAATATCCATTGTTCTTGCAGCCATTTATAGATTGGACATAATGATTAAGGTCAATCTTAAAAATGTTACAGTGTGGTTTTCCGCTAAACAATTTCATTTTATAAATATATTAACAGATTTATCAGATGTTTTATCTTGAGATTAACATCATTCCTTTTGAAACATTGAAATACTGTATATCTCTATCATATTAAACAAGATTAACAGAATGGTTCAGTAAGTTTTATGAATCTGTCTAGAACATCTTAGAGTATTGACATTCTTAGAAAAGATGAGAATGTTTCTGGATCTTTCTCACAAAATACACCATTGTCATCAGTTTCAATCTTAAATCTATATGCAATAAAAGCATAACAGGATAAATCATAGCTGTCAATTTAAAAGAAACCTCTTTCACCTTATTTGTGATGTAATATTTGGTTAGGTAATAACCATATTTTATTCCAATCAATACTTTCTAACACAGCACTCTATCTCAAAACTACAGTAGGAGTAAATGACTTGCAAATAATATGTCTAATATGTTTATCGTTAAATTTGGGAGTTCTAATATCAATTCCATTTAAAGGTATGGATGAGGTGAAATCGGTGGCATCTACAGTTGAGATTCCAGGATAACCCACCAACTGAAGAACCTTTTGTGGAAGAGCTTTTCTTATAATCCCAATTTCATAAGGTGAAATTGTAACACTGTACTTACTGATAAATCCTTCTTTGTTAATAATCTGCTTTAGAAATAAAATAATTGTTTTCAAATAGGTTTTTAAAAAACACAGCGAAACCTTGGATCACGAACATCTTGGACCACGTACAAATCAGGTTACGACCAAAAAGTAAGCCAAACTTTTGCATCTGTTCACGACCACACCCTCGAATGACGAACAAGCCAGTTTCCCTTCCAGTTTGTACGCACCAATGATTTCCGCACGTGTTCAGTCTCTCCCAGTGCAGAGAGAGAGAGAGAGAGAGGGCTGGCCACATAAAGCCGAGAAGGCAGTTAAACAATGTACCGGACTTGTTTTTAAAGAGACTGATTCGAGCATTATTTTAACCTCGTTGTATTTAATGAAGACTTTTTTCTATTGGATTTTAGCCTCCACTTCACTTCTGTTTACAGTGATCGGTTCGTAGCGTGCATTGTTGCAATGTTACTTTTCTCGGTTGTTTATTAAATTACGGATTTTTCAAATTTTCATTTTTTTCCCTGTGCTTAAAACTCATTTAAAAAAAAAAAAAAAAGTGTTTACAGTGAGCGGTTCGTAAGGCTATAGTGTGAATTCTTACAATGTTACTTTTCTCTGTTCAAGGTTTTCTCAGTGTTATTCAATGTTTTTACATTTAGTTTACTATTACGCTGTGCATTCTATGGTATACTTAACTATTTTTGTGCTTAAAAATCTTTAAAAAAAAAATATTTACATACAGTTTGTATGGTCTGGAATGGATTAATTGTATTTACATACAATCCTATGGGGGAAATTACTTTGGGTCATGACCAAATCGGGTTACGACCAGAGTTTTGGAACGAATTACAGTCATGACCCGAGGTTCCACTGTACATATTTGTTTTGGAATTTTATATCCTTATTATTCCATACCAGTAACGGCACACTGCACGATAACATGCAGTGAATACACTTGACTTGAGCATTCATAGTGTTCATCCTCTTCCTCTGTACGTTTACCATTTGTTTGCTCAGAGGTTGATGCGCTTGCTCCTTCCTGAGCAGCTCTTCTTTTCTCCACCCTAGCGGCCCACTTCTTCTCTTCTTTCGTCTGCATCTTTTTGCGTTAAAATTGATTTAAGTCAGTGTTTGTGTTGCAATTACTTAGTACGTTTTCCTAATTTTTCACTTAAGCTGGCACTTAAGTCTTCAATCTGCCTCAAGAATAATAAAAGATATGTAGAGTTAGGGGAAGTGATGGCGAAGGTGGTAGGGATGAGAACGGCACCCATACGCATGTGCTGCCCTGCTGGCCACTGCCGAGAGTTGATTCTACAATAAAATAAAAATAAAAAGAGGAATAACCTTGGAGGTCAATCTTCACCCTGAAAGTGGATAGTGGACGTCACGTAGTATATGTGTACCAAATTTCAGGTCAATGGGTCAAACAGTTTGCGAGGTACAGGTGATTTAAAATACTGGACAGACAAACTGACAGCCATAGTAGCGTATTATATAAGAAGATGGTGTAATCTATGAGGTGAAAAGTTATGTTTAAAAATTAGTGTTCAAACTGAAAGGACCGGTTTATGAAAATTTGAAAATGGTCAAATTCCCCTAAAACTTTCTAAGTTGCATTTAAGAAGAAATTCCAATCCCCCTACCTGTTAAACTACTAGAGTGGGGAACATGTGCCAAATTTGTGTTTCATTGCTGAGAAAATGTTGCAACCATTTAATTTTAAATAGAGGTCTTAAGATGTTTTAAAATTAAGAGCATTTAAACCACCCTACCCTTATTTTTGGGTTCACATATTATGTCTTTCTTTAAATAGTTGGGCTTGTTTTTCCCAATAAAATTAAATAATTTGGTGTCTACTGTTTTGATAACAGGCAAAGGTACATCCAAAACAGTTGATGTGTATACCAACCTTGATAAACTTCCAATTTAGACAGCAGATTTCGTCCATTCAGAGAAAGATCTCTGAGTATCCAAGTATTGAACCTTTTCAATTTTTTTCTAAGATTGGAGAGAAATTTACAGTGGCTCGTTTCTTCTGATTTTTACATATTTCACACCTAGATACGTTATAGTGTTTTTCACTGGTATCTCACAAATAGTTTTAGTTTCACAGTTCCTAAGCCCAAGTAACTTGCATTTATTTATATTAAGTGTCAGACCAGGGGCCTCATGTATAAACGGTGCGTACGCACAGAAATGTTGCATACGAACGTTTCCACGCTCAAATCGCGATGTATAAAACCTAAACTTGGCGTAAAGCCACGCACATTTCCACGGTAACTCATACCTTGGCGTACACAATTTCTCCGCTCGGTTTTGCAGACTGGCGGCACCCAGCATCAAAGCAGTGCTACTGTTCCTGTGTGGTCACGCTTTCTTTCTTAGCTCCACATTCCTGACGCGGCTTTATAAATACACTGAAACTAACTGCATATTGTTTATTAGTGTAATGCATCTGATTGTAATTAACCTGCAGCAATATAATGGTCTAGGGAATAGCCATAGTATTCCAAATACCATAACTGCTTTAGCGTTGTTACGCTCACTGCATCTTCTTCTTCTTTTAGCTGGTCCTGTTAGGTGTTGCCACAGCAGATCATCTTTTCCATATTACTCTCACTGCACCACTCGGAGTATTTATATCACTGTATCTGAGTGGGAAATCACAGCAGCAGCTGATCGGAAAGAGAATTATCGGTACACAGCATGAAGCAGACACTGCCTGAGCCACGGCAAAACACTTTAGAGACTTCCCAGTACGGACTTCGCGGATTAGAAAAAGTTTCATCCCAAGAACTCTAAACGCACTCAATCAGTCCATCAAGTGCTCCTTGTAGAACTGTTTGTACTTATAAGTACAATCACCTCACTGTAAACTTGCACTACAGTTATAATATTGCACAACCTGCGCCACTTTATGAAGCATGTATTTACATATGATGATGATATCATTTTTAAGATGAAATGCAGCAAAATATGTTGATTATATTATACAGATAAAACTTTAACTTCATTTAAATAATCTTTACTGTTAATAATTAAACATGTGAGGACACGGTGCCGCAGTGCTAGCTAGTTCAGGGATTGTTCCTGCATTGCGTTGTATTCTTGCTGGTGCTGACGTGACACTGGAAGGATAGACGGATATAATAATTAAACATGTACTACGAAGAAATTTCAATGTTCCTTAAAAGTTTTGAAGAATCGGCCTTTTAAGCTTACAGATGGCTTCACGTCTATATAGCTGATTGTGTGGCTATTGGGTATTTGGAGAAAGAAAAGTAAGGACAGGAATTGGAGGTTAGTACGTTTGAAAGACAGTACTTCTGTAATAAATTATTTCATCAAAGGTCGCGCATGGCGCCGCAAGCCTCTTGCCTGAGACATGAACAAGCACTGCGCCACCCTGTTCCCATGTTTAATAACATGCTTTCATTCCTATCATCATGAAAAAGATATCACGTATACATCTCAGTATTTTAATTATTCAGAGAGCTGTAATATCACGAATGTAATGGATTCTGTGTCCTGTCGGAGAAAGAGAAAGCCCATTTAAGAAACAGGTAGTGATTCACACATGTAGAGCACATAGAAGATCAAATATAGAACAAAGCATTTAATGTGCCACTTTAGTTACAATGGGATTTGAGAAACTAGTAAATTAAACGATTTTAAGATGAAGTTTATGATGTTCTACTTTAATAGCAAAATAAACTACGTGATTAAAGTGGAAATTTCGAGATTAAAGTTGACATTTCGTGCTTTTTTCCCCACTGTGTGCCTATTTTTTTTGTCTGTACCCTAATAAGCTTTCATATGACACTCAGACGGTGGGCTACGACTCGCCTTTTCACGGCGACTTTGAAATGTGATTTTTTTTTTATTTCGGGCACTTTGTGACCTTGAGCCTTCGAGTTTCTCCGACACTCTGTCACTCAATAAACTTCATTTTGTTGATTATACCACTGTTTAAACCAACAAATAGTACGTTTTTCCTTTGCCTACACTTGGTATTCGATGAAATTCTTATTTCCCCCCGTGCTTTTCCCATTGTCTTTCCACAGAAGGCTATTTATATCGATTTGCATATTCAAAGAGGCGTAATTCTGGGACGAGTTGGGGCGGGACAGAAGGCGCATGCACGTGCGTTACTTTTCACGCTGATTGGGATATATGTAGTGGAAGAACGTGAAAGTTTGCGTACGTACAGATTCCTGCATCTGGATTTTTCTGTGCGTACGCACATTCCCACTTTTGTGCTTACGCCATGTTATAGTGTGAGTTCTACGCATGGCGTTATACATGAGGCCCCAGATGCTTCAGATAAAGATCTTAAATATTCTAGAGCTTTTTGGATCTCTGAGAGAAATTACTGTATTATTCACCAGCTGTGAGGATTTGATTTCCCTTTCTTTTATCTTTATCCCCCAAAGGGGTTATCATGTATAAAAAAAGAAATTGTGCTACTAGAAGAAATAAAAATAGGCTGACAGGACAGCCTTGGCAAAGGCTGTGAGTTCGTTGAAGCATTTGTGATGTTCCTCTGCCTAATTTAACTGAACTGTTTACAGTGTGGTATAGTATTTTAACAACCTGGTGAAAATAAACACCAAAACCAAAATATTTTAGTGTCTCAAAAATAAAAGAATGTTCAATAGTGTCAAACGCTTTGTAAAAATCAACAAAAAGAATAAAACTGTCTACTTCAATGTAATCATTATAATAAGTAATATCTAAGACTAGTCTGATATTATTATAAATGTGTCTGCCCTATCTTTCCCTTAAAGATAGGGTGAGAAGCTCAGTCATCCGGGAGGGGCTCAGAGTAGAGCCGCTGCTCCTCCGCATCGAGAGGAGTCAGATGAGGTGGTTTGGGCATCTGATCAGGATGCCTCCTGGACGCCTCCCTGGTGAGGTGTTCCGGGCACGTCCAACCGGGAGGAGGCCCTGGGGAAGACCCAGGACACGCTGGAGGGACTATGTCTCTTGACTGGCCTGGGAACGCCTTGGGATTCTCCTGGAAGAGCTAGAAGAAGTGGCCGGGGAGAGGGAAGTCTGGGCATCTCTGCTCAAGCTGCTGCCCCTGCGACCCGACCTCGGATAAGCGGGAGACAATGGATGGATGGTGTCTGCCCTTCATAAACCCTGAATGAGAAGTACCTATTATCTTATCAAACTCACTCTTTAGTCTTTCTGCAAAAATGCAAGCAAGAATTGGAGACCCTTCACACTTTTGAATATTGATTATACATTTTTCCAGAGATGAAAGATCTTTAGTTGGTTTTAGTAGAAGAGTAATTAAGCCTTGAGTCATCGTAGAAGGCAAAGACCCTAAATCAATTGCCTCTTTATAAACACTTTAAAGAAAATCAATGAGTACATCTTGAAATTCCTTATAAAATCCATTTGTGAAGCCATCGTTTCTGGGAAATTTCATAAGTTTAAGCTTCTTTAGACTGTTTTTGATCTCCTCAATTGAAATTCCCTCCTCACATCTTGACTACAAGTTCTCATCAATCCGTGAATAATGTTTTCCGGTGCTGTTTAAAAAGTTAAGTATATTTTTAATAGAAGCAGTTTTACTTGAAAAAAGTTGACTATAAAATACAAAAATATATTTTGAAATATCTTCCGGGTTATGAGTTTCAATCTCATTTATTCTTAGCTTATTTATTGAGAGCAATTTACCATTCTTTTCTAAATTTTAAAAATATTTAGAATTAGTTTCGCCCTTCTCTAGCCATATCCTCGTTGATCTTATAAAGGCACCTTTAGCCCATTTCTCATTCATATTATCTACATCTAATTGTAATTTTGATAATCTACATTTTTCATTTTCATCAATATTGGTTTTATTAAATATGGAAATAACTTCCTCAGTAAATTCCATTTCTTTCATCTTTTTAATTTTAACAATTTTTTCTCCTTCGTATAGCAAGCATAATTTAATATAATATTAGATGATGAACAATTACATGGGAGGGTGCATGTATATTGTCTTATCAAATACAAAATTAAAATCCCACCTAAAATGATTAATATTTTGAAAAATTGGTGTGATTCTTCTAATTTAATTTGCAAATGTTGTTATTATTAGTACTTTTAACAGTAGACACATAAATATTCCCTAATCAAAAAGTCACTCAGGCTCACTGTACAAATAATCCATCTACCTGAATGATCACAGTATGACTAATACGAGTATGAGCGTGAATAATTTTCCCTTTGAAATTTCCTCTCACTATTGCAACCCCTGCACTGTGATCAATACCATTAGATAACTGACAATCATTACCCCTTTGCTGTTTCCAAAAATGAAAGTCTAGGTTGCATGCATGTGTCTCCAGAAGAACAGAAGTCTGCATTAAAGTTTTTACAATACAAAAAAAAAAGAGCCTTACGTTTCAGTGTATTGCGAATACTCCTCACATTAATTGAGCATAAAGAGAATAACATGAAAAAACAAACAAGTAATAGAATCATGCCTTAGTGACTACTATGAATATATAACACAAGCAGTTACCCAGCCCTGTAATCCAACAAATAATCTACATTGGTAGAATACTGTCATTTTAGAAAAAACACACACAAAAAAAAATTATAATCTAAACTTTACTTTGTATTTTCAAAAATACAATTTTAGAACTAAGAATATTTGTTGTACAAATAAAGTGACAACCACATAGTACCCTGAGCAAAATATTGCGACGTCCCATCGAATAAAACACACTCCGAAGCCGCTTGTCTGGGGGAGTCTTCCAAATGCTGACTGGCTTTTTATTGGATATGCCGAGATGTAAACGGTGCCCTACCGCCGTCCATTGTCTGGGTCATGGTGACACTTCCAAAATAACTCTCTTTCGTCCTATCTACCTTTTGCCTAGTCTTTAACTTTTCACTCCCTTCACAACCTGATGCTGTCTTCCTTCCGCTCTACCAACAACTACCACTTCTGACCACCCCTTTTTTCCTCACACCGTTAATTAACCCTGAACCCTATTACTCAACTCTCTCTCTAGGGAGCTGCCCCAAGCCCTTACAAAAAGTGTTACCCCAAGACTCCACCCCAACACGGCTTCCACTCCCTACAGCCCATGCAGTGGCAAGACACATCACGATATTGTAGTATTCTTCCATTATCTTTATATATAATATGCTACCATGGCAGTCTGTCTGTCCAGGAGGTTAACCAGGATTGACCTGAAATTTGGTACACATATACTACGTGACGTCTTCTATCCACTTTCAGGGTGATGATTGACCTCCAAGGTTATTCTTTTATTTTATTGTAGAATCAACTTCCAGCAGCGGGCAGCACATGTGTACAGGCGCTGTTCTCATTCCCTACCACCTTCACCGTCACTTCCCCTACCTCTTCATATCTTAAATCATTCTTGAGGCAGATTGAAGACTTAAGTGCCAGTTTAAGTGAAAAATTATGGAAAATGTACTAAGTAATTGCAACACAACACTGACTTAATCAGTTTTAACACAAAAAGATGCCAACGAAAGAAGAGAAGAAGCGGGCTGCTCAGGAAGCAGCAGGTGCATCAACCTCTGAGCAAATGAATGGTAAACGTACAGAGAACGAAAGAGGATGAAAACTAATGCGTTGTTACTGGTATTAAATAACATCATGTAACTTACAAAACCAGCAAATAGAAAAGGGACTATATCTTCTTTATTCCCTTCTTTTTCTTTTGATTCAGCTGCAAGATGAATACCACACCCCTGAGCTGCTTAAATGCTTATTAATTTACCATCAATATAAGCTCTCGGACCAACAGATCCCACCAACTTTTTAGCCTATTCGACAAACGGCTATAATTTTAGACGCTTATCTTTGTCGTTTTTAGTTCAACCTTCTTTGAAGATCATGTTCTTCTCCTTCATGAGCGTACAATTCTTAGCTTCCTTCCAAATACTGTCTCTGGTTGACCGGCTGCCAGTTCTAAGGATGATCGCTCATAGATTAACATGTAAATTGTCGCTAGAACTCTTTAATTTTTCCAACGTGATGAGCAATGTCGGTTTCCATGCATATTTCACTTAGCTTCAGGAAGAAAGGCACTTCAGATGTCAGTTACTTTCTTTATAATTTTCTATGAGGCTTTTTTTGGTACACCATAAAGCCGCAGATTCCGTCTGCGATTCTACCGCCCCAGATCATTCATCTTTTCGATTTCATTAATTTGGAGCTCATTTATGTTACATGATTTTTTTCATTTCACTTAACGTGTTTTTTAAGCTCATGTACTTCCCTGAGAGCAAAGTCAATACCTTTTTAATGCTATATATATTTAACACTAGGGGGGAGCCCCCCTGGTGCCTTTGGAGCCCAACTCCTAGTTACAGCCAGAATATTAGTCCATCCATCCATTAAATATTAGTATAATCTGTAAATGTACAAATAAAAAATGATTATTTATTGGAGTCAAAAATCACAAAATTCTAATAAATGTATAGAAAAATTTATTATTTAACAGAGTAAAAATCATGAAATGAGAATAAAATATTTACTCTCTTACTGATTGGAGTATTCCTGTTAAACTGAGGACCACTATGCTCAATGAGTATTTATTTATAAGAGACTAAATAAACGATCCATTTGTTTTAACTGACATTCTTATAGATTGTGTAATTTTTTTATAAAAGTTTTCTCTATTAAATAACAGGAAAAATCACGTGAAAACTAAAGTGGTATGCAATGGGTCATAGTAACTCGACCTTCAGCTAACTAAATCACCCAAACAGAAACATTGATGTTATGAATATTTTTTAATAGTTCCTGTGAAAGAAAGTTTAGTCAATCAAAAATATATTGAATTAAATTATTAAAATTATTGAAATGATGATTTATTGAAATTAAAAACCACGACTTTCTTGATATTTTAGTTTATAATTTAAAAACGGAAAAAGAATCGGGAAATCTAACAACATCACATTAAAGTTCGACCAATTCAGAAAAGAATGATACCATACATATATGTGTAGGTTTTAAAATAAGCCCGATTTAAAGTGTGACATAAAAACGTCACATAAAATCATTGCACAATATCGTTGCACTTTTAGGCTTAGGATTTTATACAGTATATAGAGAGAGTAGATATTGGCTTTAACAGCCCCCTCCAAGTCATCAATTTTAGCACCCAGAATTTAAATGATATTTTGTTGCAATACGTTTAGGGAAATATCAACATTTGTTTTCACCTTTTTCGTCTCAGGACTCTTCACTGGTGTTTCTGGGGTCGAACCTGTTGAGTGGTTGTACTGCATAGGAATGTTCTTCAGCATTCTGTTACTTTCATTTCGTTTTCAATTTTCTAATGTGGTGAGAGCCCCTAATGTTGTCACTAACTCTCTTTTTACCCGGTGCCGTTGCCATTCCTATTATAATAATTTTACTAAGTCAACACAGATGCAAATATTTGCCTGAAACTATAGTTTCTTCGTGCTTCCGTTTAACGGTGTTGTAGCTAATTGAACTACAGGATACAAACATATATTTCAAACAAAAAATAAGTAAATAAGCGCGACATATTAATCGACACAATGCTAGATTTTAACAATGTTATTTACACAGTCTGGGACAAAGCCACCTGAGTATAACACTAACATTCATGATTGAAGTCCTCTCTGGTCTTCAACGTGCTTCCCCCGACTTGCAACAGTCGATATCTACATATGTATATGCCGCGTGACGTCATCCAGAGCGACGGAAACCTCCAATGCTTACTCGGCCGTGCACAAGAGCAAAGGCTGCTGTCGAGCTTGTCGCTACCCGATCTGCGGTGCCTACCCGATTTGCGCGCAGAGCTCGTTGCAAGTGAGGGAGGCGAAGCGAGTTAAAAAAAAAAAAATTATCATCGGGAGTTAGAGAGAGAGAGGGGGTAAGTTCTCCGGGTTCGAGAACACGCCGCCTTCTGCATGCGTGAGTTTTCTTTTTCTCCACTTAGAGTTGGTGCATTTGACGTGAATCACACACGAGCAGCGCGTTCGTGCCCGTGAGCCCACCGTCGGCCTTTGCTTAAGTGAATCCACCTGTTCACCGGTGTCTTTGTCTGAGGTTCACTTTACGTTATCGAGTCCCATTCCTACTGCAAATCGCCGCCTGCACGTCTTCATTCCTGTTCGTTTATTCCTACAGTCGTGTCTTTCTCGGATCGCCGAATTCAAAGAGGCGGTGATTCCACACCCACACAGCGCGTTACTTTTTGCGTCCCTTTCATCTTCCTCAGTCCGGAGTTGGCCTTTATGCTTCAGGTTAGTAAAAGACAAAAACGAACTGAACAAACCAGACTCCGTGACGATGGAAAAGAGTCGGATTGAGTACGAGCTGTCAACTAAAACACCTGTATAGCGGGAGAATGTTGTAGTAATACTGCAGCAGCATGGCAACACATCTGTTAACGTGCCAGTAAAAGTATATTTTTAATGTTATAAACATGGCCAGACATTCTGAAACCTGCTTAATACGAAGGAAAGAAGCATTTATTGTCATCATACCAATAGAATGAAATTATAAAAGCTAAATCTGTAAACTGTGCAAGAACAATAAAGGACAAAAAATAATATAAAAAGCACAATGACAAATAAATGCATACATAAATAAGGGTAACACAGTTGCTGGTAGTAATTTTTGACCTGTTAATGAGTATAAGAGAAGTGAATAGAGATTTGTAGTTAGTGTTACTGTTTCATAATTCCAGCAGACTGAATTTGAACCCCAGCCTGTTTATGATCTATGCGGGTTCTCATAGTTGGTTCCTGCCATTTACAGGTACTCTGGTTTTCATCCTATATCCCAGTGGCGCCTGTTTGTGTTTGTTTTGTCCTGGACGATGGTGGTGAGGTGGAAGCCGAGTCCTTTGTGGCAGCTGCTACATGTAACTTTGTCATAATTAGCCCAACCAGGCATTATGGGTCACCCCAATGTGCCAGTAGGAACTCTTAGGTAGCATTTGTCTTCTGGGTAAGGTTCTCTTTTATTTAAGTAGACTACTCATGAAGGTCAGTAATGGGTTGTTCTTTGTCTGTCTCCTCCCCTTAGGGTTACCCATAGTTGACTGGTCAGTCAGGTTAGCCCAGATCTTCAGACATTGGAGCTGAAAGGGTGACTGAATTACAGAAGTCCTCTACCACACTAAGGTCACAGTACTGTAGGAGCTGGGATTTAATAGGGGTGCTATGTTAAATATAAACTTATGAATTTTTTTTGTATATGTTTACTTCCACAAGATGAAACTGATAAACCTGAAATTTAGTTTGAGTTTTTGAAAACCGCAATAAAGTAATTGTTTTAGAGCTTCTAATGCAAGCTCTGCAAATGTACTTGAACCATTTGGCTACTGTCCTTCATCATTTAGACCTCTTTAACAGGCAGTTTTATTCGTAAACTCCTTGCTGATGCCCAGTGCCTCCATTATACGTGTCAATCAATGAGTCTTCAAACCGTGCAGCCTAGATTGGTGTTTATCTTGGAAAAGAATTGGATTGAAGGGGATGGAGAAGATTTTATTAATTATTTAAAGTAACATTACAAGAAGGACATAGCAGGATTTGGAGCAGAGAAGAGGACAACAATCAGGTTACTTTCCTGGACTTAAGGATATGTTGTACTCTTTTAGACTCAGAAAATGAAACCTCTTTATTCTTGATTAGAGGAGACTGCATGGGGACCTCCTCCAGGTATTGAAAATCCTCAAAGACATTGATAAAGGAGATCCAGCAGGAATCTTGCAACTTAACTGTGAATCACATACTCAAACATACCAGTGTAAGGTAAGGGGACATGCATTTAGGACTGAAGCCTGGAAGCATTTCTTTGAGTTGTGGGAATCTGGAACAAACTGCATAGACCTGGAGCTGATGCAGAAACCTTGAGAACCCTTAAGAAGTGTCTGGATGAGATTTTGGGACAGCTGAGATCTTAGTGAAAAAAAACTGAGTTGATGGATCAAATGGTCCCTCTCATTTGTCAGATTTACTTTATGTATTTATTTTTTTTTACACAACAGAGCTATTGGATCGAATGTTGATATTCAAATATAATTTGAATTCATTTAAAAATGTCTTATTCAAAGGCAAAAGGTGATAATCAGGTAAAACAACCATAATTTTATAATTGAACTCATTTTGGCATCGAGTTACTATGGACAGCTATAGTGTTCTACAGATCTGATTTTGCACTTCACTTCCACAATCAGTCTTTTCATCATTTGGAGTTGTTAGCTTGTTATTTTCATTACTAAAACTTGCCTCCCAGACCCTTTCACAACATAGTTTGGGACAAATTTGCCACCCTCTACTACTGCCCCTCCAGAACAGATTTTCGGAATGCTTGTCTGGGGCATTCAAAAAGACGTTCTGCATCTGATTCCGTTTCGATTTACTCAGAAACCAGAGAATCCTGACGTTTTGTTTCATTGCTAAGCCCTTCTCATTAAAGCAAATGGAAAATAACTGTCAAAATTCAGATTTTGCATTTTTGCAGTTCTTATAAATCCCCACTTTGAATAGCTTAATCAGTATCGGCCCACATCCCACAGTTAGTCTCCATTATACAGTACTTAGCTGCCGGTTTGATAACTAATGCCTAAAGTGGTGAGGTGTACTAATAATCAGGCACTTTTATTAAAACATTGCTGCATCTGTAAAGGACCAAAACAAGTAGAGAGATTGTGTGTACTTTGACTTGATACTGCGATGATCCTGTAAGCCACATTGAATCTGATTTTCCGGGTAAGTCAACAGGTGCCTTTTAACTCTGAGTACCGTGATATAATTGGTGCTGTGCCGCTGTCCATTGGGCACATCCAGGATAATTAAACAAGTACGCCTTTGACCAGCCTAAGCTTGCAGGACTCTTATTTCACCCGCTTGTCTTCTCCTGTTGCCGGCTGTGCTTTCTTTCAAATTTAAGCTCCCCTTTCATTTACCCCTTTCTGATGTTGTTGTGGAGAAATCTTCTGAAAAAGCGAGCAGAGCTTTCAGAGAGGCAGTCAGAATTTAGACTTTATTGCACAGCATAGGAAACAATTGCAGAGCACATAAAGCCTGCCTTAGTTCATGAAGTGAGCCCCAGATTTATTCCAATTGTTCTCACAAAAATGTCCGCCCTTTACACCATTTCACATCATCTACTGTACAGGATTTCTCATGATGATGACCTCGCTCAGCACCTTTTCTCATAACAATCACCTGGGGCCTCATATATTAATGTTGTGTACACCCACCCGTTTCGACGTTCACTTCGCGATATTTAAAAACTAAACTTGGTGTAAAGCCACGCACATTGTCACACCACCTAAGTCCCTGGCATACACAATGTCTCCGCTCGGTTTTGCAAACTGGCAGCACCCAGCATTAAAGCAGTGCTACTGTTCCTGTGTGGCTTCCATTTATTTATTTGATCCACATCCCTGATGCGGCTTTATTAAATACACTCAAAGTAACCGCATATTGCTAATTAGTTTAACCCTTTAACCGCCAACTCCCTAAATATTCCCCACGCCAGGCGAAATCTGAACAATTTTCGTTTTTTTTACTTTTTTACATTTTTTTTACATTTTTTACATTTATTCAAGCAGTATTGACCACTAAATGTTGTGCAAGTTCTAGAAATGGGCAAACACATAATAAAACACAAAATGTACCTTTTCTCAGGCTTCTGGATTTATTGTCAACTACAAAAACGGAACAGTCAAAAGTAATTCAAAAGTCAAAAGTAGTTCAGTCAATCATAGTTTCATTCCCAGTATTTGAGTTTGCTGTGCCACAGGCCAAAGCAGGGAACTGCACAAAGTCCTGGATTGCTGGGACACTTTGAGCAGAAGGTCTTGACGTCTCTACACTGACCCTTCTTTGAACAGACATGACAGCGTTTTTCTGAAAGTCCAAAGTCCTTACATTCATCTGGCAACACTGCTGAAATACTACTCATAGGATCCTCTTTGCCAGTGTATACACGAAATCTATAAATGTAACCTGAATTCTCAGCTAAGCAAAACATCTTGATACCAAACCGTGCCCTTTTCAATGGTAGATACTGTCGAAACTGTAAGCGGCCCTTCCACGACAATAAACTTTCATCAACTGCAACTGACGGTCCTGGCATGTAGGGCAACTGAAATGCTTCAAATAAATGATCAATCAAAGGACGTAGCTTGAACAAGTGGTCGCGGTTTGGATCTTTCTTATCTGGCTCGTTTCTGTTGTCATTCAAATGAAAGAATTTCAGCAGCAAAGAGAATCGGTTACGTGTCATGACAGCTGCAAAAATAGGTGTTGCATACATAGGATCTGTAGACCAGTACATCTCAATATCTGGTTTTCTGATTATTCCCATCAACATCAAAATCCCAATGAATTTTTTCATTTCGTTTTCATCAGTGTCAAACCAAGCACGAACACGGGAATGTGGAGGTAAATTGGGATTTTTCTCAATAAACTGTGCTGCATACAGATTTGTCTGATGAACAAAATGTCTGATCAAATCAGGTGACACAAACAGCTCATAAAACTGCTCAGCAGTGTAATTGTTTACATCAACAATAAAGCCACACGTTCCCTCAAACGAATGCAGAAAAGGTAGTTCACCACGGGCAGCAGCCCAGCTGAGATGCTGGGGATACACCCACTCAGCGCCGTCATCCGATGCGTCTTCATTCACAGTATCATGCAGCGCACGTTGCTGCTCATCACTGTCGCTAAAATCTTCTTCAGAACTGCTACAATCATGATCAGAACTGTCCAAAATCGCCTGCAAAGCCTCACTTGAAGTCCGTTTACGTTTCGCCATATTCACAGCTGTTACATGCGAATCACGTCACATGACCGGCCAAAGCAACCACAGACTTGTTGAAATACAACGTAGTAATAATACCCACGCCAAACCGTCAGTTATACTACTTGCCAGGCATTCATATAACCACAGGCAAATGTGCCGGATAATTCCGGCAGTATGGCGTTAGCAATAAAACAACGGTGCCGGATATATCCGGCAGAGGGCGGTTAAGGGGTTAAGGCATCTGATTGTAATTAACATGTAACGATATAATGGTGCACAGAATGGCCAAACTATTCCAGATACTATAGTTGCTTTAGCATTGTTATTATCAGTGCTCCACTCGGAGTATTTTAACCTAATAAATATGAGCGTGGAATTACAGCTATAGAGCAGCTGATTGGAAAGCTCTACAGCAGAATGTGTCGAGCAGGAAGAAATACAGCTTCTAGCACAGTCTATTTGAACTGCACCCATATGACAAATGCTTCAGAGCCTTTCCTGTAGGGATCTCGCGGTTCAGAAACAGTTTTATCCCAAGAACTCTAAACGCACTCGATCAGTCCATTAAGTGTTCCCGGTAGAACTGTTTCTACTTATAAGTAAGATAATAAGAGTATCACTGTAACCTTGCACTACAGTTTTAATATTGCACAGCCTGAGCTACTTATGCTTTCATATTGTATATTTTTCACTCTTTTTTATCCTATTATTATTGTTGTTATTATTTTACCATTTTATAGGAAAATAAGTTTATGGAGGATTTGTATGTTGAATCTCATTGTACCATACGATACCAATAAAGGAATTCAATTCAGTTCAATGAAAGGGAAAGCATATTTACAAATGATGAATGTCTTCTAAGTCGATTTATATTTCCAGGCGCTGTATTTGTGGAGCTCTTGATGTCATTTTAAAGATGAAATGCATTAAAGTATATATATTACATTATTTAAATGAAGTTTAAAATGTATCTGTATAATGTACATTGTTAATGATTAAATATGCGAGGCCTCGGTGGACAGCAATAGTGCCGAACTAGTGCACTGTTCGTGGATTGTTCCTGCTTGTATGCTTGCAGGGATTGGTGCAACCCTGGATTGACAGATGGATGTAATAATTAAATGTGTACTATGAAGATATTTTAATGTTCCTTAAAAGTTTTGAAAAATCTGCATTCTAAGCTTACAGATGGCTTAACGTCTATTACAGAGCTGATTGTGTGGCGATTGGTTACTTGGAGAAAGCAAAAAGAAGGGCAGGAATTGTGGGTTAGTACGTTTGAAAGAGACAGTACTGCTGCAATAAATTATTTCGTTGAAGGTCACGCACAGCGCAACAAGGATCATGCATGAGGCAAGAACAATCACTGGACAGGGCGTCAGCTCGTCACTATCACTGCGCCACCATGTTCCCATGTTTAATACATGTTTTAATTTTTATCATCATGAAAATATCAAATATACATCTCAGTATTTAAATTGTTCAGAGAGCTGTAATATCACGAATGCAATGGATTCTGCGTCCAGTCAGAGGAAGAGAACGCCTGTTTAAGAATCACAAAGCATTTAACATGCTACTTTAGTTAGTTACGATGGCATTTGAGAATCTATTAAATGATTTTAAGATGAAGTTTATGATGTTCTACTGTAATGACAAAATAACCTACAGATGGTGGGCTACGACTCGCCTTTTCATGGCGACTGTGATATCTGACAACTTCTTTTTTTATTTCAGGCACTGTGCGACTTTCTGAACTTGAACTTTTGAGTTTCTCTGCCTCTCCTGTCACTCAATCAACTTTCGTTTGTTATTTATATCACTGCTTAAACCAACAAATAGTAAGTTTTTCATTGCCTCTACTTGATATTCGTTGAAATTATTCTTTTTTCCCCTGTGCTTTTGCCTTTGTCTTTTCACAGAACGCAAAACATAAGGGAACATTTATTTTGATTTGCATATTGAAAGAGGTGTAATTCTGGGAGGAGACGTGGTGGGGCGACAGGCGCGTGCACGAGCGTTACATTTCACGCTGACCGAAATTTATGGAGTGGAAGTGCATGGAAGTTGGCTTATGCACGGTTTTGTGCATCTACATTTTTTTGTGCATATGCACATTTCCACTTTTGTCCGTACACCATGTACGCACGGTATTATGCATGAGGCCCCTGGTATTGCAGACCTTCTCATAGCAATACTCTTGCCCCTGTAGACTTCCCCACAACAATCTTCTTTCCAGTAGACCACCTCATAACAACCATTTTGGCTTGATGGACATATTTTCCACCTGGAGGTGAGTATCACGTGATTTCCCTTCCCTTTGTTCTCACATCATAATCCCAACCTGTTAAAGATCAATGGTCTTTTTGGTTAATCAATTCTTATAATTAAGTTGGAATCAGGAGGACCCACATGAAAAGTGGACTGCTTAATTATTAATCAAATTAATGGTTACTTGTTGCACTAGCATCCGTGTAAGGCTGAAATAATAGGCGACTGTGCCAGTAAGCGGCAGTACACAGCTTCACTGATCAGGACCAAGCTGTGGACGGCCATGACACGGTGCTTCATACTTGAAAGAAGGAAAAATGACAAGCTTTTAGCACTTGATTTTTTAAACTAACTAATATGTCTTGCTGTAACTTTAGTTTTTATCATTAGGATATACAAAGAAGCATTGCCATACAGTATAAGCTTAAATGCTAATCTAATATATATATGTCCATGCTAATAGAAAAGCCTGTGAACGCAGACAGTGGCACTGTTAAGTCGTAATGCTCAGCTGCACAGTTGTCTGACAGGGCTAAGCTGCTGCTTACTTCATGGACATCTGTGTGCAGGGAAAGGTCCCTAACTTTAGATAATCGACTTTTAAGCCCCTATATAGCTCTGACTAGCTAGATGTCATAATGCATTTTACTTTAACAGTATTGCTCAAAGTATTGATGAGCCCTAATAGATCTAAATGCCATTTAAGTGCTTGTATGTTTATGTACTAGCCTGAGAGCTTGCCCTGTACTCACACAGGCAAAGGTCCAGCATGCAGTTTGTTTTGTCTTCTGTCAGTGAGAACCTCAGCACCTGTTTTCCCAAAACAAAATCTGCTTACTTGCTTCTTCAGAGAGCGTAACGTCCTTGAGCGATAGAGGTTCAAAACCAAGCAAGTAGAAAGGCAGGCAGGCAGGCTCCTTCTGCTGAAGTAAATGGGTGCCCTTTTAAAGCAGCCTCAGGCCTAGATAGCTATTCATAGCTAATAGCACTACAACTAATAATAAAGCACATTGATCCTTAAATGAAGTCTTCAACAATATGTCTATCTTTTAATCCTGAGACCCTACATGTTTATAAATTCCTCCACATACTAGGACCCCAACATCACCAAATGTTTAAGTCATGAAAACTGCTGTCCCACAACTGTGGGAGATGGTTGTTGTCGTTGTCTTCTTCCAGTCTATTGAAGCCTCAGTCCACTCCCAAGTTTGTTTTACACCTGATAATTTTATTTGAAGATCAACAAATTACTGTCAACATGCTGTTTACTGTCTTACTTGATTTAGACTTTAACTGAGAGGATGTTGTAAAATTCAACACAAATGTCCTTAGATCTGAAAGTTTCAGTTTTGCCAGAATCAAATCCTGCTTTTTTTTCCCTCGCAGGGAGAGACAGAGAGAAAACACTGCCCTGTACTGTTAGGCCTAGATGGGTGTGAAAAAGGAGGAATGTGAGGCCGACATGAATATTCTGGAGAAAAGGACCCCACATGTTAAGGAGGAGGACTGTGAATGGGAGTGTGTCCAACCTAAACAGGCGAGTCTGGGCATTAAGGATGAGGAATGTCAACTGGGGTCAGTGGGCATTAAAGAAGAGACTGAAGAGACGTCTGTCAGCGTTGAAGTACACAAATATAAAAGAACTGAGAGTGTGAAGGAAGACAAACAAGATGGAGCAGTGACTGAGTTTGTCTCTTCTCAAAGCAAACACTGTCCATCACCAGAGTCTTCTATCAATGTGAAGGCTGAATCATTAGAGTCTGACACAAAGAGGACTGAGGAGGTTTCATCTGTTAGAACTCCAGAAGATCAGCCATCAACTTCGGGTAAATCCAGAACAGGTAAGTTAAAAATAAAAGTGTGTGTAAGCCTTAGGGTCTTGGGTTATCAGCATCAAAGGGTGGTCTTGAGCTTATTGTGTGAAACTTGGAAATGGATTGAACTTGCTGTGTGTTTAATGTGCTTCACGTATGTTGTTGTAAGGTTTTCAATTTTCTGTTGTTGCATTAGAGTTGTACATTTGTGTCCTTGATAAAGAGTGCTGTTTAAAAATAGAATTGTAAGAAAAAGTTGGTTAGTCCTTTGGAGTTCTTTAGATTTCTGCAAGAACTCATTTCAACAAAATGATCTGATCTTCAAGTTATAATGCCAGAAAAACACAATAGTTAGTTAGGCTTTGTTAGCTGAAAGCTTATTCTATCCTCTTTAGTTCCCTTTCTGATTTCTCCTTTTTTTTTTTTTAAAGTACCTATGCCGAATTTTAGATTCTGCTTGGAGAATGTAATGAAATAATCTGAAAAGTGTGTGTATATATATATATATATGTGTATATGTATATGTTTGTGTACATACATACATACATATATATATAGTTAGGTCCATAAATATTTGGACAGAGACAACTTTTTTCTAATTTTGGTTCTGTACATTACCACAATGAATTTTAAATGAAACAACTCAGATGCAGTAGAAGTGCAGACCTTCAGCTTTAATTCAGTGGTGCGAACAAAACGATTGCATAAAAATGTGAGGCAACTAAAGCATTTTTTTAACACAATCCCTTCATTTCAGGGGCTCAAAATTAATTGGACAATTGACTCAAAGGCTATTTCATGGGCAGGTCCATCGTTATGTCATTATCAATTAAACAGATAAAAGGCCTGGAGTTGATTTGAGGTGTGGTGCTTGCATGTGGAAGATTTTGCTGTGAACAGACAACATGCGGTCAAAGGAGCTCTCCATGCAGGTGACAGAAGCCATCCTTAAGCTGAGAAAACAGAAAAAACCCATCCGAGAAATTGTTACAATATTACGAGTGGCAAAATCTACAGTTCGGTACATCTTGAGAAAGAAAGCAAGCACTGGTGAACTCAGCAACGCAAAAAGAACTGGACGTCCACGGAAGACAACAGTGGTGGATGATCGCAGAATCATTTCTATGGTGAAGAGAAACCCCTTCACAACAGCCAACCAAGTGAACACCACTCTCCAGGGGGTAGGCGTATCGATATCCAAGTCTACTATAAAGAGAAGACTGCATGAAAGTAAATACAGAGGGTGCACTGCAAGGTGCAAGCCACTCATAATCCTCAAGAATAGAAAGGCTAGATTGGACTTTACTAAAGAACATCTAAAAAAGCCAGCACAGTTCTGGAAAAACATTCTTTGGATAGAGGTTGATCTTGGTTTCATCTACCAGAATGATGGCAAGAAAAAAGTATGGAGAAGGCGTGGAACAGCTCATTATCCAAAGCATACCACATCATCTGTAAAACACGGTGGAGGCAGTGTGATGGCTTGGGTGTTCATGGCTGCCAGTGGCACTGGGACACTAGTGTTATTGATGCTGTGACACAGGACAGAAGCAGCCGAATGAATTCTGAGGTGTTCAGAGACATACTGTCTGCTCAAATCCAGCTAAATGCAGTCAAATTGATTGGGCGGCGTTTCATGATACAGATGGACAATGACCCAAAACATACAGCCAAAGCAACCCAGGAGTTTATTAAAGCAAAGAAGTGGAAAATTCTTGAATGGCCAAGTCATTCACCTGATCTTAACCCAATTGAGCAGGCATTTCACTTGTTGAAGACTAAACTTCAGACAGACAGGCCCACAAACAAACAGCAACTGAAAGCCACTGCAGTAAAGGCCTGGCAGAGCATTAAAAAGGAGGAAACCCAGCATCTGGTGATGTCCATGAGTTCAAGACTTCAGGCTGTCATTGCCAGCAAAGGGTTTTCAACCAAGTATTAGAAATGAACATTTTATTTCCAAAATAAAAGTGTGCAATTACTTTTGAGCCCCTGAAATGAAGGGATTGTGTTAAAAAATGCTTTAGTTGCCTCACATTTTTATGCAATTGTTTTGTTCACCCCACTGAATTAATGCTTAAAGTTTGCACTTCAACTGCATCTGAGTTGTTTCATTTAAAACTTATTGTGGTAATGTACAGAACCAAACTTAGAAAACAGTTGTCTCTGTCCAAATATTTATGGACCTAACTGTGTATATATGTGTGTATATGTGTTTATTTATATATATATATATATATTCACGGCATTCGAAGTCTGTGTCACAATCTGATTGTATGGGTGGTTACCTACCAGGTAACGCTTGTGGTTGGCCAGCAATCTGCTAACATCCGCCACGGTGCCCTCAGTTTTTGAGGAGCAGATCATAGAATGGTTGAAATAATATATATATATATATATATATATATATATATATATATATATATATGCCAAATGGCAGACCAACCACAAGCATTACCTGGTAGGTAACCACCCACACAATTCAGGTCGGGACTCAGACTACGAATGCAATGAATGTAATTACTGCAGACCTACAGGCTATCAAATAAACGAAACACACGCTGTGGCGCAGCGTAAAGGGGCTTCGTCTCTGACGCTGATGTCCGAGGTTCGATCCCCAAGTGAGGAGCAGTAGAGTGTGTACGCCTGATGTTCCCAAAACGAGGGTGTATATATATATATATATATAGTGGAAGAACAGACTGGAAACAGTCGAAATGTTGGGGCGCCAACCGGGTCGTCCCTTTTAATCGTCACAAGATGAAACAAACAAAAATGAAAAAATAACAAAAAAAACACGCTATTCCCAATTGGGCATTCTTCCTTCTTTAAGGACTTTTGAGAGTCATGTACTCCGCCGTGCGGTTCATTCAGGTCTTCCAGCACAAGACGCCTTTTTCTTAGTCTGCGTTTCTTTTATAGAGATAATTCCTGCAGGAGCGGGGTTAAATGCCCTTACTGGGTGGCTTCATGGAGCTGTGAAGGAAGAACAACAACAGGATAAAGTCAGCAGTAGCCCCCATCTCTCCTCTCAACGGGTTATTGCATAACGGATCTCACTGTGAGGTCATGGCTGCGGGAGAGGGCGCTACTTCGAAGACTTGGTTTAACATGGCACCCAGGCTGATGTCTAAGGCGTCAGTCTGGAGAATAAAAGGACTAGAGAAATTAAGTGACTTTAATATCGGAGCAGAAGTCAGGGCCTCTTAAGTTACTAAATGCTGCCTCGGCCGCAATATTCCACACCATCGAGTTAGGGGCCGCCTTCTTTATCAGTTCTGTTAGAGGTGCAGCAGAAGTGGGGCACGAAGCTGTGGTAGTATCCCATTAAGCCTAAGAAAGTCTGTACTTGTCTTTGTTTGTGGTGGGGGCCAGTCGCAAATGGCAGTTATTTTGGACCACTGTGGTTTGATCTGTCCACTGTCCACCACATAGCCCAAATACCTTGCCTCGGTCAATCCAAAATGATACTTTTGGAGATTTATCCGGAGCCTGGCTCTGTGTATGGCACTGAGGAAGTCTTCCACATATAGTAGGTGTTCTTCCCAGGTGCAGGAAAAGATCATCATCAAGGTAGACAGCACTATAGAAATTATGGGACTGGAGAAGTCAGTCCATCAGACATTGGAAAGTCGTCGGAGCCCTGTGCTGCCCAAAGGGAAGAACACGGTACTGCCAGTGGCCACTAAGGGTACTAGATGCAGTCTTCTCATTTTGCTGTTTCAGTCAGGAAGACTTGCCAGTAGCCCTTCATCATGTCAAGGTTGGAGAGGTAGCAGGCAACCAGTAGGTTTTCCACCGTTGGTATGGGATAGGCATCGAAAAGGGAAATTTGGTTAAGCCAGCGGAAGTTGTTACAAAAGCGCCAACTCCCGTCCAGCTTAGGAATTAAGACAATCGGTCTGGACCAGGAGCTGTGACAAACCTCTATCATGCCCAGTTCCAGCATCTGACCTATTTCCAGCTCCACCTCTGTACTTTTGGCATCCAGAAGTCAATAGGAACACTCCCACATGACCACCCTGGGCTCTGTGATGATATCGTGGGTTATTAACAAAGTGTGGCCCGGCTGTGTTCCGATTACCTCCTCCACCAAGCTTATTATATCCGCTATCTAGCGTCTCTGTTCAGGAGTGAGCTTATCTCCATAGTTTAGTTGTTCAGCATCCGTAAATAAGGAAAAAGCGGAAGTAGCTGCTGACTCCTGAGAGTTATGATTTATCCTCAGCTTTAGTAGGTTGATGTGTATATCCGTTCTTTTTGACGCTGATTGGGTTGATAGACTAGATGATCTACCAATCCTTTTCTTTCACGAAATTCAAATGGGCCCTGCTAGTGTTCTAGGAGCTTGGAATGGCTTGTCGGGAAAAGTACCATGACGCGGTAACCAAGGGTGGAACTCTCAGAGGCGGGATATCCGGTTGTTACAGTAAGGCCTGCGCACACTGTGCCCCTGTTCCCGGACAGCCGGTCTTAGCTGCTCGAAGTGGTCCCTAAGCTCGGCATCATGCTCTAACACACTACGGGAACATGATTGGGCCTCCTCTTCCTAGTCCTCCTGAATGAGATTAAGCAGTCCCTGAGGCTGTCTTCCGTACAGGAGCTCGAAGGGCAAAAAAACCCTGTTGAGGCCTGAGGTACTTCCTGGAAGGCAAACAGGACTAGAGGGAGGAGCTGGGCCCTGTCTTTCCAGTCCGTCCAGACCACCTTTCTCAGCATCTGTTTGGTGGATGGACCAAATGATCAGAATGAGTTCAACTCCAGATGGGCTTCCCTTGTATTAATGTGATTGGCATAAATAAACTGTGACGCTACACTTCTATTAACATTATAATGGAGAGTATGAATGTCACCGGTGTGTCACAAAGCTGACCAAGCCTTGTTTCCACTGCCACTCCCTATCCAGAGCAAACACAAATAACTGTATTAATCTGATTTCTCTCATCTCCATATTTTTTTTCTGGTGTTCATTAACACTTTGTTAATTCCTCGGTTTTGCTTTTCTGATTGAAATGAGTCATTTTGACGTGTTTTGAAGTCAACTGAGTTTGGTGTTGGGGAAATGTCAGAACAGATTCTGATAATTAAAGGTGCATTTCACATGTTTGGCATGGTGCCCTGTTTTATAAATGAAATTAAAGATTATCACTCTTCACCTCTGTTAAAATATAAAATAAGAGCAAGATATAATTCTAAATAATATTTTAATAGTATAATGATGACATGATGATGTAATTCTGTAATGTAGTTGAATAAATGTGACCAAGAGTCTTGTCAGTTGGGTCTCTCACACAAATTATGTCTTTAGTTTATTTATTTTATCTTCTTCTGTCCAGTGACTGTGCTCATGTAATGAGTTATTGTAATAGAGAAAGGAACATTATGAAGTTGTATGGCTTTCCTTTTGCAACCTAACTTTTACAGTTGCTTATGCTTCTAAAAGGCTGTTGATTATTTCATCCAGCATTTAATGTTTAATTTAATGTCTACTTAAAGAATAAACCTGTATTTTTTTCTTTTAAACTTCATACAGGAGACCAACATCCATGCTGTTCTGAATGTGGCAAACAGTTCAAGTCCAGGGGATATCTTCAGATCCACCAAAGAATTCACACAGGAATAAAGCCTTATTGCTGTTCTGCATGTGGCAAGAAGTTTTTGCAAAAGGGTACTCTTCATAGACACCAAAGAGTTCACACAGGAGAGAAGCCTTATTGCTGTTCTGAATGTGGCAATCGCTTTTCACAAAAGCGTGGTCTTCTGAGACACCAAACAATTCACACAGCAGAGAATCCTTATTGCTGTTCTGAATGTGGCGAGAGTTTTTTGAAAAAGACTGATCTTCAGATCCACCAAATCATTCACACGGGAGGGAAGACTTATTGCTGTTCTGAATGTGGCAAGCAGTTTCTAAAAAAGAGTTTACTTCATAGACACCACAAAATTCACACAGGAGAGAAACCTTATTGCTGTTCTGAATGTGACAAGAAGTTTTTACGAAAGACTACTCTTCATAGACACCAAAGAGTTCACACAGGAGAGAAGCCTTATTGCTGTTCTGTATGTGGCAATCGCTTTTCAGTAAAGCGCAGTCTTGTGAGACACCAAACAATTCACACATTGGAGAATCCTTACTGCTGTTCTGAATGTGGCGAGAAGTTTTTGAAAAAGAGCGATCTTCAGATCCACCAAATAATTCACACGGGAGAGAAGCCTTATTGCTGTTCTGAATGTGGCAAGCGGTTTCTAAAAAGAGGTATACTCCATAGACACCAAAGAATTCACACAGGAGATAATCCTTATTGCTGTTCTGAATGCGGCAAGCATTTTTCACAAAAATGGAATCTTCAGATCCACCAACGAACTCACACGGGAGAAAAGCCATATTGCTGTTCTGATTGTGGTAAGCAGTTTTCCAGAAAGATCCATCTTCAAGTCCACCAAAGAATTCACACAGGAGAGAAACCTTATTGCTGTTCTGAATGTGGCAAGCAGTTTTCGCTTAAGAAGAATCTTCTGATCCACCAAATAATTCACACGGGAGAGAAACCTTATTGGTGTTCTGAATGTGGCAAGCAGTTTTGGCAGAAGAGCAGTCTACAGAGACACCAAAGATTTCACACAGGAGTGAAGCCTTACTGTTGTTCTGAATGTGACAAGCGGTTTTCACAGAAGAGCCATCTTAAGAGACACCAAACGATTCACACTGGAGAGAAACCTTTTTGCTGTTCTGAATGTGGCAATCGCTTTAAAGAAAAGGACAGTCTTCTGAACCACCAAACAATTCACACAGGGGAGAGACCTTATTGCTGTTCTCAGTGTGATAAGCAGTTTTCTCTTCAGAAGAATCTTCAGAGACACCAAAGAATTCACACAGGAGAAAAGCCTTATTGCTGTTCTGAATGTGGCAAGCGTTTTTTAAAAAGGAGTTCACTTCATAGACACCAAGGAATTCACACAGGAGAGAAACCTTATTGCTGTTCTGATTGTGGCAAGAAATTTTTGCAAAAATCGGCTCTACAGACACACAAAATAATTCACACAGGAGAGAAGCCATATTGTTGTTCTGAATGTAGTAAGTGCTTTTCGCTCAAAACCAGTCTTCAGATTCACCAAAGAATTCACACTGGAGAGAAGCCTTATCGTTGCTCTGAATGTGGCAAATGCTTTTCACAAAGGAGCATTCTTTCGACCCACCGAAAAATGCATAATTGAGTGAAGCCATATTGCTTTTTTGAAAGTGGCAACTGCTTATTGCAAAGGAGTAAACTTGAGCGCCACAAATGAATTAACAGTGGCATCACCACAGTGGAACAGACAGGAGCACACAAGTGTATCGTGAGTAAGAAAATAAGAGAACCGGACACAGTCCAGTGTTCATGTGAAGATAAAGAGGACACCAAGTACTGCTACTTCTATACAGCTGGTCCTGAGCTCTCAACTGAAAAGTAACCTGGGACAGTTTGTGCAAAACTGCAGGGCAGAAATGTAATTTTAATTTTCAAATTAGATAACTGATGCAAATTTAGGATACTTAACTGCAATAATTAAAAATGAAAAGAAATTAGTGTGGAGAAACTGGAATGCCTCCAAAAAACAGCAAAAGAAGAAATAATACAGGAAAGGAAGCAAACATATATCGGATGGATGCATCAGCAGAGAATTGCACAAAAAAAAGATATTTACACATTAGAAAATCTGAAATTAACAACCACATGTGAACAAAGACAACCAGAGAAATATTTCCCAGAAGTGGAATGTCCTGAGAAGTAAGCGATTCTCAAACAGTGCAATGCTTACAGTAAAGCGAGGAGGAGGAGTTGAGAAAGGAAGGGATGGAGGTACAGCAGATTGAAGGTGACAACAAAAGTTTACACTTAAAAGAAATTGAAGGAAAACCACAAGAGAAGATCACCCCAATGGATAAAGAAGAGGAGCAGTGAGAATTACAAAAAATCAACAGGAAAAACAGCATACAGTCACACAGACAGAAAAAAGTGAACCAGCATAAGTAGAATACTACAGCAGAAAAAATGACACAATTATGAGAGGACAAAGTCATTCAGGAAATTAAAGAAGAACTTATGGACTTAATGATTTCCGTACACCTATCCATTAAGAAGAGAAGAAGTGAAGAAGAATAACAAATCATCTTACTGGATAGAGGTGGAAATCGCCAGAGGCCTCTCGATTTGATATTACGAGGATTTTTGCCTGCCGATTCAACATGTATTGTGATTTTTAAAGTACTGTGATGGTCTGTGTAATGTGATTGAATATTGCAATTTATTGCTGATTCTTTTCTAATTGAAATGAGAATTTGTCTCCAAATTGACATTTTGAAGTCTTGGTGAGTAATGCAAGTAAATGTTACAATTTAAATTAAAGTGTTTTCATTGAATCAAGTAACCTTCATAACTGCGTCCCTATCAATAAAAGGTATGGAATGAAGAAATTTTCTCACAATATCGGGTTGGCACATCAGTAATCATCCTGTACTGTGGAACATCTGACCAGCTCTGCTTTTGCTGCAAAGCCTGAAGGCCTTGGGTGCCTCTATGGAAAATCCCAGTGACACATTTTATTCTTCTTAGCAGCCACACAAGAGCCGGTAGTTTCACTGAGCTGCCAAGTTTGTTGTCTGTGCATATCATTTAAATGTAAGGAAAGCACACCACCCTGAGCTGTATAGCAAGTTTATTCCACACAACTAACGCCAGCTCTTTTTCAGTTCCCGATTCCTCAGTGACATAGCAAAGTAGCTCAGCCATGTTAGCCCTGGTGTGACTGTCATGTATGACTGCTTGTAGGACATGAGGATAAGCACCATATTTTAATTTTATGATGTGATGTTACTGTAACAAAGCCCACTGTGTCTGTTGAGGTTCATGATTCACATGTCAGTGCAACTCTTTCTGCTTTCCAGGTTAACTAATTTAATTCCTGTTTAGCCTTGTTGTTTTTTCCAGGAACTGCTATAAAAGTGCTGTGATGGAGTAACACAGCAAACATACTCTGGGATTAATGAAGGAGCGGCATGTTCACTCTGAAAACTCTGAGGTGGTAAACAGGTATGGGGAGCACCAGTGGGTCAAAGCCAATCCCCACAAGAGATGGAGGTATTCATAGTTGAGGGGGACTCATCAGGTGATTGAGGTGCAGGTTTCCTCCAGTGACAGAGAGCCTCTCACAGTGTGTTGTCTTCTGGGTGCACATGTGGGGAGAACACCCTGAAAGGGTGGAAGGGCTTCTGGCTGCAGCAGGGTGGGGAGGTGGGCAGGGGAAGGGCTCTCAATCTGGTTGCCCTTTTACATGTGGGAACAAATGAAATATGTGGGGGCAGACTGTTACTTCTTCAATCCAAATTTAAAGAGTTCGTGGTCAAGTTCAGGAACAGAACTGGCAAGGTGCTCTTCTTCTGCCACATACCAGTAACAGGTAAAAATGGAGGAGATTTAGAAGGCTCAGTACTGAAATTGTGGTTTAGGAAAGGTGGGCATGGAATTATGGGCCATTTGGGCTCCTTCTTGGACCTCTCCTGCCATGACAGTTCCATTTGAACAGGAGGGGCTCTAATGTATTGGGGATGCATAGGGTTAGGTTAGTCGAGGATTTGCCCCCCAGCCAGGATTAGAAATGTACATGAAGGGACAGACAGAAGTATAAATACAAGTACATGTGTTTTCTTCTGGAAGCACAGGTGGTGGTGGTGGTATGTCAACCTTAAAGGGTGAAATGGCTGAAGCAGTATGGGTCAATCCAGTTGTACTTATACTTGTTAGAACAAATGAAATATGTAGGTGCAGGCTGTTGGTTCCTCAAACCAAATGTAAAGCGTTATGGGTCAAGCTGAGTAGCAGAGCTGTGAAGGTGGTGGTCTTCAAAATTATGCCTGTGCCACATGCCAGTAACAGAGAAGTAAGACACAGAAGATCTGAAGGCTTAATACTCACATTTTCGGTTAGGTTAGTGAAACACAGAATTGTGGGACATTTGTCCTTCTTCTGGAACAGATGACCTCTCCTGCATGACCAGTTACATTTCAACAGGAGGTGCACCAATGTACTGGGGATGCATAGGAGTAGGTTATTCGAAGACCCCCCCCATTCCCCCATCCCTCCATCCCCAGCCTGATTTAGAACAGTACATGAAGGGACAGACAGAAGTAAGAATACAAGTACATGTAAGCATTTGGAACTCAACTAAAGTAAGTAAATGTAAATCCGTAGTGTAATATGCATGTAAATCTAGGAAACTAGGAGAAAGTGCTTCAGGGAAGTTTCTAGATCAGGGGTCCTCAAGCACGGTCCTGGAGGTTCCACAGTGGCTGCTGGTTTTCATTCCCGCCAGTGTCCTAATTATGATAATGAGAGTTGGTTTTGAACTCTAGGCCTAGTTAGCACTTTGATCAACAACGTAACTAAAATTTGTCTTTGGTGAATGAGAGGTCCTCGATTACAGTCCTGGAGGGCCGCAGTGGCTGCTGGTTTTCACTTTAACCAATTTCTTAATCAGAACTCTTATACTTACTACTGAAGCAATACGTTTTTGCCTGTTACCATTCACAACCCTTAATTGTCTATTTTAGATTTTAGCAGCTGCATTTAAGTTTGAATTGTTGCCTACTTTCTTAATCAGACATTAGATAACCAACAAGGGGGCTCCACCCTCTGCTCGCCTACCCCTGGCGTTGGGTATCCTGAAATACATTAGTCGAGCTCGTTCGTTTTGGAGCCGTGCCCGCTTTGCCCGCGGCATTTCAGACGCACGTTGTAGGCGCCTGCATTCATCGATTTTATCCAGGCGGGCTCGTGTTTGTATATCCGTCAGTCGAGCTCGTTCGTTTTGAACCCGTGCCTGCTGTGTTTCCGCAGTTTCAGACGCGCATTGTAGGCGCCTGCGTTCATTGATCTTACCATGGTGCACTGTTTTCATGCAGGCGGGCTGGTGTTTGTATCTCCGTGAGTCGAGCTGTCTCTTTCTGGAGCCGTGCCCGCTTTGCTTCACTATGCTGTGTAGTGTGTACGTTTACGGCGTCCATACTCTCTCCAGTTTGACTTTGGGCGGGGCGCCGAATCCTGTTGTGTTTGTTTGTTCTGTGGCCGTGGCGTTCGGTATGGGCTTGTTGTTTTATTTGTTATTTCCGTTAGTGGAGCTGTATTGTGTTTGTATTTGGTGTAAAGCGTTCAGTGGTTTGTACAATTCCAAGCAGCACATTATTCCCAACTTCACTCCGCAGTAGTGCCACTCACAATATGGCGGTAACGCCTGCGCCCTTCGTACTATCGTTGTGGACCTGTGGGGCCTCCGTAGCCTCTTCGTTCAGCGGTTTGTACAATTCCAAGCAGCACATTATTCCTAACTATACTCCACAGTAGTGCCACTCACAATATGGCGGTGACGCCTGCGCCTTCCGCACTATCATTGTGGACCTGTGGGGCCGCCGTAGCCTCTTCCGTTTGAATCCAGGCTGCAGCGCAGAATCCTCTTTTTGGCGTGGCTGTGTCGGTAGTCGTTAGCTATGGGCGCCTTGTTGCTTCATTTCTCATTCACGTCAGTTGAGCTGTTATGTTTTTGGGCTGTGAGTCCTTCGTTCGCGGTGGATACGACCTCGATTGCGGTTTATGAGACGTGCGCTGTACGCGCCTGCGCAGTACATCTCATTGTCCCATCGCCGTGTACCTGCGTCCATGCCATCTGGTTTACCATTCTCGGTTAGTAATCCACTTAGGATACGAGTTGGAATAAAAACCTGCGGCCCTCCAGGACTGTGACTGAGGACCCCCTGTTCTAGTTTGAGAGCGAGATAAAAGGTCAATTTACGAGTAGCGAACTGAGAGGAAGAAGCTACTAGAGGAACTGTGGGGAAATGGGACTGATTTTTTTTTTTTTTTGAAGATTTATTGATACGGGGTCCCAGATAACTGGACATGTTATAGTAACTGAAGCAGGGACAGAGAAAGTGAATGCTAAAAGTGGCTCTTATTTTAATAATGCACTTTGTTTTTGAATTAACTGGACTAATAATAATAATACATTTTATTTAAAAAGCACCTTTCATGGTACCCAAGGCAATCCAATGTAGAAACAAATCTCTCTATTATAAAAATATTTATAAAAATTATTTAAACATCGAGTTTGCATGTTCTCCCCGTGTCTGCATGGGTTTCCTCCCACAGTCCAAAGACATGCAGGTTAGGTGGATTGGCGATTCTAAATTGTCCCTAGTGTGTGGGTGTGTTTGTGTGTGTCCTGCGGTGGGTTGGCACCCTGCCCGGGATTGGTTCCTGCCTTGTGCCCTGTGTTGGCTGGGATTGGCTCCAGCAGACCCCCGTGACCCTGTGTTCGGATTCAGCGGGTTGGAAAATGGATGGATGGATATTTAAACATCCTGGGACGAGACGTGACTTTCTCAGAGAGACAGTTTTACGTTCCATGAGACGAGATTTTGTGCCAAGAGATTTAACCGCTCCTGGGGCCAGAAATAAAAGACAAAGAGTAGATGACAAGTAGAATGTCGTAAAGAATTCAAAAACGTTGGCGCAGTACACACGCAGAACAGGTTAGAGATAATGGAAGTACGAAAATTCGAAAGTCTCAAAAAAAAAAAAAAAAAAGGATAGGAAAGATCGCATTAGCGCAAACAAACGGAAATTATTACTCGGTGAGATAACGGAACAGCGAATAGAGATCGAATATATTGTTCGGATTTAAACTTTAAGTCAGAGACTTGTAGATCGTATAATTCATATTGCTATCAGGGAGAAGTAGTGTTTCTTCCAATGAAGAGGCGTATCTGCGAGAATTAAAAGATGTGTTGTTTGGTGAAAATGAAATCCACATACGCGAGACGCAGAGACGCGAACTTGCTGGTGCGTAGCGCAGGCAGGGGGGCTTGGCAAGCAAAGCGAGGAGGGGCAAATGCCCTGCCTTTGAAGCTCTGTGCATGTACCTCATTTTCTGTTGTTAAATCTAGACTTAAAACCTATGTTTTTAATATTGCCTTTTGTTATTTTTATTTTTGTTTCATCTGACACATGAAAGACAATTTATGGTGTGACGAGCTGCCACTCTTTATTTTGGAGAGCCGCAGCAGGTGCCATCATAAGGTGCTTTACAGAAACTGGGAAACAGGAAGAAAAAAATAAAACGTGAACTGTGCACCACAAAGCAAAATTAAAAATTTAATGGGGGCAGAATTCAGGAGGAACTGGAATTTTACCTCAAGGATTTAAGCAGTGAGCATCAATGAATTTTACAAACCAAGAAGTAGACAACGTTTAAAATGATTGCAGTAAGTGTTTGTAGTTCTATAAGCCAATGTGTTACTTGCATGGCTGCTCACCTACTTTTCCATGAAGGTTTACTGCCACTGTGATGGTCCCTGATGTGTCCTCAGAGTAGTCAGATAAGCCCTTTGGTGATCTGACAGCAGCCTTCATGTAACTGAGGTGTTCACCACAAATGTTAGGGCTGTGTGGGGGTCCTACCTCACCGGGCAGTCCATCTGCAGGCCTTTATGATAACATAAAAAACAACCATTTCTGAATATTTCACTCTCTAAATCAAAAAGATCTAAAGTAATAAACCTGTGCCATGGTGTACTTTTAATTAATTAGCATAATATTGTGCAGCCCCTGCCTGTACCCACACTCATAACAGCAGTTTTGAACTCCGTGTGTAACGGAGGCATCAGGATATCAGCAGAGGGTTTATAAATAAAACTGTCTAGAAAAAGGGGGGTGCTTAGTGATGAAGGACAGCAGTTACATGATGTGGGTCTCAATGAACGTCGGAGCAATTTACTTAAAAAAAAGTTTAAACCACAACTTCAGCTCAATTTTCAAAGCACTCTGCATCATGTCCGCTAATTTCATCTTGTGAAAGTAAATCCTTCACACAAACTTATAAGCAATGTCATATTTAACACAGTAATAGACCTTACTAAACAGCAGCAGCTCCATCGAGGTCCTTGAGGAGGTCTTATGTGCCTCGCTCACCCTTAGAGCTCTGCAATCCTGATTGACCAATCAAGTGTGACTAACCCTGATGGGCGGGACCAGATAAGAACAACCCATTACTGATCCTCATGAATATTCTAATCAAATCAAAGAGGACCTGGCCTGAAAGAGAGGAAGGAGGACAAGGCCTGGCTTTAGTATTCACCTAAGAGTGTCTGCTGGCACATGCAGGTGACCCACACAGCCTTGTAGTAATTGGCACGATAAAAGCTACATGGAGCAGTCACCATGTGGGAGTGGACCTCCCATTGACCACCACAATCGGGTTAGAAATAAATACAAATGGAACCCATTGAGATATGGAAGAAAATCAGCATACCTGTCTGGGACATCACAGGGTACATTTGTGTCCTTCACCCTCAAAATCAAGATAGACTTGCCAATCCACTAAACCTGTGTATCATTAAAAAGTAGGCAGGAAACAACAACAGGGCACAGAAGGAAACTGCATACACACCAATAAACAGGCGAAGGTTCAAATTCACTCTGCTGGAGCTCCGAGGCAGTATAACACCAACCACAAATCGTTATTAACTCTTCTAATATTATAAAAAATAGGATGATAGAAAAAAATCCATGCAATTTTCCATCCAAGCACTGTATGTAAATATATGCGGCCTAAATTTGAATAAGCGGGTTTTAGAAATTAGGCTGCATTATTTTATAAATGCACATATATTGATGATAGAAGACCATATCCTCAGTTATAAAGTTAACAGGCGATTAACAGTATAGTACAGTACTTCGGTTTTCTGTTACTTTAATTTATATTTTCTTTCGGTTCGAATCGATTCTTTTCTACGGTCACCGACTCCAGTTTGTTCAGTCCGTTTCTCTCTTTTGCTAATCAGATTCGTAAAGTCCGACTGACCCCCTCGCTGATCTTTCAGCAGCCAGACGGTCACCAACTCATCGATCTTCTTTGAACGGAACACCGCGATTGAATAAAGAAAGGCAGAAATCAAAGCTGCGTTTGTCGGTGAGGAATTGTTGTCTCCTCGAGTTCGCCGATCCGAGAAAGACACAAATGAAGGAATAAACAGAACGGAGCGAACTCTCGTCGTTGTGCCTGGACACTTGAAAGAGACTGGATAACGTGAAGTAAGCCGCAGACACAGATAGCAATGCACGACAAAGATACAAGATACCCGAGATGCTAAAGGGGGATTCACTCGAACAAGTTTCTGTGATTGGATTAACGGACATAAACGCGCTGCTCACATCTGATTCAAGTCGCATGCAGTAACTGTGGCGTCCTCCAAACCCCGAGCACTTGTTCGCTGTCTTTCTGTGATTGGAGTCCTTGCACACTCCACGCTCTAGCCTTACATGTAAACAGTCGACAACTACGTAGATATGTGACGTCATCCAGGTCGACGGAAACTGAAGTCACGTGAACAAGTGCTTGGGGACGCCACAGTTACTGCATGAGACTTGAATCTGAAGTGAGCAGCGCGTTTATGTCTGTAAATCCAATCCCAGGAACTTGTTCGTAGTGAGTCCCTCTGCAGCCACCCGCATGTCTTTGTCATTTATTAGTGTTAGTTAGTGATAAGTGAACGCTTCACCTCGAGCTCAGATAAATCACGTAAGTGTGCATGCAAATAGATAGATAGATAGACACTTTATTAATCCCAAGGGGAAATTCACAAATATCGCCAAACTCGGCGAAATGCAATGCAATTCAACCCCACAAACTTATTCGAGTGAATCCCTCCGTAACTCCTCGCGTGTCTTCGTGTCACTTCAAATGTCCAGGCACAACGACGAGAGTTCGCCCCGTTCTGTTTATTTCTTCACTTGTGTCTTTCTCGGATCGGCGAACTCGAGGAGACGACAATTCCTCACCGACAAACGCAGCTTTGATTTCTGCCTTTCTTCATTCAATCCGTTCCGTTGAAAGAGATTCGAGGAGTTGGGGACTAGTCAGCTGTTAAAAGGGCAGCGAGGGGGTCAGTCGGGCTTTACGCTTCTGATTACTAAAATAAAGAAACGAACTGAACAATCTGGAGTCGGTGACCGTGAAGAAGAATCGATTCGAACCGAGAACAAATACAAATAAAACTGACAGAAAACCCAAGTGCCACACTGCTAATCGTCTGTTAACTTTATAACTGGGGAAATATGGCTTCCATCATTATTGTGTCTGTGTTTAAAAAGTAGCGCAGCCTAATTTCTAAAACCTGCTTATGCAAATTTAGACCGCATATATTTACATACAGTGCTTGGATGAATAATTGCATGGATTTTATTCCATCATCCTATTTTTATATTAGAAGAGTTAATAACGGTTTGTGGTTGGTGTTACTGCCTCGGAGCTCCAGCAGACCGAATTTGAACCTTCGCCTGTTTATTGGTGTGTATGTAGTTTCCTTCTGTGCCCTGTTGCTGTTTTGTGTTTTTGTTTGTTAGCCACCCACTTTTTAAAAATTCACAGGTTGAGTGTTCTGACAAATCTAAGTTGTCATTGATGGGTCATGGACACAAATGTACCTTGTGATGTCCCATAGTTGGTTCCTGTCCTGTACAGATATGCTGGTTTTCTTCCATATCTCAATGGGTTCCATTTGCATTTATTTTTAACCTGATTGTGGTGGTCAATGGGAGGTCCACTCCCACAATGTGACTGCTCCATGTAGCTTTATCGTGCAGAGTACAACAAGGATGTATGGGTCACCCACTAAAACCAATGCCTGGCCTCCTCTATTTCAGAGAAGGTCCTGTTTGATTTAATTAGAATATTCATGCGGATCAGTAATGGGTTGTTCTTTCTCTTTTCCCTCCCGCCAGGGTTAGTTCAGACAAACAGGAGCACAACCCACCAAATGGCAGAGCACTAAGAGTAACCGAGGTACACAAGACCTACTCAAGGACCTAGGAGGAGCAACTGCTATTTAGTAAGGTGTATTACTGTGCTGAATATGAAATGTCTTCTGAAGTTGTGTGAAGCATTTGCTTCCACAAAATTAAATTAGTGGACATGATGCTGAGTGTTTTGAACACAGAGCTGAAGTTCTGGCTTAAAGATTTTTTTAAAGTAAATTGTTCTGATGTTCATTAAGACCCACATCATGTAACGGCTGTCCTCCATCACTAAGCACACCTTTTTCCAGACAGTTTCTTACATATATACAGTATCTCACAAAAGTGAGCACACCCCTCACATTTTTGTAAATATTTTATTATATCTTCAACACTGATGCTATGACCCTGTGATCCAATGTACAGTAGTCCGTGTACAGCTTGTATCACAGTGTAAATGTGCTGTCCCCTCAAAATAACTCAACACACAGCCATTAATGTCTAAACCACTGGCAACAAAAGTGAGTACACCCCTAAGTGAAAAATGTCTAAGTTGTGCCCAAAGTGTTAATATTTTGTGTGGCCACCATTATTTTCCAGCACTGCCTTAACTCTCTTGGGCATGGAGTTCACACGAGCTTCACAGGTTGCCACTGGAATCCTCTTCCACTCCTCCATGATGACATCACGGAGCTGGTGGATGTTAGAGACCTTGCGCTCCTCCACCTTCCGTTTGAGGATGCCCCACAGATGCTCAATAGGGTTTAGGTCTGGAGACATGCTTGGCCAGTCCAGCACCTTTACCCTCGGTGGTCGTCTTGGAGGTGTGTTTGGGGTCGTTATGTTGGAATACTGCTCTGCGGCCCAGGAAGGGGATCTTGCTCTGCTTCAGAATGTCACAGTACATGTTGGCATTCATGGTTCCCTCCATGAACTGTAGCTCCCCAGTGCCGGCAGCACTCGTGAAACCCCAAACCAGGACACTCCCACCACCATGCTTGACTGTAGGCAAGACACACTTGTCTTTGTACTACTCACCTGGTTGTCACCACACACGCTTGACACCATCTGAACCAAATAAGTTTATTTTGGTCTCCTCAGACCACAGGACATGGTTCCAGTAATCCATGTCCTGAGTCTGCTTGTCTTCAGCAAACTGTTTGCTGGCCTTCTTGTGCATCATCTTTAGAAGAGGCTTCCTTCTGGGACGGCCACCATGCAGACCAATTTGATGTGGTGTGCGGCGGGCGTGTGGTCTGAGCACTGACAGGCTGACCCCCCACCCCTTCAACCTCTGCAGCAATGCTGGCAGCACTCATACGTCTATTTTCAAAAAACAACCTCTGGATATGACGCTGAGCACGTGCACTCAACTTCTTTGGTCGACCATGGCAAGGCCTGTTCTGAGTTGAACCTGTCCTCTTAAACCGCCATATCGTCTTGGCCACCGTGCTGCAGCTCAGTTTCAGGGTGTTGCCAATCTTCTTATAGCCGAGGCCATCTTTATGTAGAGCAACAATTCTTTTTTTCAGATCCACAGAGAGTTCTTTGCCATAAGGTGCCATGTTGAACTTCCAGTGACCGGTATGAGAGAGTGTGAGAGCGATAACACCAAATGTAACACACCGGAGACCTTGTAACACGAACGAGTCACATGACACCGGGGAGGGAAAATGGCGACTTGGGCACAATTTAGACATTTGTCACTTAGGGGTGTACTCACTTTTGTTGACATTAATGGCTGTGTGTTGTTATTTTGAGGGGACAGCAAATTTCCACTGCTGTACACGGACTACTGTACATTGTATCAAAGTGTCGTATCTTCAGTGCTGTCCCATGAAAAGATATAATAAAATATTTACAAAAATGTGACGGGTGTACTCACTTTTGTGAGATGCTGTTACTGTTTATGCATGGAAGTGTGTGTGTCTGTCTCTCTGTCCAGCCCAGATGTTCCAGGCTACACCATGAAGCTGAAAGAAAGTGACTGTTGCCAAAGTGAAACCGCAGAGAAACTCACTTAGCTGCTGATACACAACTGTAATAAGTTTATATGTTTAAAATGTTATAAATGTTATAAAAAAATATTTTATAAATCCACTCACATGTGCAGCTAACACACAGGCACACAGGGGCTCATTATTTAAAATTGCTAGGCAAGCAATAGAAGACAAGAAAGGGACAACTATGAAAATGGATATTGTCCTCTTTCTGTGTGTCAGAGTCAGCATGACATTGGATCTTCTTTTCCTTGTTTGCAATGGCGTGATTCACCTAAGTGGGGTCCTGCACGTTAAGAAAGAGTATAAAGCCTTGGAGCATTGTCCGGCACATCTTTGAAGCCGATGGACGGATGGGAGATAACGTCATCTGATCCTGAAAATCTTTCCAACACAACAATGAAAATGGCAGACTGTATACATCGAGATCCCACTTCGGTGAAAAGTCTTTTCATGGCTTCCTCGTCTGTTATGCCGTGTAAGCCGTCATTAAAGAAAGCCACGTTATTTTCTCCTATGTGATTTCTTACCGCCGTATCACTAAGGGAGGGGTATCGCCATTAATATCATATCTTTATTATTTCAGGTTAGTTAAGGCGTCGCAATTAAAAAAAGAACTCATTCCAACAAGGGAGCTAGCGCCCCCTAGAGGAACACAACAACCGATGTGACTGATTGATTGAAGTGTCGGAATCCATGGTTTGTAGAAGCCTGGGCTTACACAGCTAGTTATTTATAAACCCACTGCTGACCTTGTAATGCCTCCGTTACACACGACTGTCCATGAAGTAAATTGTTCCGACGTTCATTGAGACCCACATCATGGAACTGCTGTCCTTCATCACTAAGCGCCCCTTTTTCTAGACAGTTTTATTTATAAACCCTCTGCTGATATCCTGATGCCTCCGTTACACACGACTATCTATGAGTCTTTAAACTGTGAGATCAAAACTGCTGTTATGAGTGTGAACACAAGCAGGGGCTGCACAATATTATGCTAATTAATTAAAAGTACACCATGGCGCTAGTTTGTTATTTTAGATCTTTTTGATTTAGAGGTTGAAATATTCAGAAATGGTTGTTTTTTATTTTATCATAAAGGCCTGCAGATGGACTGCCCGGTGAGGTAGGACCCCCACACAGCCCTAACATTTATGGTGAACACCTCAGTTACATGAAGGCTGCTGCCAGATCACCAAAGGGCTTATCTGACTACTCTGAGGACACATCAGGCGCCATCACAGTGGCAGTAAACCTTCATGGAAAAGTAGGTGAGCAGCCATGCAGGTAACACATTGGCTTATAGAACTGCAAACACTTACCATAATCATTTTAAACGTCGTCTACTTCATTGATTTGTAAAACTTATTGATGCTTGCTGTTTAAATCATTGAGGTGAATTTTCAGTTCCTCCTGAATTCTGCCATCATTTTTTTAGTAGGTGAGCAGCCATGCAAGTAACACATTGGCGTAAACTTCTTTGGTTTGTAAAACTCACTGATTCTTGTTGTTTCCGTTCCAGTTCCTACTGCATTCTGCCACCTTTCATTTTTATTTTTGCTTTGTGCTGCTCGGTTCACTTTTTATTTTTTCTTCCTGTTTCCCAGTTTCTGTAAAATGTAAAACGCCTGCTGATGATGATGATGAGGCTGTCCAAAATAAAGACTGGTTGAGGTTGTGCGCCACACTCCTACAGCTACCTCTCGCTTATCCTAATCTCTCGATCTGAAGATTTGCTCTTATGACAGTTGACCATTTTATTCTCCAAACTGAAAACCCGCTCTTCTGGATTTGCATTTGCCATCGTGCCAAAGCAGCCACTGGTGAATCCCGTTACGTTGCAGGGAGAGGATGAAGAGCACGCTGTGGTCGTGGCTGAGCTGATCGTCAGGACTCGTGGAATATAAGTACTGTGGTGGACAGTAGGACTTGAGGGGCTTTCAAAACTCAACTTGCTGTCTCTTTAGGAAAATTAAGCGGATCAGACGAGCGAACAGTCTCTTCTCATCCAGATTGTTCTCATGTACTTGTTTTGCTGTTTTAAAAACGCGGAGTTTGTCACTATTACTCTATTGTAGTTTGCTAAGCATTTTTTTTTAAATTGCAGTACATATTCATTCTTGTGAATTGTTATCCAGTGTCACGTATTGTGGTTACATTTACTTGTGTACTGCTGTTTATAGTGTTTGCACCCAGTCGCGTCTCGTCACAGCACCCTGTTTAAACTAATATGTGTTTGTTTAAATGTCGTCACCGTAATGAGAAACGGGGAAAGATGTTGCCGGGAGGCAGCGACCCCCTGGAAACGCCAGAACCAGAGTTTTGCCAGTTACACCCTGCTCGCTATTATTTAAACAGTAAGGAGGGAAAGAGATTCACCTAACAAACCACAGATCATCATTTTTCTGCCTTTATTCACATCGCGCCTTCTTCCCTGTTTGCTTCTCATTCAGCCGGATTTACTACAACACATTCATCGCCAGAAACCGCGGGGTTAGACATTATTGTCCATCATCGCCGAGGAAGCACGGTGAAATCATTCTGTATTCATTCGGGAGAGCCAAACATAATCATTTTTTGAACAGTTATCAGTAATTTGGGCAAATTATTTACCTGGACTCATTTTCACGTTCGTTAACATTTCAGTAATCATTCATTGGCATTATTTGTATCGTGTGTTTGTTATACGTGTGCAGGGGCCAGGGAGGCTTTGTTATTGTATATATAGTACCTTTCACTTTGGTGATATGGTGGAGGGATATATGTATAGGGTGGTCCAGATCTAATTATGCAATTTTCATTACGGTATAACTTAAGTTTATTACATAGAGAATTCACAGCACCTGCCCTGCACATAGAGATTTCACTTACAATTCTTTTTGTTGCCGATAGATGGCAGCACCTGCCCTGCATTCTAAAATGGCGGGGAGACGGTTGTCAGTCTAACAGTTGCATAATTAGATCTGGACCACCCTGTAGAAATTTCTTACGTCGGGGATTAGATAGATAGATAGATAGATAGATAGATAGATAGATAGATAGATAGATAGATACTTTCTTAGCCCCAAAGGGAAATTCACATACTCCACCAGCAGCATACTGATAAAGAAAATATTAAATTAAAGAGTGATAACAATGCAGGTATAACAGACAATAACTTTGAATAATGTTAACATTTACCCCCCGGGGAGGAATTGAAGATTCGCATAGTTTGGGGGAGGAACAATCTCCTTAGTCTGTCAGTGGAGAGCAGGACAGTGACAGCAGTCTGTCGCTGAAGCTGCTCCTCTGTCTGGAGATGATCCTGTTTAGTGGATTCTCCATGATTGACAGGAGCCTGCTCAGCGCCCGTCACTCTGCCACGGATGTCAAACTGTCCAGCTCCGTGCCTGCAATAGAGCCTGCCTTCTTCACCAGTTTCTCCAGGCTTGACCATATTCTTGTATTTGTCATTGTGTTTTAGTTAACATATTTCTGCACTTGATTTACATATCTGATATTTTTCGGTTGTGTTTAACCGTCGATAAATATTAATCTTATTATTACTATTATTATTTGTCAGAGGTACGGTACGGCTTGGTATAAGTAGGTTCTCCTCAGTAATTTATCCAGGCCATGGGTCCTGGTAGTGTGGCTGCCAGCTGGGTAAGGGGTCGGACGTTATACTGCACACAAACACCGTAACGAGTCCACGAGGAGTTCAATCGTTCAGTCATCAGTGTTTTCAATGTTTCGTTTCATTTCAGAGTCCTTGACGGACGGTCCAATTTGTGATTCAGAGTACTTTAGAGGAATTTGGAGAAATTGTTTTTTGGGGGTACTTTGGTTCCACCGTGAACACGTTATTAGTTTTTCCCCATTGAAGATCATGGGAGGTGGGTTTGTCTGTCAGGAAATTCGCTATTAGATGTTATCAGGAGCAGTTTCTATTGAGAAGGAAACAAACAAATATGATATTATTTGGTAAAGCTCTTCAGTAAAAGCTAAAAGTCTCCATTTAATCACGTTATGATCGCTTTATTTCAAATCCATTGTGGTGGAGTACTGAGACACACATTTTGAAAGTTGCATCGCTGTCCAAATACTTATGGATCTAAGTGTATGAGGCCTCCATCACTGATGCCTGCTAGCTGAATGTGAACCTCCTCACTGAGAGTTCTCATCATTTCTAGGGAGACTCCATCCCTCACCTTTTCTGCTTTGCATGTCTTTCCTAAATAAAGTTCACCTGTGTATCTGTAACTCATCCCCGTATCCATTTTGTACCCAGGTTTCCATTACTGCTACTGTATCACAATTACAGTATGCCCCTCTGCACAGAAACACAACTCACTTTACTCCTAAAAATACTACTAGTGTGGCAAGCAAGAATTACTCATTTTTCCAATCATATTGCCTACTTTACTAAAAGTGGAGTTGAACTTTCAAAGTTATTCTCTAGTTGTATTCATATTTCTGTCTGTCCCTTCACATACATTTCTAAGATCCTCGACTAGCCTAACCCTATGCATTCCCAGTATACCCTGTTCAAATGTAACTGTCATGGCAGGAGAGATCATATGTGTTCTTCAAATGTCCCATAATTCTGTTCCCCTCCATCCTAAACCAAAATTTGAGTATTAAGCCTTCAAATCTCTTCCATGTTACCTGCAACTGGCATAACTTTGAAGAAGACCACCTTGCCGGTTCTGCTCTCCAACTTGACCGCTAACTCTTTAAATTTGGATTGAAGAACCTGACAGCCTGAAATGACCCCCATGGCTGCACCCTTTCTGGGTGGTCTCCCTCAACCTGTGCACCCGGAAGACAACACACTGCGAGAGGCTCCCTGTCACTGGAGGAACCCCCAAATATCACTACCACCATCTTTGTGAGGACTGGTGTTGACACATTTGCCACCTCAGTGGGAAGAAACACTACTTTTCCCTGATGGCAACACGAATTAGACGATCTACAAGTCTCCGATTTAAAGTTTAAAGCCAAACAATATCTACATACTTCTGTCATATCACCTATGTCCATATATTCAATCTTTTTTCACTGTTCCATTATTTCACCGAGTAATAATTTACATTTGTTTACGCTAATGTGATCTTTACTATCATTTTTTTGAGACTTTCGAATTTTCGTATTTTCATTATCTCTAACCTGCTCTGTATGTGTATCACGCCAATGTTTTTAAACCTCTTTACGATGTTCTACTTTGTCATCTACTCTTTGTCTTTTATTTCCGGCCCCAGGTGTGGTTAAATCTCTTGGCACAAAGTCTCGTCTCGCAGGACTTGAAAGTATCTCTCTGAGAAAGTCTCGCCTCGTCTCTCTTCCCAAGATTGATTTATTATAATAGAGCGATTCTGGCTAATTGTTGGAGAGGTGTTCATTGGAAGGTGCTTTGTGGAATAAAAACACTTTGTTGTATTTATATTCTTATATTGTGGACTTTATTGCTATGTCTGTGGCTCTCTGGCGCCCTCTTGTGGTTACTAAGCGTCAACTGGATGATAAGATGCATACAAGACCAGCAACATTGTTAGAGTCGGCTTTAGATTCCGTGATGACTTTGTTCAATAGTAGTTGGTTTTTTTGGTTCCGTAAAATGTTCTCTTGTTTCTCTTTTGCTCTATTGGTTCAGGTGTGTGTAAATTCTCTCTACATCTATCTCTCTAAAAAGTTTGTAGATGGTGGGAAAGCAGGTTATTGGGCAGTAATATTTTGGAATATTTGTTTAGTTGTATTCTGGGAGTAGCAAGGCTGTCCCTGTTGTAAGCCACTCTAGTGTGGTCTCTGGTTTCTACATTATTGTATTTCTGCAGTCGACTATATCCTGGTACAGGGATGTTAGGTGCTTTATCCAAAAATTTGGTACTGCATCTAAGCCAGGTGCCTTCCAGAGAGCAGCAGCACTTATTATGCTTCTTAGCTCTTCTGCTGTTGCTTCACTCCATGGCATTTATTTTCCTTGAATCAGGGCTGGGTGATATGGACCAAAAAATCATATCTCGATATTTTTTTAGCTGAATGGCGATATACGATATACAGTGCATCCGGAAAGTATTCACAGCGCATCACTTTTTCCACATTTTGTTATGTTACAGCCTTATTCCAAAATGGATTAAATTAATTTTTTTCCTCAGAATTCTACACACAACACCCCATAATGACAACGTGAAAAAAGTTTACTTGAGATTTTTGCAAATTTATTAAAAATAAAAAAATTGAGAAAGCACATGTACGTAAGTATTCACAGCCTTTGCCATGAAGCTCAAAATTGAGCTCAGGTGCATCCTGTTTCCCCTGATCATCCTTGAGATGTTTCTGCAGCTTAATTGGAGTCCACCTGTGGTAAATTCAGTTGATTGGACATGATTTGGAAAGGCACACACCTGTCTATATAAGGTCCCACAGTTGACAGTTCATGTCAGAGCACAAACCAAGCATGAAGCCAAAGGAATTGTCTGTAGACCTCCGAGACAGGATTGTCTCAAGGCACAAATCTGGGGAAGGTTACAGAAAAATTTCTGCTGCTTTGAAGGTCCCAATGAGCACAGTGGCCTCCATCTTCCGTAAGTGGAAGAAGTTCAAAACCACCAGGACTCTTCCTAGAGCTGGTCGGCCATCTAAACTGAGTGATAGGGGGAGAAGGGCCTTAGTCAGGGAGGTGACCAAGAACCCGATGGTCACTCTGTCAGAGCTCCAGAGGTCCTCTGTGGAGAGAGGAGAACCTTCCAGAAGGACAACCATCTCTGCAGTAATCCACCAATCAGGCCTGTATGGTAGAGTGGCCAGACGGAAGCCACTCCTTAGTAAAAGGCACATGGCAGCCCGCCTGGAGTTTGCCAAAAGGCACCTGAAGGACTCTCAGACCATGAGAAAGAAAATTCTCTGGTCTGATGAGACAAAGATTGAACTCTTTGGTGTGAATGCCAGGCGTCACGTTTGGAGGAAGCATGGTGGTGGCAGCATCATGCTGTGGGGATGTTTTTCAGCGGCAGGGACTGGGAGACTAGTCAGGATAAAGGGAAAGATGACTGCAGCAATGTACAGAGACATCCTGGATGAAAACCTGCTCCAGAGTGCTCTTGACCTCAGACTGGGGCGACGGTTCATCTTTCAGCAGGACAACGACCCTAAGCACACAGCCAAGATATCAAAGGAGTGGCTTCAGGACAACTCTGTGAATGTCCTTGAGTGGCCCAGCCTTGAATCCCATTGAACATCTCTGGAGAGATCTTAAAATGACTGTGCACCGACGCTTCCCATCCAACCCGACAGAGCTTGAGAGGTGCTGCAAAGAGGAATGGGCGAAACTGGCCAAGGATGGGTGTGCCAAGCTTGTGGCATCATATTCAACAAGACTTGAGGCTGTAATTGCTGCCAAAGGGACATCGACAAAGTATTGAGCAAAGGCTGTGAATTCTTATGGACATGGGATTTTTCAATTTTTTTATTTTTAATAAATTTGCAAAAACCTCAAGTAGACTTTTTTCACGTTGTCATTATGGGGTGTTGTGTGCAGAATTCTGAGGAAAAAAATGAATTTAATCCATTTTGGAATAAGGTTGTAACAAAACAAAATGTGGAAAAAGTGATGCGCTGGGAATACTTTCTGGATGTACTGTATATCTTGATATTTTTTCTTCCCAAAAAGTAAAGACAAGAAGACAATTCCGAGTCAAAGCCACATGTCTCAAATGTCAAAAAGGCACTTTTATTAACATACAGCTGTAGACGTACATGAGAAATCGCTCAAAAACAAACTATTGGCATATATTAAATAATAATGTTCCTTGAATAAAATAAAATATTTTCCAGCAAGCTGTGCAATTTAGAAAATGTAAACAGAAATGATACAGAGCAGAAATAACAAAAGGTCGACTTGCTCTGGGTGTCCTCCGTTGTAGAGAGTTCTTTCTTTACCAAAGTGCTTCCTTCCGTGTGTAGTCCTGTCCAAACATCTAAGGCAACACATGTGACAACTGTACGGTGACCAAGCGTCCTCTTTTGCCCGGACATGTCCACTTTTTACGTCCTGTCCGGGGCGTCCTGGCGGGTTTTATAAATTCACGAAAATGTCCGGTTTTTCATAGCACCATTACGCGTGTACGTAAATTGACTGGCGTTTTGCACACGATACTAGGGTACTACTTTTTTGCGCGACGTAATTCGCGGGAGGCTGCCTTGTGGGCAGGTCTGCGCTGCGCGCGCAAACACACAGACACAGACAGGGAGCAGAGCAGAGAGCGGAGCAGTATAGCAGGGAAAATGCCGAAGCGTAAGTGCAGCTTCACCGATGAACTGCAAAGAAAATTTCCCACATACCGTCCCGGTCGAGACAAGTGGGAGGCGGAGTGCACCGTGTGCAAAGCCGGTACATATGTCTCAGTATCCAATAAAGGTGCTGGGGATCTGAAAGCCCACATGGACACCGAGAAACATAAAAAAGCTGTGCGAGGTGAGACTAGTTCATCTGCAAAGTTGACAGAGTTTTTTTGTCAGACCAGGAAAAAGAGAGGATGATGTAAATGCAGCAGAAGGTGCAATGGCTTTTCATACAGTGAAACATCACAACAGTTACAGGTCCATGGATTGCACCAGTACTTTGCTTAAAAAGGCATTTCCTGAATCTGACATTGCAAAAAAGTTTAGTAGTGCTCGCACCAAGACCGAAGCCATCGTCAATGGTGCTATAGCCCCCCCACTCTGTTGAAATCACTCACGAAGCACTCAAAGAAATCCAGTACTGTGGTGTTTCCACAGACGGGAGTAACCACGGAGCAGTGAAAATATTCCCAGTCATAATCCAGTATTTTGACTGGAAGAAGGGTGGCGTGCAAACAAAATTGATTGAAGTTAAAGACACACCCAATGAGACAGCAGAAACCATTGCAAAATATCTCACAGAAACCCTGGCAAAAAACAATCTGTCGGAAAAATGCATCGCATTTACTGGAGACAATTGCAACACAAATTTTGGAGGAATCCGACGCGATGAAGCTGGAAAGAATGTGTTTGCAAATTTGAAGAGTTTGCTGCAAAACAAGACTCTGATCGGTGTGGGTTGCCCAGCACACATATTGAATAATTGTGCACACCATGGGGCAGGCACAATAGAAATTGACATTGAGAATATCATATTCAAAATCTACCAGTACTTTCACATTTACACTGTGCGCACTGAGAGCCTGAAGGAGTATTGTGATTTTGTTGAGATTGATTACAGAAGGATGCTCTCTCACAGCAAGACAAGGTGGCTGTCATTGTTCCCAAGCATTGAGAGGATGTTACAGATGTTTCCAGCTTTAAAGGCATATTTTCTGTCTCAGCAAAAGCCACCCATAGCACTCAAGAGTTTTTTTGAAAATGATTTTGCTGAAATATACCTTTGGCACATGCACACACTCATGTCTGTGTTCCACACCCACATTCAAGAAATGGAACAGGAGAACATATCCATTATGGAAGTGAAGAAGATATTAAACAATATACATACCATTCTTCTTCAACACAAGAGCAACAACTTCATGTCCCTTAAAGTTAAGGGACTACTGGCACAGAAGCGCAAAGATGGACTTGACAAAGGCTGTGACCAGTTCTGTGCAGATGTGCATGGCATGTACAGTGCATGTCTGGAGTATCTGGAGAAGTAGCTGACTCCCATGGAAGACTTCTCAACAATCATGTGGATGGATCTGAGTGAGCCACCAAACTGGAATGATGTGGAGGCATGCATCAATTACCTTGGAGAGAAGGGGGTGGCAGTTGATGATGTTAAGTGTTTTGACCAGGTCACCAATCTGAGGAAATTCACAGAAACGTGCAACCATGATGAGGAGTTCAGTGGCCTGCAGGTACACCAGAAGTGGACCAAATATCTTGAAAAGGCAAAAAGCATTGCATGTTACTCAGAGCTACTGACAATTGCACAGTTTGTCTTTGCACTTCCCTCTCACAATGCAAATGTTGAGAGGGTTTTTTCACTAATGCAAAGCCAGTGGACCAAGGAGAGGAACCAGCTCTCCGTAGAGTCACTAAAGGGGATTCTACTAGTTCAGTACAACTTCAAAGACATGTCTTGCAAAGACTTTCATGCTTATTTGTTAAGCTATCGAAAACTGCTAGGAAAGATCAGCTCTACAGCAAAATATGGATGGGCTGACAAGGAGGATGAAGAAGAAGAAAACTAAAGATGAAAAGTCTAGATTCTTTTTGTTTAAGTTTTTTTGTCTTTGTGAGACTCTTCTGTTATTTATTTTATTACATTTAAGAGATATATTGTTGAAGCTGGAACAGAATAGCTCATATTTAGAACAATATTTAATTATTTATTTGAAGAGTCTAAGAGAGCTATTATTTTGTTATAAGTTTTTACAGATTTCATTTTATTTTATTACGGAGGTTAATTCTGCACCATTGAAGTATAATAAATAATGTTCATCAACCACCAAGAAGCTTGTCTGAATTCGTCTGGAGGCCGTGCCGATCGTCCTCTTTTTTGGAAATCAAAATATGGTCACCCTAGACAACTGGCAAAACAGAACAAGGGACAACTTTCTTACACGTAGACATGGCCCATACCATGTCTTATAACACACCAACTAAACTTTTATAATCACTTTCATTTTTATGTCAAGAGGCAGATCACTCGAAGACAAATTTACATCCATCTGTGTTTAGTAGGGATGTATAAGATTTAGCTACGTGTGTATACTGTGTGGTGTACTGTAATGCTTTTAGTTAACCCATTTGGGTAAAATCCCCAGCAGATGAGTGAAACAGATTAATATTTTTAGACCTTTTCAATCTCAAACACTTCTGAATGTAAAATGAATCCCTGTCTCTTCTTAATCGGAGAGGTGGCTCTCTAGTGGTATGGAGTTGCTGGCGATCGCTGGTTCAAATCCCGCAACCGGCGGAACATTTCTTGGGGTACTTCAGCAAGCCCCTTAACCGCAATTGCTTCCTCCTGAGTATGACGTTAACCTGCATCCGGCTCTGCAACTTGCCAGGAAAATGTAGGGGTTGGTTGGCAGAACTGGCACTCCAGCCGCCGTAAAAACCTTCATGCAGCTCCACACGGAGTTGCGTGATACCGAGGCATCACTCGTCGTGCGTCATGTGTGAAGGGTGCGGCCACACGCTGTACACGGCGCACGCGCTCCCCTTCCCTTTCCTGTCTCTTCTCAGCTGGGGCTCTCATTCAGGTTCACAATCCTCAGACTAACACACGCACGCACGCACTCCAATTGGACCGATAGTTTATGTAGCAAAGTTTCAATTTCATAAGTGGTAGCTGTATAAGCTTAAACATTTCAAATCGATTATCTTGTGGTCAATAAGCATATTTAGCTCTTTAAGTGGTTCTATATATATTTTTTTTTACTTAACTCTTTTAGGGCGGGCAGAGAGCGAAAAAAGCAACAAATATCCGTTACGTTACAGGTAGACCATCTTTGCTTTTGGAGGACTGTTAGACTCGTTGACTTGACGTCGAATCCCTGTGAGTAGCATAGAGTAAACAACGTCTAGAATGGCATCGACATCGGGCGAGAGAGAAGCGACTGTGCAAAGCAAAATACTTCAGTGGATGACATTTTGCGTATATTTTATCATTTTTGAATTGCACTCTGATTTGGTGCAAAAGTGATCTGGAGATCGAAATCTGAAACGAAAGTGAGGTACTGGCATCAGCTGATCAATCCCCAACTGACGCGCCCAGCCGCTGCCAGATCTCTAACACGCAGCGACAGCACACTGCATGCAGCACAGTGGCGCAGCTAGGGGCGTGCGGCACTTTTAGCCAAAAGGCTCGGTACAATTCGTGTGTAAGCAGCAGGGAAAAATATCACACATGAATGAAAAATGTAAAATTCTCCGATGTTTGTCCACAAATGCTTCAAAAATAATTTTCAGACTGTCCTTCAGGGGTCCTGAGTTGGTTTGTCATGTGGTGAGTGCGGCAATGTGCCGTTTCAGTGCGTGCTCCTAACCCCACCCCCTCTCTCTTCTGTGACGGCATCAGACGCAGCAGTTGAAATGTATGTTTATTTTTGTTATTGCCTCAAACTTTACACCGATAATAATTTCTAGGAAGATAATAACTAATTTATGATTTCGTTTCGTTAACAATCTGAATGCGTTCTTGCTCTGCGCAGAAAACATCCCCATCTATCACTGGTACACTACACTGGTTGTGGTTTTCCCAGCGTAATTAAATTAAACTAATAGTTAGAACACGGCTTATCAGTGCATCTATACTATATTCTTGTCTAATTGATGCTTATAAATAATTATATGTGAAAAATTATAGCGGTTTCTCTATATATGAATAGATCTATGCAAAATTTCTTTTAAATTTTCTCTATACGTCATTTTAATTTTCTATCTAAATAGGTTAACATATTCAGATATGTTGGAGGGTGGCACTGCGGTGGGTTGGCACCCTGCCCAGGATTGGTTCCCTGCCTTGTGCCCTGTGTTGGCTGGGATTGGCTCCAGCAGACCCCCGTGACCCTGTGTTCGGATTCAGCGGGTTGGAAAATGGATGGATGGAGGGTGGCAAATTGAAGCCCCGCCCCGACCCGAGCGGCACGAACTTGAACTACGCCACTGATACAGCAACAAACGTTTTATGTTGATTTATGTGTGCTTTTCAGAACCCTGAGTTTTATGAAAAAAATATTCAGCCCTGGGAGAAAAGGGGGAAAAATCAGCGATACGATAAGCCACTACTTTAGTAATGTCGCCCCACTTCTCATTTTCTCTCTCCTAAGGCAGAGCAGAGGTATTTGAAGTTTGTAACGTGGTTTGTTTCGGGGCAGGAGCCTGGGAAGGCTTCACGGTCTGGGCTGCAGCACGCATTTTCACACACTCCTCGTACTTCAGTTTATGGCGATGCTGTAAATGGTGGAAACGAGTAGTAGCGCTCAAAGCTTTTGTCGGGACTTGTTTTCTGCATTCTCTACAGAATACATTATTCTGCTGCTCATCTGACACCTTGAACCCAAACCATTTCCAACTATTTTTTCTACAAACCAGCTCTTCTTCGATAGCTTCCTTTGTGTCTTTCTCTGTCTCCATCCTGTCGCTGCCTGCAGGATTTACCTTGAAGTGGTGGGGGTGGGGAGAGTCGTGTTGAGAGGGGGAAAGAGGTGGGGCAGCAGGGGGAAGATGTGCGAGAGACAAACGGGGAGATCAGAAAGGCGAACTGGCAGCAGAACGAGAATACTTTTAAAGCAACATAGACTCGCTAGAAACAATATTGTCTCATCGTAAATTGTGAATCGTAGAGCGTATGAGAACATGAGGGCAACCATTAAAAAGGATATCAGGGAGGCTAAAATACAGTTGGAGAAGAATATTGCAGATAAGGCGAAAGAAGACCCTAAGATATTCTTTCAGTATTTTAGTAGTAAAAGAACAGTCAAGGAGGAGGTCAACTGCATCAGGAATAGTAAAGGGGAATTAAAAGATACAGACAGTGAAATAGTGGATGCCCTAAACTTACATTTTTCTGAGGTCTTCACAAATGAGGAAGTGGATAACCTCCCAGAGGTAACAGGGACTACTAAGGAGGTACTGAGGGATTTGGAAATTGTAGAGGGAGAAGTGCTGCTCAGATTAAAAAAGCTGAAATCAAACAAATCACCAGGACCAGATAATATTCACCCTCGAGTTCTTAAGGAGGCTAGTGAGTACAGATAGAAACCCTTGGCACACACTTTTAGGAAGTCACTGCGCACTGGAGAGATTCTGAAGGACTGGAAAATGGCAAATATCATCCCATTATATAAAAAGGGTGACAGGGCCGATCCAAGCAACTACAGGCCAGTAACCTTAACATGCATCACAGGAAAATTAATGGAAGGAATTATTAAGGATAAGATCGAGAAACACCTGGCAAGGACAGGAGTGATTAGGAACAGTCAGCATGGGTTCAGAAGAGGGAGGTTGTGTTTGACTAACATGCTGGAATTCTATGAGGAGGCAACAAAAGGACACGATCAAAGTGGAGCAGATGAGATTATTTATCTGGACTTTCAGAAAGCATTTGATAAGGTGCCACATGAGAGTTTGGGGATCAAACTAAAAGAAGTGAGAGTTCAGGGTGATGTTTGTAGATCGGTGCAGAATTGGCTCAGACACAGGAAGCAGAGGGTGATGGTGCGAGGAACCTCATCAGAACTGACTGATGTTAAAAGTGGTGTTCCACTGAGGTCAGTGCTAGGGCCGCTGCTATTTTTAATATATATATAAATAATTGAGATAGGAATATAAGTAACAAGCTGGTTAAGTTTGCAGATGATACCAAGATAGGTGGATTAGCAGATAATTTGGAATCCGTTATATCATTACAGAAGGACTTGGATAGCAGACAGGCTTTGGTAGATTTGTGACAGATGAAATTTAATGTCAGTAAATGTAAAGAATTACACATTTGAAGTAAAAATGTGAGGTTTGAATACACAATGGGCCGTCGGAAAATCGAGAATACACCTTATGAGAAGGATTTAGGAGTCATAGTGGACTCTAAGCTATCGACTTCCAGACAGTGTTCAGAAGCCATTAAGAAGGCTAACAGAATGTCAGGTTATATAGCGCCTTGATGTGTGGAGTACAAGTCACAGGAGGTTCTGCTCAAGCTTTATAACACACTGGTGCGGCCTCATCTGGAGTCCTGGGTGCAATGGTGGTGGCTCTGAGGCTAAGGATCTGCGCTGGTATCCTGAAAGTTGCCGGTTCGAATCCCCGTCACTGCCAAAAGAGATCCTACTCTGCTGAGCCCTTGAGCAAGACCCTTAACCTGTAATTGCTCCGGGGTGCTGTACAATGGCTGACCCTGCGCTCTGACCCCAAGGGGTATGCGAAAATTAACAAATTTCTAATACGAGAAATCGTATAAGACGAAATAAAGAACAAAAAAAAAAAATTTGAGTCTCCAGGCTACAAAAATGACATAGCAGCACTAGAAAAGGTCTAGAGCAGAGCGACTAGGCCGATTCCAGGGCTACAGGGGATGAATTATGAGGAAAGATTTAAAGAGCTGAGTCTTTACAGTTTAAGCAAAAGAAGATTAAGAGGTGACATGATTGAAGTGTTTAAAATTATGAAGGAAATTAGTGCAGTGGATCGAGACTGTTATTTTAAAATGAGTTAATCAAGAACACGTGGACACAGTTAGAAACTTGTTAAGGGGAATTTTCACACAAACATTAGGAAGTTTTTCTTTACACAGAGAACCATAGAAACTTGAAATAAGCGACCAAGTGGTGTGGTAGACAGTAAGACTTTAGGAACTTTCAAAACTAGACTTAATTTTTTTTAGAAGAATTAAGTGGATAGGACTGGCAGGCTTTGTTGGGCTCAAAGGCCTGTTCTCGTTAAGATTGTTCTAATGTTACAGTAACATCACATCACAAAACTAAAGGATGGTGCTTATACTCTTATGTCCTGCAAACAGTCATGCATGACAGTCATTTCAGGGCTAACATGTCCAAACTACTTTGCAGCATTACTAAGGAACGGGAAATTGAAAAAGAGCTGGTGTTAGTCACTCACAAGGTGTTGAATATGCTTTTTGTAGCTCAGAGTGGTGGGCTTTCCTCACATTTAAATGATATGCACAGACATTAAACTTGGCAGCTCAATGAGCACTTAAACTACCGGCTGTTGTGTGGCTGCTAGGAAGAATCAGATGAGTCACTGGGTTTATCTACCGAAGCACCCAAGGCCTTCAGGCTTTGCAGTGAAAGCAGACCTGGTCAGATGTTCCACAGCACAGGCTGATTACCGATGTGCCAACCCGACAGAGCAGTGCACATGAGAGGTGTGAAAATTTCTTGCTTCCCCACCTTTCTATTGATAAGGACATAGTCGTGAAGTTTACTTGTTGACTCAATAAAAACAGTTCACTTAAAATATATATTTAATTGCATTACTCACCGTGACTTTAAAATGCCAAGATGGAGAAAAATTCTCGATTCATAAAAAGGAAAAATCTGCAATAAATCACAATATTGAATCACATTACATAGATAATTGCAATACTTTAAAAATTGCAATACACATTGAAACGGCAGGCAAAAATCAATGCAATATTAAATCAAGAAGCCTATCCACTATGATAATTTGTTACTGTTGTTCACTTGTCTCTTCTTATTGATTTCCCTACACCTCTCTGTTAAGTCCTTCTTTAAGTTCCTGAATGACTTTGTCCTGTCATGATCGTGTCATTTCTTCTGGTGCAGTGTTCTCTTATGCTGCTGTACTTTTCTCCTGTTTGTGTAACTGTATGCTGTTTTTTCTGTTGATTTTTCTAATTCTCACTGCTCCTCTTCTTTATCCATTGTGGTTTTCTTGGCAATTTCTTTAAAGTGTAAACCTTTGTTGTCGCGTTCAATCTGCTCTACCTCTAGCCCTTCCTTTCTTAAGAACTTCTTCTCACTTTTCCTTTAGCATTGCACTGTTTAAGAACCACAGGCATACAGTACCATTGAGGACATTCCACTTCTGGCTAATATTTCTCTGGTTGTCTCTGTTCACCATGTGGGTGTTAATTTAAGATTTTACAATATTTAAATATCATTTCTTATGCAATTCTCTTCTAATGCTTTCATCTATACTAATAAAAGGCAAAGCCCTCACTGACTGACTCACTGACTGACTGACTGACTGACTCACTCATCACTAATTCTCCAACTTCCCGTGTAGGTAGACGGCTGAAATTTGGCAGGCTCATTCCTTACAGCTTACTTACAAAAATTAGGCAGGTTTCATTTCGAAATTCTACGCGTAATGGTCATAACTGGAACCTGTTTTTTGTCCATATACTCTAATGGAGGAGGCGGAGTCACGTATCGCGTCATCACGCCTCCTACGTAATCACGTGAACTAAAAACAAGGAAGAGATTTACAGCACGAGTCAAACGCGGGAACGAAGATAAATGACGTTCATTTTTGAGTGTCTTTTAATACTGTGTAAGCATACATATTAACACATGTGCAATTAAACGTGTGCACTTAACGGGGTGATTTCTCAGGCTTAAAAGCTCGCCTTTTATCAAACGCGGGAACAAAGGTAAATAACGTTAGTTTTTGAGTGTCTTTTAATACTGTGTAAGTATACATATTAACACGTGCAATTAAACGTGTGCATTTACGGGGTGATTTCTCAGGCTTAAAAGCTCGCCTTTTATTAAAGAGGTAAATGCAAACTGTTTTCATTCTGAAGGGCACAAACCACGTTAGATTTCATGCTCAAGAGTAAACTCAGCACACAGCTTGGTCATATTACAACCGGTTCATTTTCCTCAGTTTAAAAAGGTTTACTTTTCTTCTTAATAAAATTTTTAAAGCAGTACTTCGCCGCTGCGAAGCGCGGGTATTTTGATATATATCAAAATATATTGCGTCATCACGCCTCCCACGTAAGCACGTGAACTGACCCGCTGCCGTTTGCAATGCCATATTTGCGAGATACAAGTTTAATGAGAAGACACGAGGTATGGACATTGCAACATCACACAAGACAGCGGCTCACGTGAAGTGACTGAACGCAGCAGGAGTGATCACTTCGATGAATCAAACCTGTTCAAAAAACACATTACACAATTGGTAAGGTATGAAAACAATATGAAACCGATTGTGAATTTGCGTACAGCCACTGAAACTTTGTGACGCCACGAGACTTCAGGTCACGTGTCTGCAAAACAACCTCATTGAGGCAACTATTTTTACTGGCGGTGGCTCAGGGGAGAGAGTTTTTATTCCTCGCATCCCCGTTATACCCTCTGATCTCCCATTTCAATTCAAACGCCTACAATTTCCAGTAAGGCTCTGCTTCGCAATGACAATTAATAAGTCTCAGGGACAGACCCTACAAAAGGTTGGCATTGATTTGAGGCAGGACTGCTTTTCACATGGCCAACTGTACGTTGCATGCTCAACAGTAAGCTACCACACAGCTTGGTCATATTACAAGCAGAGGGGCGAACTGACAACGTGGTAGACAAAGAGATCCATAACAAATAATTATTGATTCATTTTCCCTCAGTTTAAAAAGGTTTACTTTTCTTCTTAATAAAAATTTTAAAGCAGTACTTCGCCACTGCGAAGCGCGGGTATTTTGATATATATATGTAGATATGTGTATATATATATGTAGATATGTATATATATATATATATATATATATATATATATATATATGTATATATGTAGATATGTATATATGTGTATGTATATATATGTTTGTGTGTGTGTGTGTATTATATATATATATATATGACAGCAACACTCATAACAATGACAACACAATTACATATACAGTATATATATATATATATATATATATATATATGTGTGTGTGTGTAAATGTATGTATGTATGTATGTATGTCTAGAGATATATATATATATATATATATATATATATGTAGATATGTATATATATGTGTATATATATATATGTAGATATGTGTATATATGTAGATATGTAAATACAGTATATATGTAGATATGTAAATATATATGTATATATGTGTCTGTGTGTATATATATATATATATATACACACAGTATATATATGTGTATGTATGTGTATATGTATATATGTATATGTGTGTGTATGTACTGTATGTGTGTATATATATGTTGATATGTGTATATATATATGTATATATATGTGGATGTGTATATGTATATTTATGTTTATGTGTGTGTATATTATATATATATAAGACAGCAACACTCATAACAATAACAACACAATTACATTGACAATCATGTTACGTTATTTTTAGAATGTTTCCTTTTCTTTTTCATAACCTCTTTAACACACTACTTCTCCGCTGCGAAGCGCAGGTATTTTGCTAGTTTAATATAAATGCTGGCATCCTTTCCTGTATATTTTCTTTGTATGCTGTTCTTAAGAGGCATTCTAATTTCTCTAAACCAATTAGTTTTCTTTTTTCAATTAGTTATTGTAGAAACAGACTGGCGCGGGCACCTTCAGCCCCAATTAAGGCACTCGGAGTCTCAGGACAGGCAGCAGAATTAAGATTTATTGTACGGCGCACTGATCGCCGATGACACTGCTATCGTGGGCTGCATCAGGAATGGGCTGGAGGAGGAGTATAGGGACCTTATCAAGGACTTTGCTAAATGGTGCGACTCAAACCACCTACAACTGAACACCAGCAAAACCAAGGAGCTGGTAGTGGATTTTAGGAGGCCCAGACCCCTCATGGACCCCGTGATCATCAGAGGTGACTGTGTGCAGATGGTGCAGACCTATAAATATCTGGGAGTGCAGCTGCATGATAAATTAGACTGGACTGCCAATACTGATGCTTTGTGCAAGAAAGGACAGAGCCGACTATACTTCCTTAGAAGGCTGGCGTCCTTCAACATCTGCAATAAGATGCTGCAGATGTTCTATCCGACAGTTGTGGCGAGCGCCCTCTTCTACGCGATGGTGTGCTGGGGAGGCAGCATTAAGAAGAAAGACGCCTCATGCCTGGACAAACTGGTGAGGAAGGCAAGCTCTATTGTTGGCATGGAGCTGGACGGTTTGACATCTGTGGCAGAGTGAAGGGCGCTCAGCAGGCTCCTGTCAATTATGGAGAATCCACTGCATCCACTAAATAGTATCATCTCCAGACAGAATAGCAGCTTCAGTGACAGACTTCTGTCACTGTCCTGCTCCACTGACAGATTGAGAAGATCGTTCCTCCCCCAAACTATGCGACTCTTCAATTCCACCCAGGATAAACGTTAACATTTAACATTATACAAAGTTATTGTCTGTTTTTCACCTGCATTATTATTATTATCAATCTTTAATTTAATATTATTTATTGTATCAGTATGCTGCTGCTGGATAATGTGAATTTCCCATTGGGATTAATAAAGTATCTATCTGTCTATCTACAGACTCGCTACAGATGCAATGAGTGCCCAGCCATGGGCCTCTCTGACATTTATTACAATTCTTATCATACAAGTGTCACACACATGCGCATGGGAGGCAGCTAAAGGGCTTGAGTAAGGGCAATTCTGAGTCATACCGGAATGTGGCAGAGGGCACGGACTCTTTTTCTCCCTTTCCTGCAGACCATTCACGGGAGAGTCCACCTGGCCCTCTTGATGTCACTTCCGGGTCCGAGCCTATGGAAGAAGACCTTGTTGGTTCCGGCCCCTGTGATGTCACGTCCGGGCTCGAGCCTATGGCTGAAGACCTTCATATGCCCGACCCCTTTGACCTCACTTCTTGTCTTCCCCTTTTAAAGCCTCCACCTTTCCCTATTCCCTCAGTTCTGTTTTGGACTCACAGCAGTGCTATCAACAATCTCAATTTGCAGCCAGGAAACCAAATATACAGGTGGCTGCCCCAAACCTTGCTATGGCTCTTTGTGGCTTTTGTGACAGTGGCGTAGCCGGCAGGATGTAAAGGTCCTGGAAGAAAACGGGACAGGACCTGCAATGTACCCAGGTGGGAGCGTACCGGGGCCGAGTTTTTAGGAGGGGAGGGTGTCCCGTGGTTCAGAGAGACTCAGTACGGGCTCTGCTCCCGGCACGCTTCACTAGGCAACCTAGGCAGGCCAGGGAGTGTTTGGGAGGGGCTCACAGAGTTGGGCTGCTCCGGAGGGGGGAGGCAAAAGGGGCTTATTATGCTCTCTTGGAGGAGAGTCCCTGCCTCCCTGTGAAACCAGAGCCCCGATTTCCACCTAGGGGTGCCCCAGACTGGCAGGTGAGTAGAATAAGAAACTGGAGATTGGACCCAGAGCGGCTGACCCACAAATAAGCCTGGTCCTTTTAGGCAGTGGTAGGGCAGTGGTTACGGCCACATGAGAAAAAGCCCTACCAAATAATAGAGCAGGTAGTGAAAGTGCTTCCCCATGGCTTCACCCAGCCGGTCTGGGGTAAGCAGTTTAAGAACCTGGCAGAGCTTGTAGAGCTTCTGAAGACACAAAGGATGGCCTCACAATCTGAGGGAGCAGAACCTTCCCTTTGTTGAACTCAGCTGGAGTACGTCCCAAAACCTAGCTCCCCCCGTACAACCTGGAGCTTGTGCCAACGTCCCCGGACTCGTGGACACGCAAACCACTTGGAGGCGAGAGGGATGCAGTTAGAGGGGGAGGAGGAGTTGGTGTGCTCTGACTAACCCGTTGGCAGTCCCAAATACAGGAGTGGTGATCATAAACGAATACAAGACCACAGCCTTGTTCGATTCTGGCAGCAACATTACCATTGTTGCCCACCGGTTTGTGCTGCCGTGACAATGGTTAAGGATTAAGACCAGTATAGTCCACAGAGAAATCTGCTGGTACAGGTCCGTCAGTTACAGAGGATCGGTACGGAAACTAACCATGGCCGTCATCCCGAATCCACCACATCTGGTGATACTGGGGCGGGACTGGTCGGCCCGGACCCTCTCTCTCTTTTGCAGTTTCAATTTGGAGAAATGCCGGCTTCTTTTAAAAGGGAGCAGTGGAATGATGATTCCCTTAAGTTTGCCAAAAATGCAGTGGTCGTGGTCAAAGGCCAACACACTAACCAGTCGATGCCACAGGGTCCTCATTTTGTGTTGGAAAACAACCTTCTGTATCGCGTAGCTGAGCATGATGGGCAGGAGAGGAGGCTACTGCTAATCCCGCGGACCTTCTTGCGGCAGGTCTGTGAGTTAGCACACACCCACTTCCTAGGTGGCCATTTAGGCACCAAGAAAACCCGGGAGCGGATCAAGCTCTGCTTTCACTGACCGGGAATCAATGAGGAGGTTTGTCGCTTTTGCACTTCCTGCCTGGAGTGTCAATTGTGACAGATTCCTAGGGAGGACCGTGCTCCTCCTGTTCCTATTCCCCTTATTGATGTCCCCTTTCACAGAATTGGGGTCAATTTAGTTGGACCTCTACAGCCCTTCAGCCCGAGGACACAAGTGCATTTTAGTCCTCGTGGATTATGCCACCAAATACCTTGAAGCTGTTCCTTTGCGCTCAGCTAATTCTAAAGCCATCGGATGGGAATTTGTAGGGGTCTTTGCGCATGTTGGCATTCCAAAGGAGGTCCTGACGGACCAAGGGATGCCCTTTACCTCGGAGACGTTCAAGGAGACTGGCAAGTTACTTAAAATAAAGCATCTAAAGACCGCAGTATATCAGCCTCAAACCGACGGTTTGGTAGAGAGGTTCAATCAGACTCTGAAACAAATGCTTCGTAAGGTGGTCAAAAAGAATGGAAGAAACTGGGACCAGCTCTTCCCCCTCGTCCTTTTTGCCTATCGGGAAGTCCCACAAGCCTCCACGGGGTTCTCCCCTTTTGAATTATTGTATGGGCATCAACCTTGGGGCATATTAGATATCCTAAAAGAAGGATGGGAAGAAGAGGCTCTTCCCTCTACAAATATATTGGAGTAAATCACCCAATTACCCGATAGATTTGGTAAAATTTGGCCCCTCCTTAAAAGTCACATGGAAGAGGCCACAAGCAGCACAGGTCTAATATTATGACCGTGGCATGTCTCTCCGGGAGTTCCGCCCAGGAGATTGCGTCATGGTCCTAGTACCTACCTCCCACTCTAAGTTGCTTGCCCATTGGCAAAGTCCCTACGAAGTTAAGGAGAGGAAAGGACTCGTCAACTATTTGGTGAGTCAACCCAATTGTTGGCCGAGGGAGAGGGTTTATTATGTAAACCTGCTGAAACCGTGGAAGAACAGGGATCCCGATCCCTCCTCCGGTCAGCCCCACTCACTCTTTGCTCACACAGCTAGCCTTAAATTTGGTGTGTATTTAAGTCCCAGACAATGACAGGAGCTGGAAACAGTTATCCTGTCCATCCTGGAGGTTGTGAGTGAAAACCCCAGAAGGACCCATCTGATTGAGCATGACATTGTGACAGAGCCCAGGGTTATAGTCCGAGAAGGTCCGTATCATCTTCCCGAGGCAAAAAGAGCTGAAGTGGAGCTTGAGATCAAGCACATGCTGGAACTAGGAGTAATCAAGGAAGTCATAGTCCCTGGTCCAGTCCCATTGTATTGGTCGCTAAGCCTGACGGGAATTGGAGGTTTTGTATCAACTTCTGTCGACTTAATCAAGTCTCCCAATTTGATGCTTATCCAATGCCACCAGTGGATGACCTGCTTGAGAGGCTTGGACAGGCTCAATATTTGACCACGCTGGACATGACAAAGGAGTACTGGCAGATTCCTTTGACGGACTCTGAGAAGGTTAAGACCGCATTTAGTACCCCTACTGGGCACTGGCAGTATCATGTCCTTCCATTTGGGTTACACGGGGCTCTGGCAACCTTCCAGCATCTGGTGGACAAAGTGTTCAGGCCTCATAACTCATACAGTGCTGCCTACCTGGATGACGTGGTCATCTATTCCAGCACATGGATTGAACACCTACTGCAGGTAAAAGCGGTATTGCGGACACTTGGTGAGGCTGGGCTTCGGATTAATCCCAAGAAATGTTTCTTTGGATTGAGCGAAGCCAAGTATTTAGGCTACCTGGTGGGTCGGGGTACAGTGAAACCACACTGCTCCAAAGTAGATGCCATTTTGAAATGGCCCTGTCCGTGAACCAAGCGGCAGGTCCAAAGCCTTTCTCTAGTTAACAGGGTACTACCACTGGTTTGTGCCCCGGATCTCGGAAAAAGCAGCACCCCTGACTGATTTGACAAAGAAGAGGGCCTCAAACATTGTGGTATGGACTGAAAAGACAGCCACTGCATTTAGTGACTTGAAGCAGGTCCTTATGTCCACACCTATTTTGAAAGCACCTAACTTTTCTTTACCTTTCATCCTCCAGACAGACGCTTTGGACACAGGCCTAGGGGCTGTGCTGAGCCAAAGTGTCGATGGTGTGGAACACCTCATCATGTTCCTGAGCCGGAAACTGTTGGACCGGGAGACCAGGCATGTGGAGGTGGAGAGAGACGCTTTGGCGATTAAATGGGCAATTACCCAGCTGAGGTACTACCTGTTGGGCCGGGAATTCACCCTTGTCACGGACCATACACCTTTACAGTGGATGGCCTTGCACAAGGAGTCGAATCCGCGGGTCACCAGGTGGTTTCTTGACCTCCAGCCATACAAGTTTTCGCTCATTCATCGTCAGGGCACTCTTCACGCCAACGCTGATGCTCTTTCTTGTGTTCACGACCTCTTGGTTAAGGTCGCCTGACCCGATGGGTCTGGGCTGAGGGGGGGACCTTGTCACACACGTGCGCATGGAAGGCAGCTAAAAGGCTTGAGTAAGGGCAGTTCCGAATCAAACCAGGATGTGGCAGAGTGCACTGACTCTTTTTCTCCCTTTCCTGCAGACCATTCACGGAAGATTCCACCTGGCCCTCTAGACGTCACTTCCGGGTCCGAGCCTATAGAAGAAGACCTTGCTGGCTCAGGCTCCTATAATGTCACGTCCAGGCTCAAACCTATGGCTGAAGAACTTCATGAGCCCAACCCCTTTGACCTCACTTCCTGTCTCCCACTTTAAAAGCCTCCACCTTTTCTCTATTCCCTCAGTTCTGTTTTGTGCACAGCAGTGCTATCAATAATCTCGATTTGCAGCCAGGAAACCAAATACACGGATGGCTGCCCCAAACTTTGCTATGGCCTTCTGTTGTTCTTCGACTTTCAGCGTCTACAGTTTCTGGTGGCCCGTACGGGGACAGAGACGGCCAAGCGACTCCTTGAGCAGAATCATCCAGAGGACCGGTGAAAGGACCGATTCCAGCCGGATCAGGAGGACCAGCTCCGGAAAAAATTAGGACTGGCCTGCCTCTGGTGAGTTCTGAGTGGGAAGTCCTTGTCCTCCTCTGATTTTTCCTGAAAGTCGAGTGAACTGGGAACTTCCAGACGGGAGGAAAAATTCTTGGTGAGTAGACCGAGGGAGTCCGACCAGGGAAAACAAACCAGGCAGTGAGTGGACCGGAAGGTATAGATAACCTCTCAGAAATAAAACAGTGTAAAGATTATGAATGTTAACTCTTTTAGGGCGGATGTCGACTTTTGTCGACAGGAGGGGTTGAAGGCTAATGTCGACAAAAGTCGACATCCAGGGATAGGGGGCGACAATCAGCTGTTAATGGCGACAAATCTCACTGTCATGTCACAGGCATTCCCTCTGTGCTTGGAGGAATGCTAGACTCGTTGACTCGGCAAATAAACCTTGCGTGTGCGTGAGTTGCGAAATGTAAACAAAGGCAAGATGGCACCGACATGTGAAAAGGCAGCGAAGCGAGTGCAGAAAAGAAAACACGGCAGACGATGTTTTGCGCATTATCGCGGAGTCGGACTCTTGATTTTTCAGAATCGGATTTTGTTGGCAGTGATCAGGAGATTGAGCAAGAGAGTGAGACGCAGGCATCAGCTGATCAGACACCAGCCGATGCCACGCCAGCGGATCTGCTGCCAGTTGAGTGCCTTCGCGCAGCCGATGCATCTACGGCAAGGTTCGCATGGAATAAATACACAGACATTGATCCGTTGAGAGCCGATCTGGCTACCGGAGTTTACAAGACGGCATGGCTTGCTGTTGGACACGATAGATCACCAGCTGCTGTACTTCAGGCTGCTCTCTCCTGATGCTGCTTTTCAGCTACTGTCAGACGAGACAAACAGGTAGGCAGAGAGTTTTTTTGAATCACGGGCTGCGTTTGCATCGCATTCTCGTTTTTCAAAGTGGAAACCCACAACGAAAGACGAGATGAAGCGCACTGTGGCATTACAAATAGAGATGGGACAGAACTGGTGATATAACTTCAGGGAGCATTGGTCCAAACGTGTTTTGTCCCCTGGTGGCTTAGGTACGTGCTGCTGCAAAGTTTTATTCACTTCTGTAATAAACGGAAGCAAATCCCATGGGGTGAGCCAGGCTATAATGCCATACATAAAGTTCATAAAGTTTCAGAAGATGAAAAGAGGTGACAATACGGTTTTCATGCAGGCAGAAAACTTGGTGGCAGTGGCATGGCACGATGGCAAATGGGTGACTTGTCTCTCTACAGTACACACTAACAATATATGTGAGAAAGTGCAGCAACAGACAATTGAAAAATAGGCACCAAAGCAACACGTATTGTAAGGAGTGCAATGTGGCAATGACTGAAATTGGCTGCTTTGAGCGAGATCAGACTTTGCTGTGTAAAATGTATGTGATATGTATGTGAAATCATAGAGTATGCAGGCTCATACAACATGCAAGACAGTAACATTTGTCAAAAGTAAATATTTTTTGTTGATTTGATATGTTAAACAATTGCTTTGTGTTCTTTTAGTTAGTTTGGAAAAATATTCAGCCCTGGGAGAAAAGAAACAAAAAAAAAATTAGCCCTAAAAGAGTTAAGGATGTGAGTTAGTACACTCCCTAGGAAACGGAGAAGTCTCTTAGAAAGAAAAAGCAAAATAAAGGAAGGGAGTGAGAAGAATAGATAAATAAATGAACATTTCGTGATTGGGAAAAAGCACTATTATGGGAGGGTGAGACTCTTTGCTCCAACGGTCTGGTTATATACTGAACTCAACGGGTCTCTCAAGGAATCGATCACCTAAACAGCGGTAACCAGCGGCCTTCGGGTGAGACTGTTAGTCCGCTAATCAGGTTGATCGTCCCGGTGGACAGGAGGTACCGGGAGTGAAGCGACAATTGGGGCTGGTTTAGCAAAAAGATTGCGGAAAACTCACTGGCCATGGGGAAAACTAATAGTAAACTGGATAAAACTCCTTTGAGAAACCAAAAGCCCCTGTTGGAAGGATTATTTTCAGGTATCACAAAATCCAAGTAAGGGGGAGGGAGAAAATTGAATATTAAAGCCGATTGAAATTGGAAAACTCTTCTGCTTTGCAAAATATGAATCCACATACTCATCTGTGACTGAATAAAGACTAAATTGATTGAACTATTCCTGTCTTCCTCAGGTGTTACTTCCACAGTTTATTTTCACCCGAAGAGATCCCCTCCTGTCGGAGAACCCGAGTGAAGGTGCAAATTGCAGACAGGAATAAAATCGATGACCAGTGAGCACAACTGCTTTACTGTCTGGGAGAGGTACTGGGAACGTAACGATCCTCTTGGAATGAGACAGTAGTCTCCTAATTAGAAGAGAGAGGTGGAAGTTTAGTAAAAAGGGAAAGTACCTCCCGGTCGGAGATTCGCTAAGGAAAGAAATTGAAAAAACAGGGTGTGAATGAGGAGCCTTTCTTCGGAGGATTGTTTTCGGAAAACGTACCAAGGAAAAAAAGGCGGCTCTCCAAGACGTTACACAGAACAGAAAACAGGGTTACATTTAGAAAATAATGTAAACGGTGGAATAAACAGAATGGGGGCAGGTGGCCAGTAGAAGGCTCTGGTGATAGGAGTGAAATACAGGAAGTTAGGAAGATTGCATATAGAAATGCACGAGGGTGCTGTAGTCGAGAAAATGGAAATGTTTGATAGATGGGAATTGATAATTAAAGATAGAGCCCTGAAGTGCAGAAGTGCAATGAGGGAAGGCAAAGCCAAATGAAACTTATAGCAGAAAAAGAAAAGTTGTTCTTGATAATGCAAGAACCATCCGAAAAGTCCAGATAAAAGAAGGAAGAATAAGTAAATAAAAATAATATACATAAAAAAGAGGAAGAACAGATTATACCTTGATTTAGCAATAGTATGTGTTTCCCCTCCCTTTGAGGACAGTAGTCCACCGCCACCCCTTGGGGCAGCTGGAGGAATTAATGAGGGAGAGGAAGAAGATGGTCCCGATGATTTCTAAAATGAACAGTTTCAGCCAGAGAGGGGTGAAGAAGAGGGAGAGGGTAGAGATCACCACTGACCTCAGTTACGATCGGTGCAAGCAAGTACTGCGGCACAAAGACATGGCTTGGGGGAAAGGGATGCCTCATAAGCCCCGATTCTGACCCCTCAGGGTCAAACATGAATATGAAAAGAGGGAATTTCAAGCACCATTAATACAAGTGCCCATTCCACAATATAACGTACAATAGCCTGACTCAGATTAAAACTGTCCCACCTTGATGGTGCAAAGAAACTGGGACCTGCAAGAATTAAAAGAGATGGTGCAGGAATTGCTGAACCAGTTCATGACGGAGGAGAAACAGTTAGATGACATGTACAAGCACAAATAAATGCAAAATATGTCAGCCCAGTGAACTTGTTTGGACAGACTTGATGGCCCGCCTGTGCCTTTGCATCTCAGTTATGAAAAAAGGGAGTGAAGGTCACATCAGAACAACACACCGCCCTTGCACTGACCACCACCATTACATGCTCTTATGCTGCCTTGATTGTTTATGTTTTTCTCAAAACAGCAAAAATCTCTGCTGTCCTGGGTTCCTCTTGGATTACAGTATTCAAAATCTTTTTAGTGTATTGCATGATTTTTGGACTGCATTATAGAGAAGTCTAGCTCTCTCTGACTTTTTAGCTGTTGCTGTCAGAAAAAGAGACTACAGTAATCCCTCACTATATCGCGCTTCGCCTTTCGCGGCTTCACTCCATCGCGGATTTTATATGTAAGCATATTTAAATATATATCGCGGATTTTTCGCTGCTTCGCGGGTTTCTGCGGACAATGAGTATTTTAATTTCTGGTACATGCTTCCTCAGTTGGTTTGCCCAGTTGATTTCATACAAGGGACGCTATTGGCAGATGGCTGAGAAGCTACCCAACTTACTTTTCTCTTGCGCTGACTTTCTCTGATCCTGACGTAGGGGGATTGAGCAGGGGGGCTGTTCGCACACCTAGACAATACGGACGCTCGTCTAAAAATGCTGAAAGATTATCTTCACGTTGCCATCTTTTGTGCAGCTGCTTCCTGAAACGACATGCTGCACGGTGCTTCGCATACTTAAAAGCTCGAAGGGCACGTATTGATTTTTGACTGAAAGACAAACTCTGTCTCTCTCTCTCTCTCTCTTTGTCTGCTCCTGACGGAGGGGGTGTGAGCTGCCACCTTCAACAGCTTTGTGCCGCGGTGCTTCGCATACTTAAAAGAAAAACAGCCCTATTGATTTGTTTGCTTTTCTCTCTATCTCTCCGACAACCTGTGCTCCTGACACGCACTCCTTTGAAGAGGAAGATATGTTTGCATTCTTTTAATTGTGAGACTGAACTGTCATCTCTGTCTTGTCATGGAGCACAGTTTAAACTTTTGAAAAAGAGACAAATGTTTGTTTGCAGTGTTTGAATAACGTTCCTGTCTCTCTACAACCTCCTGTTTTTCTGCGCAAATCTGTGACCCAAGCATGACAATATAAAAATAACCATATAAACATATGGTTTCTACTTCACGGATTTTCTTATTTCGCAGGTGGCTCTGGAACGCAACCCCCGCGATGGAGGAGGGATTACTGTATTTGCATAAGGAACTGTTATAACCCAGCAGAATTGGGTGCAGCAGTATCTTTCTCTTTTGTCACAACAACTGCTTTTCTTCTGGAGTGGTTCTATCCCACAGATCTCCATTGCTAAATCCGCTTGCTTTCAGTGGCATAATGTGAGAAATGGGTATTAGCATGTCAGGAAGGGGAGGATTGGGAGTATGTGGGACCTGATATTTAGTTCACCCCAGATAGATCTGTTAAGAAAATTGCAGTAGGACGAGTTGTACCTGTAACCCGATCGCTCTGTCATTCATCTTCCACCTCTCCACCTACACCCATGCTGTTTACCCTTCAAATCTTTTAGTTAGATTCGCTCCACTCATCTCTCTGGGTACAAGGGAAATAATATTTTGTCTAAATAGCTCATGTTGAACCCTTGGTCATTTTCCCCAAAGTCAGCCTTCCGTTTACCTTGTGCACAGTATCTTTTTTTCGCTTGAGGCTGAGGCCAGTATTACCATTGTTCATGCTGACTTAGTTAAGCGGGGTGCTATTATTCCGATCCAATACTCTCCTGTGAACTCTCCTATTCTACCAGTTAGAAAAGCAGATGGCTCATGACGGTTCATTCAGGACCTTCGCGGAGTCAATGCTGCTCTACACCCTAGGACTCCTATAGTCCCGAATCCTTCCACTATTCTCTCTACAGTCCCGTCCACTGCTGTGTGGTTTTCTGTAACTGATCTCGCGAATGCTTTCTTTTCAATTCCTGTTCACCCAGACTTCAAGTTCTGGTTTGCATTCACTTTTAAAGTGAAGCGTTGGACCTGAACTGTGATGCCGCAGGGATAAACAGAGGCTCTGTGTATGTACATGCATGCGTGTGAGTGTGTGTGCGCGCGTGTCCGTGTGTGTATTGACAAAGATAAAAATTAAAAGGCTATTGGCCAAAGGGGGTAGTGTCCTGGTGCAATATGTAGCTGAGTTGCTTTTATGCTCTGAGGCTCAGGAATAATGCGAAGAAGACAAAAATGTTTTGTTGGTATTCCTAGCGGAAAACAAGGTGACCTGGGAAAAAGTTGCAACTAATTAAAGCAAAGTGAAATACCTGGGTGATGATTTGACTGCAGGGGAAGTGTATTAATACAGTATGTTGACGACTTATTGGTCTTGTAGCGATACAGAGGAAGCATGCGCGCAAGATACAGAATCATTGTTAAGATATCTTGCAGAAAATGGCCACAAAGTCTCTAAAACAAAGCTGCCGCTGATTCAAACCACTGTCAAGTACTTGGGGCATGACATCACTTGTGGTACCAGAGCTCTGTCAAAAGACCGCATAACCACTATCCAAAATCTTCCAAGGCCCGTCATGAAACAACAGGTTATGTCTATACTAGGCATTCTTGGTTACTGTCGACAATGGATCCTAAATTTTTCTGAAAGAGCACAGCCCTTATAAAATCTAGCTCACACTGTCGAGCTTCCTCTTTCTGGCCGCATACAGTGGAATGAGCAGGCTGAGAAGGGTCTATGTGATTTAAAGTGCACAACTTTCTGCGCCTGCTTTAGGACTCCCTGACTATTCTCGTCCATTCAATCTCTTTGTGGACGAAAAGGGGGGATCTACAGTGCATCCAGAAAGTATTCACAGCGCATCACTTTTTCCACATTTTGTTATGTTACAGCCTTATTCCACAATGGATTAAATTCATTTTTTTTCCTCAGAATTCTACACACAACACCCCATGATGACAACGTGAAAAAAGTCTACTTGAGGTTTTTGCAAATTTATTAAAAATAAAAAAACTGAGAAATCCCATGTACATAAGTATTCACAGCCTTTGCTCAATACTTTGTTGATGCACCTTTGGCAGCAATTACAGCCTCAAGTGTTGTTGCATATGATGCCACAAGCTTGGCACACCTATACTTGGCCAGTTTCGCCCATTCCTCTTTGCAGCACCTCTCAAGCTCCATCAAGTTGGATGGGAAGCGTTGGTGCACAGCCATTTTAAGATCTCTCCAGAGATGTTCAATCGGATTCAAGTCTGGGCTCTGGCTGGGCCACTCAAGGACATTCACAGAGTTGTCCTGAAGCCACTCCTTTGATATCTTGGCTGTGTGCTTAGGGCTGTTGTCCTGCTGAAAGATGAACCGTTGCCCCAGTCTGAGGTCAAGAGCACTCTGGAGCAGGTTTTCATCCAGGATGTCTCTGTACATTGCCGCAGTCATCTTTCCCTTTATCTTGACTAGTCTCCCAGTTCCTGCCGCTGAAAAACATCTCCACAGCATGATGCTGCCACCACCATGCTTCACTGTAGGGATGGTGCCAGGTTTCCTCCAAACATGACGCCTGGCATTCACACCAAAGAGTTCAATCTTTGTCTCATCAGACCAGAGAATTTTCTTTCTCATGGTCTGAGAGTCCTTCAGGTGCCTTTTACTAAGGAGTGGCTTCTGTCTGGCCACTCTACCATACAGGTCTGATTGATGGATTGCTGCAGAGATGGTTGTCCTTCTGGAAGGTTCTCCTCTCTCCACAGAGGACCTCTGGAGCTCTGACAGAGTGACCATCGGGTTCTTGGTCACCTCCTTGACTAAGGCCCTTCTCCCCCGATCGCTCAGTTTAGATGGCCGGCCAGCTCTAGGAAGAGTCCTGGTGGTTTCGAACTTCTTCCACTTACAGATGATGGAGGCCACTGTGCTCATTGGGACCATCAAAGCAGCAGAAATTTTTCTGTAACCTTCCCCAGATTTGTGCCTTGAGACAATTCTGTCTCAGAGGTCTACAGACAATTCCTTTGACTTCATGCTTGGTTTGCACTCTGACATGAACTGTCAACTGTGTGATGTTATATAGACAGGTGTGTGCCTTTCCAAATCATGTCCAGTCAACTGAACTTACCACAGGTGGACTCCAATTAATCTGCAGAAACATCTCAAGGATGATCAGGGCAAACAGGATGCACCTGAGCTCAATTTCGAGCTTCATGGCAAAGGCTGTGAATACTTATGTACATGTGCTTTCTCAATTTTTTTACTTTTAATAAATTTGCAAAAACCTCAAGTAAACTTTTTTCACGTTGTTATTATGGGGTGTTGTGTGTAGAATTCTGAGGAAATAAATGAATTTAATCCATTTTGGAATAAGGCTGTAACATAACAAAATGTGGAAAAAGTGATGCGCTGTGAATACTTTCCAGATGCACTGTATGAATGCAATACTAACACAGCTCCATGGAGAAAACCATAGGCCAGTAGCTTATTTTTAAAAAAAAACTGGATCCAGTGGCTACGGGACTTCCGACTTGTCTTAGAGCAGTAGCAGCAACAACGGAGGCTGTGCTGGCAAGCACAGATATCATACTCATGAGTCCCCTGACAGTAAAAGTGCCTCATGCTGTTCACTCCATCTTAGTCCAGCCCAAAACCTCACACCTCACTACTGCAAGGGCAATACACTATGAAAATGTACTCTGTACTCTGTCAAATGTCACTATTGAAAGATGCTCGACCCTGAATCCTGCTACCCTACTTCCCACTGAGGGAGAGGGGGAACCACACAACTGCCATGACAAGATAACTAAGGTCCTGAAACCCAGGCCAGACCTCCAGGAAACTCCACTAGAAACAGGAAAAGTACTTTATGTGGACAGCTGTTCCTTGTGATTAGATGACGGGACACTCTCCACCAGTTATGCAGTGGTCAAAGGAGACCACTTACTTGGAGCAAATCGAATCTCTTCTAGTTTAAGCACACAAGCTGCTGAGCTAATAGCTCTTACCTGAGCTTGGCAATTGTCTGAAGGGAAAGTCATAACCATTTACATAGATTCCAGATACGCCTTCGGAGTCTGTCATGATCATGGGGCATTATGGAAATTAAGGGGATTCAAAGCCAGTCCTGGTAAGCCATCGAAACTGGCAATCGTTAAATGCCAAGCCAATACTAGAAAACAAGACTCAGTCAGCCAAGGAAATGAACTGGCTGGCCACTTTGCTAAACAGGCTGCCTATAATAATACACCAGTCTCTTTTTATTCCAACAGAAGGATGACAAAGACCCTGATAATCAAATTATTTCTGTACAGAGCGCCGCCACTGACCGAGAAAGGATAAAGTGGTCCCGAGAAGCATCCCTCTCTGATGGGGTCTGGACGCATAAGTAAACTAACAAACCTTTCCTCCCAAAGGCTTCTTTTCCAGGGATGGCAAAAATTGCACACGGCCTGGATCACGCAGGAAAAGATGCTATGACTCAGGATGTCGAGCGACACTGGGAAACCACAGGGTTCTCTACATATGCTGAACAATTCTGCCGACGATGCGCACTATGCCAAAGGTTTAATGTAGGTAAAGGTATGCAAGTAAGCCCCGCCATCACTCCTAACCCAATGGGTCCATTCGAACACCTCCAAATGGACTTCATTGAGTTAACACCATCTAAAGGCTACCGTTATTGCTTGGTAATTGTCGATGTGTTCTCCCGATGGGTGGAAGCTTTTCTCTCTAAACATGCAGATGCAAAAACTGTGGCCAAAGCTCTAATAAAAGAAATCATTCCAAGATGTGGAATACCACAGAAACTGCAGACCAATAACGGTACCCACTTTGTGAATTCTGTAATAAATGAGCTGACTACTTGGCTCCAGATAGATGTACATCATTACTGCAAATACCATCCCCAAAGTGGAGGTATTATAGAAAGGTGCAATGGCACCCTAAAATCAAAATTGGCAAAAATCTGTGAGCAGACAAACTTAACCTGGCCAGATGCTCTACCCCTGGCCTTGATGGGGTTGAGAGGAAGGAAACATTGGAATCAACGTCGCTGGAGGGGACCATTCCAGGTGCTGCTATCTACACCCCACGTCGTTAAAGTCCAAGGACTTCCTGTCTGGATCCACGTTTCACACTGCAAAAGATGGCACCCATAATTTTTGCAATCTGGGAGTTGTTTCACTATGTAATCCTGATTGATGGTCTTCAAATTCCCATTCTGAATTATGAAGTAGGGAAAACATCCTCAGTACAGGTTGACTTTTGCTTGGTTATTCCCTGCGCACTGGACAGACAAGACAAATGGAGGTGGTCTGAAAAATACAGCTGTGTGACTCGACCCGGGTATAGTCTGCGATATAAGTGGTTGAAGGTTATTGTTACACAATTAAGAACAGATTCCTGTCATGCATGTGCCATTACTAAACCCAATCTCCTAGTTGTATTCCTTCCCAATAACCTTTTTTAATTGTGATATTTTTAAGGATACACATAACTTTCCTGGTTGCCCTTTCAAGTGTATCTTAATGTCAGGAAGTACATGCTAGAAATGCTCCTAACTGAAAAGTGAGGATTGTGTGTGTTGTGTTCAGCAACAGTTGCTGTACTTTTATTCCTAACAACACTGCCACTGATGGTTCCATTACCCATGCTTTAGCTGGCCTCCCCTCCCTATCTATCGAATTAGCAGGAAACTCAGGAATAGCTAACCCACTTGATGAAATTTTCCAAAAATGGTTCGTTTCTTGGGCCGGTTGGATTAAAACTGTTCTCATAACTGTCCTTATTTCTCTGGCAGTTTTCATGCTTTTTGGTTGCGGTCTTATCCCATGCATCTGAGCCCTCTTACAAAGGCTTATCAACGCTTCCATTACTAGGGCTTATCTCCTCAGTGCTGACCCTGACTCCCAGTACACACCTTTTCTCTCATCCCCCGACCCCTTTCCTGAACTCTTTCCCAACTATGATGATGCAGAAGTCTAATCGACAAAGTTCACATTTAATGTGCAAAGGGGGGAATTGAGAAAGAATATTTAGAATTAAGGTGCTTGTCTTTCCAAATAATAAAAGTATGATGCTAATAGAACTATAAGAAGAGTGACACTTATGTATTAAATAAGAATGTGCTAACTGAACAAATGTAATCTAATGCAGATACTAAAGCTATAAGAACATAATTTCTTTATAACTGATGTATTGTACTGAACTAACCTTTATGTAACCCTTGATATTTTATGAGCAATGTGCGTGCAAGAAAGAATGAGGAAATTAATATTGTCTGAATCTGCTTAGGTTGCACACATCCTGAGACAGTTAGCTGGCTACAGTTGATCTTGTGTGTATTGATACTGACAAGGGCTATTGCTTAAGACTGTGAATGTGGTAATCACTCTTTTAACTGTTAGAAACATTGTGCGCTCCTGCATGTTCCAATCCAGGGTGTGACCGCAAGCTATAACGATCTATGTATGAACTCGAAATGAACTGCCGCGTTTCTTTTTTTCTTCTTGTCAACGATCTTGAGTATTAAAGGAAGTCTCTGCTTCCTGCAAGCAGGCTAGCTGCCTGTGGCATCTTGAGCAAGCAGGTGCTGCAAGCCTCTTTGCCACCAAGAATAAAGAAATTTCTTTTTACTTTTAATTGGTGTCTGCCTTCTGTTGTTCTTCAACTTTCAGCGTCCACAGGCTCTTTGTGGCTTTTGTGACACAAGCCATTATTCATTCTCATCGGACTCCTATCATTCCACTACTCTAATCCTGCCTCTAATTCATTCTACCAATATTTCTTAGCTGAGGGGGTGTCAAACCCCTCTCTGTCCATCATATCTGTTTGACAAGGCCTATCCTTACTCCCTGCTAGCTCAGCAGTCACCACCAATATTTATAGTTGGAAAGTTTATATTCCCTCTCTAACAGAGGGGGTCCGTCCTTTCCAGCTCTCTTGCACGTCTGAGGTTTGGCTTATGAAATAGTCGTGGTTTCTAGCTCATACAGAATAATACAAATATGTAGGCATAAGCTTTTTTAACCCTAACATTTAGTCTTAATACCTAGGGAAATATAATCTTTCTCATGGGCTTAAAATACTTTTCTAATACATAGAGATTACCAACTTTAAGAATACATTTTTCTATATCATCTAATTTGGAAATCAAAATTACATTTCTGCACTGCAGTTTTGCACAAGCTGTCACAGGATGCACTTCAGTTGAGAGCTCATGTCCAGCTGTATAAGAACCAGCAGTACTTGGTCTTCTCTTTATCTTCACATGAACACTGGAATCTGTCAGGTTCTCTAATTTTCTTAAGAACACACAAGTGTACCGTGAGTGTCTGACCCATTGTGGTGACGCCACTGTTAATTTCCTTGTGGCGCTGAAGTTTACTCCTTTGTGATAAGCACTTGCCATATTCAGGAAAGCAATATGGTTTCTCTCAAGTATGAATTTTTCGATGGGTTGAAAGATTGCCAGCTTGTGAAAAGCACTTGCCACATTCAGAACAATGATAAGGCTTCTCTCCTGTATGAATTCTTTGGTGAATTTGAAGACTGGTCTTGAGCAAAAAGCACTTGCCACATTCAGAACAACGATACGGCTTCTCTCCTGTATGAATTCTTTGGTGAATTTGAAGACTGGTCTTGAGCAAAAAGCACTTACGACATTCAGAACAACAATAAGGCTTCTCTCCTGTGTGAATTCTTTGGTGGAGCTGAAGAGCCCCTTTTGTTGAAAATTTCTTGCCACATTCAGAACAGCAATAAGGCTTCTCTCCTGTGTGACTTCTTTGGTGGACCTGAAGAGCCGCTTTCTGTGAAAAGTTCTTTCCACATTTAGAACAGCAATAAGGTTTTACTCCTGTGTGAATGCTTTGGTGTGCATAAAGTGAACTCCTTTTTAAAAAACGTTTGCCACATTCAGAACAGCAATAAGGCTTTTCTCCTGTGTGAATTCTTTGGTGGCTCTGAAGATTCTTCTTAAGTGAAAACTGCTTGCCACATTCAGAACAGCAATAAGGTTTCTCTCCCGTATGAACTGTTTGGTGGTTCAGAAGATTGTGCTTTTCTGTAAAGTGATTGCCACATTCAGAACAGCAATAAGGCTTTTCTCCTGTGTGAATTTTTTGATGGATTTGAAGACGGCTCTTCTGCAAAAACTGCTTGCCACATTCAGAACAGCAGTAAGGCTTTTCTCCCGTGTGAATTCTTTGGTGTACCTGAAGACTGCTCTTCTGCAAAAACTGCTTACCACATCCAGAACAGCAATAAGGCTTTTCTCCAGTGTGAATTCTTTGGTGGATCTGAAGATACCATCTCTGCAAAAACTTCTTGCCACATTCAGAACAGCAATAAGGTTTCTCTCCTGTATGAATTCTTTGGTGTCTATGAAGATTGTTCTTATACAAAAACTTCTTGCCACATTCAGAACAGCAATAAGGCTTCTCTTGTGTGTGAATTCTTTGGTGGTACTTTAGATGGGTCTTTTTCAAAAACTCCTTGCCACATTCAGAACAGCAATAAGGCTTCTCTTTGTGAATTCTTTGGTGGCTCTGAAGATGGATCTTTTTCAAAAACTTGTCGCCACATTTAGAACAGCAATATGGATACTCTCTTGTGTGAATTGTTTGGTGTTTCAGAAGATTGCGCTTTTCTGAAAATCGTTTGCCACATTCAGAACAGCAATAAGGCTTCTCTCCTGTGTGAATTGTTTGGTGTCTTAGAACACTGCTCTTTTGTGAAAACCGCTTGTCACATTCTAAACAGCAATAAGGCTTTTCTCCTGTATGCATTCTTTGATGGCTCTGAAGATGCCATTTTTGTGAAAACTGCTTGCCGCATTCAGAACAGCAATAAGGCTTCTCTTCCATATGAATTCTTCTGTGTATCTTAAGACATCCCTTGGATGAAAATTGTTTGCCACATTCAGAACAGCAATAAGGCTTTTCTCCCGTGTGAATTCTTTGGTGGATCTGAAGATCCCATTTGTGTGAAAACTGCTTGCCACATTCAGAACAGCAATAAGGTTTCTCTCCTGTGTGGATTCTTTGATGTCTATGAAGTAAACACCTTTTTAAAAACTGCTTGCCACATTCAGAACAGCAGTAATGCTTCTCTGCCATGTGAATGCTTTTGTGTATCTGAAGATTTGCCCTGGACTTGAACAGTTTGCCAGATTCAGAACAGCAATGAGGTTTGTCTCCTGTGTGAAGTTTAAAAGAAAAAAAATAAAGCTTTATTCTCAATCCACTTATCTATTATTCACATTAAGTCACAACATTAAATACTGGATGAAATAATCAACAGCGTTTTATAAGCATAAGCAACTGTAAAACTTGGTCTGCAAAAGGAAAGGAATCAACTTCGTAATGTTCCTTTCTGTATTACAATGACACAGTACCTGAGCACGATGGTTGGACATATGAAAATGAAATAAAGAGATCATATCTGTGAGAGACCCAGTTGGCAAAACTACTGGTCACATTTTGTAAACTAAAATGACATAACTGCATCAGAATTTCATCATTATACTATTAATATATTATTAACAATTATACCTTGTTCTTATTTTATTTGATTAATGGAGTGAAAAGTGATCATCTTCAGGTTCATCTATAAAGCAGAGCACCATGCCAAAGATGTGAAATGCACCTTTAATCATTTTCCCCACACATCAAAATGACTTACTTCAATCAGCAAAGTTAACAAACACTGGGAGAAAAAATATGGATATGAGATACACTGGATTAGCACTGTTATTTGTGTCTGCTCTGGATGGGGGTGGAAGTGGAAACAAGGATTGATCAGCTTTGTGACACACTCGTGACATTCATACTCTCTATCACAATGTTAATGGATGTGTAGTGTCACCATTTATTGCTGCTAAACATACTGATTAGCCACAATAGAGGAGGAGCCCATCTGGAGTTGAAGTCATTCTGAAAGAGGTCTGTACTACCTATTTGGGTCATTCACCTGAGTCCGCTCAGCACCAGGTGGTGATCACTTGACACCTTAGCGCCTCCTTTTATCCAATTGTCCAGAACCTTTGGCCTCAGAGTAGACTTCATTTGGATACAGAATAGACAATGCAACCACAGCCAATCACTGACTCTTGACCCAAGGTATGCTAGTACCAGGTATGCTCATGAGAAACCTTGTGATCAAATATAATGTTTGTTATTGATAATCCTTAACCAGAACAGAAGTCAAATAATTCACCACTTCAGCAGAAATCATGCAGATCACTCCTCCTATTCTTGTCCCTCCATGTTCCTTGATTTTTCCCCACAAGCCTGTTGAATTCTCCCATTAGGACTATACAGCCAGTAGACGGTACCCTTTTTCAGCACTGAATCCAATGCCTCTTAAAAAGCCACAGTTGTTTGGTTCATGCACACACACACACAAACAATGATGAAGGTTCTCCTCTATGGAACTTGAAATCTCATTAAGATGGCTTTCAAATCCTCTGGAAGAGGTTCAAACTGTAAGATACTCAGCCAAGGTCTTCTCCGTACCCACACCCCTACTTGAAGTATCTCGCATGAGGCAACTTTAGTGTAAAACAGATCACTTTAGATCAAGAGTTTTGTTTCAAGGGTCACTATTTCTTGCCAGGATCTCCTCCATAAGCTCCAGCTCATACCCCTTATTACAGAAGCAACATTCCATGGGTCAGAGGGCAGTTTTCACCACCAATGTCTAGTAGACATGGCTCCATTTTACTCTTGCTCATGCTCAACAGTCATTTTGCTCAACCCTCCTCCTTCACCTGGTGATCTCACAGAGTGGCTCAATGAGTCTTTGTCAGATTATGCTTGACGTTCTATGTGAGCCACTTGGCCACCATGCACTCATCACTGATCACAAGCCTGGTTGAAGGCATGAGGCCCAGTATTCCTGTTCTTAGTAAGGTTCTCTGTGATTGAGCAGAGAGGACCATGAGGGCCATTCATGGATTCTTCTGTGTTGACACCTCATTTCAGAAGTTTTCTATGGGTAACCCAGTTAAGACTAGGACTACAGCATTACTTCCATTTCTCTTTGACATAATTGTTTTCTTCAAATCTCAAGAGCTGTAATTTTCACTAGCCTATTAATTATAGAGATTTTCAGTACTGCATGCCCATCCGTAAAACTTTCCTCTCAACCCCCACCCTTCCAACTCTAGTTTTTGAAGAGTAAATGCACTGAATTGGTAAATCCAGCCCAATAATGACAAGGACAAAGGGCCTTATGGGTAAGTGCAACAAGGAGTGACCAAAAACATAAAAGCAAATTCTGATACCTGTATAATGCATTTGAACAGACTTTACAGGCTGAAAAATATCATTTAAACAACAAATATATCTCTCTATTCCAGTAATCCCTCCTCCATCGCGGGGGTTGCGTTGCAGAACCCCCCGCGAAAGGTGAAAATCCGTGAAGTAGAAACCATATGTTCATATGGTTATTTTTATATATTTTAAACCCTTATAAACTCTCCCACACTATTATAAAAATTTCACGCACAATTATACAGCATAAACCCTTTGTATTCTCTTAGATATTAGGTAAGATTCGTTGAAATTATGTAAGTAAACGCAGTTAACATACAGTAAAACCTAAATATTATTATAAAGATATCGAGCGTCTCTGATATCACATATGTTACAGCCATTACGACAGACAGGCCACCAGCAATAAATACGTACAATGCAAGAAAAACTGTATACAGTAAAATGTGTGTACAGTGACACTAAACTATGTGCATGTAATAAGTACAGTCCGTAGATAATTAATTATGGTTACTCACCAACAATGACACGACGACTTGTCCGATAACAACGAGTTTAATTTTACTGCACTACAAAGGATAGCGTTACAGCTCTTCTAAAGGAGCCTCTTCAGGCGACTGTGTAGCACCACCGTTGTTCTTCTTCCATCACTCTTCAATCCAAATCCCTAAAGCAGATTCCATCCAGACTACTGCCTTATCACGTCCACTTGCAACTCATTTTGCGCCCTGGTTAAAGGACACTGCGGCCGTAGATCTTATATGCTTTTCCTCCTTTTTAAATAAAAAGAATCGTGGACTCATTGATGCTGTGATGGTGTCCTGCAGCGGTGTAGCTGTTCCCTTCCTTCAACATATCCAAAACTTTTACCTTTTCTGCAATCATTTGCATCTTCTGTTGGCGCTTGGACACGGTCCCTGAAGCAGGAGCATGTTAATGCTAAATGAGTGAGATGAGACTTCCTGGTTAATGCAGCACTCCGTCGCTGAGCCAATCAGCAGCACACAGGAACTTAACTGCGTGCTCCGATTGGGTAGCTTCTCAGCCATCCGCCAATAGCATCTCTTGTATGAAATCAACTGGGCAAACCAACTGAGGAAGCAAGTACCAGAAGTAAAAAGACCCATTGTCCGCAGAAACCCGCGAAGCAGTGAAAAATCCGCGTTATATATTTAGATATGCTTACATATAAAATCCGCGATAAAGTGAAGCCGCGAAAGTTGAAGTGCGATATAGCGAGGGATTACTGTATATAAAAAAAATCCTGTGACGAGTCAAGACTTTTCTCAAGAGATTTTTTCAAGTCCCGCGAGACGAGACTTTGGCCTTGAGATTTTTTTCAAGTCACTCCCTCCTCTCAACCATATTCAAACATGCCCACGGCCCTCTCACCTCTCATTCATGTGAATGCTTTTGTCAGACACAGTTCCTGCGCTCTCAGCTGTTATAAAATGTTTACATTTTCCTCATTTAAAGTCATTTAGGAAAAGTCCTCAGTTTCATCCTTTAAAGAAGCTTTTCTGGACAGTATTTTTAGACATACAATCTATTTGTTTCCTTCGATGTACTCCTTTTATGGACAATAATTTTATACGTTCTAGATGACACGTCAACGACTATGCAATGAAGAAAGGGCAGTGTGTTGAAAAGAGGCCAAAAGGCGGTGGAGAGAAAAGAACTCGATAAAAAACAATAATAATCTAAGTGTAAATTCGGAAAATAAGGAAAGTAATAATCAGCCTGTACCAAGTGGAATTGAAAACCTAGCAGATCCAAGCAAGGTCGGAAATAAAAGACAAGGAGTAAACATTGTAAAGAGGTTCAAAAACCTTGGCGCGATATACATGCAGAGCAAGGTTAGAGATAATGAAAGTAGTAAAATTCGAAAGTTGCAAAAAAATGATAGTAAAGATCGCTTTAGTGCTAACAAACGGAAATTATTACTCTGTGAAATAACGTAACAGCGAAAAGAGATCAAATGTATGGACATACAGTGGTGTGAAAAACTATTTGCCCCCTTCCTGATTTCTTATTCTTTTGCATGTTTGTCACACAAAATGTTTCTGATCATCAAACACATTTAACCATTAGTCAAATATAACACAAGTAAACACAAAATGCAGTTTTTAAATGATGGTGTTTATTATTTAGGGAGAAAAAAAATCCAAACCTACATGGCCCTGTGTGAAAAAGTAATTGCCCCCTTGGCAAAAAATAACCTAACTGTGGTGTATCACACCTGAGTTCAATTTCCGTAGCCACCCCCAGGCCTGATTACTGCCACACCTGTTTCAATCAAGAAATCACTTAAATAGGAGCTGCCTGACACAGAGAAGTAGACCAAAAGCACCTCAAAAGCTAGACATCATGCCAAGATCCAAAGAAATTCAGGAACAAATGAGAACAGAAGTAATTGAGATCTATCAGTCTGGTAAAGGTTATAAAGCCATTTCTAAAGCTTTGGGACTCCAGCGAACCACAGTGAGAGCCATTATCCACAAATGGCAAAAAACATGGAACAGTGGTGAACCTTCCCAGGAGTGGCCGGCCGACCAAAATTACCCCAAGAGCGCAGAGACGACTCATCCGAGAGGTCACAAAAGACCCCAGGACAACGTCTAAAGAACTGCAGGCCTCACTTGCCTCAATTAAGGTCAGTGTTCACGACTCCACCATAAGAAAGAGACTGGGCAAAAACGGCCTGCATGGCAGATTTCCAAGATGCAAACCACTGTTAAGCAAAAAGAACATTAGGGCTCGTCTCAATTTTGCTAAGAAACATCTCAATGATTGCCAAGACTTTTGGGGAAATACCTTGTGGACTGATGAGTCAAAAGTTGAACTTTTTGGAAGGCAAATGTCCCGTTACATCTGGCGTAAAAGGAACACAGCATTTCAGAAAAAGAACATCATACCAACAGTAAAATATGGTGGTGGTAGTGTGATGGTCTGGGGTTGTTTTGCTGCTTCAGGACCTGGAAGGCTTGCTGTGATAGATGGAACCATGAATTCTACTGTCTACCAAAAAATCCTGAAGGAGAATGTCCGGCCATCTGTTCGTCAACTCAAGCTGAAGCGATCTTGGGTGCTGCAACAGGACAATGACCCAAAACACACCAGCAAATCCACCTCTGAATGGCTGAAGAAAAACAAAATGAAGACTTTGGAGTGGCCTAGTCAAAGTCCTGACCTGAATCCAATTGAGATGCTATGGCATGACCTTAAAAAGGCGGTTCATGCTAGAAAACCCTCAAATAAAGCTGAATTACAACAATTTTGCAAAGATGAGTGGGCCAAAATTCCTCCAGAGCGCTGTAAAAGACTCATTGCAAGTTATCGCAAACGCTTGATTGCAGTTATTGCTGCTAAGGGTGGCCCAACCAGTTATTAGGTTCAGGGGGCAATTACTTTTTCACACAGGGCCATGTAGGTTTGGATTTTTTTTCTCCCTAAATAATAAAAACCACCATTTACAAACTGCATTTTGTGTTTACTTGTGTTATATTTGACTAATGGTTAAATGTGTTTGATGATCAGAAACATTTTGTGTGACAAACATGCAAAAGAATAAGAAATCAGGAAGGGGGCAAATAGTTTTTCACACCACTGTAAGTGATATGACAGAAGTATGTAGATATTGTTCGGCTTTAAAGTTAAAGTCGGAGACTTGTAGATCGTCTAATTCATGTTGCGATCAGGGAGAAGTAGTGTTTCTTCCCAATGAAGAAACTGAGAATTAAAAGATCTGTTATTTGGTGAAAGTGAAATCCACAAACACTACAGGCAAAATATCCAAATGTACAATAATCTGTTCGCATCATTCAATGCTCAAAATGTAGATTTACATGATTCAGGACCATATGCTATGAGAATCTGTGGCCCCGCAAGAATTAAAGTTGCAACAAGTTTAATTTCGAAGAAACCACAATTCAGTCAGGTTGATATTTATGATCACGGAGAAGTGATGCAACAAAGAATCGAAAGAAATTCTACAGCCAATAATGGATACAAATCCATACGTCCAAAAGTATCGCACTTTATACAAAATTTATCTGCAAAACATGGACAAAGAAGTTTTCTTGGATCTCTACAAGAATGGGAAAGATCACGCTCGCATTTATAATACACCAACATGTGACGAATTGTCAGCAATAATAGTTTTGAAAGAAGGAGATATCAAAGAGAAGTTTAAAAAGTATTTGTGTGTTAATTTCTAAACCAAACAGAACAAAAACATATAACTCAACGAATACCTCTAACACAACATGAAACAGGGCGGCACGGTGGCACAGTGGGCAGCGCTGCTGCCTCACAGTTGGGAGACCTGGGGACCTGGGTTTGCTTCCCGGGTCCTCCCTGCGTGGAGTTTGCATGTTCTCCCCGTGTCTGCATGGGTTTCCTCCGGGCGCTCCGGTTTCCTCCCACAGTCCAAAGACATGCAGGTTAGGTGGATTGGCGATTCTACATTGGCCCTAGTGTGTGCTTGGTGTGTTTGTGTGTGTCCTGCGGTGGGTTGGCACCCTGCCCGGGATTGGTTCCTGCCTTGTGCCCTGTGTTGGCTGGGATTGGCTCCAGCAGACCCTCGTGACCCTGTGTTCAGATTCAGCGGGATGGAAAATGGATGGATGGACAACATGAAACATAATTTTCTTTCAATTTATTACATTTTACTATTTTTAACTATGGTTAATTAATCGCTGTAATGTAAAATAGTTCTATTATGCATATGAAATGGTTCCCATGAAAATAACAATCTGTTTAAATTGTACATCTGCTTCCCCATACGCAAGCGGCAGAGACACGAAGTGGCTAGTGCGTAGCGCCCGCCTGGGGGTTGGCGAGCGAAGCCCCCTAGTTAACAGTAAGTTGTGCACATTAACAATAGTCATTATGAAGTCTGCCACCCCCACATACAAAGGACAGATTCAGTCAATTCATAAAGAACTGAGACCACTTCACTTTCTGCACACTTAATTGTGCTGTAGATTTTAACATTTGTAATTGTTTGTAATAAGAATATAAGTTTAAAGTCACTGTGCTCTGTATAATAATTATTGTATGAATCCACTCTCATGTACAGGCCAGGCCAAAGTTAGCACACAGGGTCTCTCAGCATTTAGAACTGCTAGGCAAGCATTTAAAGAGAGAAGGTACAACTACGAAAATGGGCATTGCACTATTTCTGTATGTTAGAGATGAAATGGAATCCTCTCCTGGCTTTGTTTGGAACCTAAGTAAGGGCCTGCACGTGGAGGAACCAGTATACAGTATAACACTTGGACAGCAGTCAAACACTTTGAAGCCGACGGACGGATGGGTGATATTGTCATCCGTCCTGAAAACCCTTCCAGCGCAGCGACGGAAAACGGCAGACTGTATACATCGAGATCCCACCTTGATAAAAGTATTGTCTTGCTATGGCTTCCTCCCTCTGTAATGCTGCGTAAATCATTAGTAAAGAGAGCTAAGTTATTTTCTCTTATGTGATTTTTACCACCGTATCACTATGGGAGAGGTATCGCCTTTTAATATCTGTATACTTTTCGGGTTACTTAAAACGCCACGATTACAAAGCAACTTATTCCAACTAGGGAGGTATCGCTCCCTAAAAGGAAGCATTGTTGTCCATCAATCTATACTCAGTACCCCATATCCACGTACACACATATTATCAGAAAAGTTTGCAAATTTATCACAAGTCCTAAACTGAAATCTCTCATTGTTTCGCATGATAGCGTTGCCCTTCACCCCTGCAGGCAAACTTGATAAATGCCTTAGTTAATAGTTCTCATAATGTTTGACAAAAAATGGTAAAGAGTTTAGTAATCTGTAGAAGATCACCAGATCACTTACAGAAGTAAAATGTTTTGTCCTACGTTTACACCCCAGAACTTGAATTTTGGAGAGGAGTTGCGGTTATCCCTCCATCACTTAAAAGTCCTGAATGTTCTACCTTATTAAAGTGGGGAACCCCCTTGCACTTTCAAGGCAGAGAATGCTTTAATTAATGGCAGTTTTGTGTTTTTTACAGAATAAGTGAAGTGAATGGTCAAATTATTATTATTTTTTTTTTTTTTTTAAATACAGCACATACAGAGCCACAATAAATGAACAGAAGTTTCTCATTCATCCTCTGGTTGTCATGAATATGGCACACGTTGTCTGTCCAACCATCCATTTTCTAAGCGAGATATCCAGTTCAGGGTCATCGGGAGTCGCTGCCTGTCATGGCTGCAATGGGTGTAACACTGGAGCCAACCTCGGACACTTCATCAATGCATTGCTCCAATATAAAATGTATTTGGTGTGATAGACGGCCAGCAGCTCATCCTTGCAGACACACCCAGGATGCTAGATGGCGTCTCCCCTGCAGCATAGAGGTGCCCCGGATTCCCGTAGGGCACCATGGGAGATGGAGTTCGGCTTCACAGCCCTGCTGGGTGCTGCTGTGTAACGCGGGGACTTTTATTTTCCCTATAGCCCGAAAGTACTCTCAAGTCACAGGGGGCGGAAGAACAGAAGCTCTTTCGGGCTGAAGAAAAATATAAGTCTTCATCTGACCCGGAAGTGCTATTGAATCACATGGACAGAAGGACAGGAGCACTTCTGGGTCAAGGACTATATAAAGGACTATGAGAGACCCAGTTAGCGGAGCCGGAGTTGGGAAGGAGTGTGACGGAGCTGCTGGATGGACAATTAGAGTATTGTGATATTTAGTAACAAAAAATGTGATATGTCTGATGAAATTAATGAAATATTAAAAACAATCCAACTCTATCCCAAACGATTCTGACTGTTACACCACACCTACGTTTTCCGACTTGTTAAAAAAAAAGTGCTTCTTTTACCACAAATTTAAGGAATAGGCAAACATCAAAAAGCAACATTTTCTGCAAATTATTATGTATTAAATGGTATTTTTCTACTTTTTCATAAACTTTTAAAATATTATGTTGCAACTTTATGTTGCAGACAACTTATTACATATGACTGGGGATGTGATTCAAATATGTAGAAGTACAGTTGCTATTTATTAAGGTCTCTCTGAAGAGGAGTTGAATTCTGCTCATGTGTAAAAGGGGCACAGATTCACTAATGGATTCTTAAAATAGCAGAAGTGGTAAAAAGCACATACAAGAAGTGTAAATAATCCTGTGGATTTTTATTCTTTTCCACAATACAAACACAATTTGTAAATTCATATGTCTTTCAAAACAAAGGCACAATGGTACAATTATAATGCAAGAACAGAAAATTGCTAAACCTTACAATAACGTAGATGAAACACATTAAACACACAGTAAACCACATCCATTTCAAACAAAAAGCTCAAGACCACCCATTATGGTTCATAACCCCCCAAACAATCAGCCCCACGGCCCTAAGGCTTACACACATTTCTATTTTTTTTTTTTTAACTTACCTGTTCTGGATTTACCCGAAGTTGATGGCTGATCTTCTGGAGTTCTAACAGATGACACCTCCTCAGTCCTCTTTGCGTCAGACTCTAATGATTCAGACTTCACATTGATAGAAGACTCTGGTGATGGACAGTGTCTGCTTTGAGAAGAGACAAACTCAGTCACTGCTCCATCTTGTTCATCTTCCTTCACACTCTCAATCCTTTTAAATGTGTGTACCTCAATGCTGACAGACGTCTCTTCAGCCTCTTCTTTAATGCCCACAGACCCCAGTTCACATTCCTCGTCTTTAATGCCCAGACTCGCCTGTTTAGGTTGGACACACTCCCATTCACAGTCCTCCTCCTTAACATGTGGGGTCCTTTTGTCCAGAATATTCATGTTGGCCTCATGTTCCTCCTCTTTCAAATCCATCTAGTCCCAACAGTAAATGGCAGCTTTCTCTCTCTCTCTCCCTGTGGAAAAAAAACGGATTTGAGTCCCACAAAACTGCAAGCTTCAGATCTAAAGACATTTACATTGAATTTTACAACATTATCTCAGTTAAGGTTTAAATCAGGTAAGACAGTAAACAGCATGTTGACAGTAAGTCACTACTGTTTAAATAAAATTAACAGGGTGGGCTGAGAGTTCATTAAACTGGAAGAAGATGACCATCTCCCACACTTATGGATCAGCAGCATTCACTACTTGGATTAAACATATGTTGATGTTCAGGTTCTAGAACTGCATTATCAGTTATGAGCAGGAATGTTTACGCAAGTAGAACCTCAGGACTTTTAAAAAAACCTGACACATCAAAAAGGGGAAAATGAAATGAGAACCTAAACTTGCAGGAAAGTACAGCCTGCGTCGTGAAGAAAACTTCTCCAGCAAAAATACACAGAGTTTCTAGATAGGCAGTCAGAATAAGCTTTATTGAACAGCATATTAAATCATAGCAGAGCACATAAAACTTGTCTCAGTTCAATGAAGTGAGCCCAGTAGTCCGGACATGGTTCATATTTATTTCAGTTCTAATCACTAAACATCCCCACTTTGTACATTTTTCTTGTCATCCACTTTACATGTTATCTTCATGATAATGACCTTGTCCTATACCCTCTTCAATAACAATTGCTTAGTAATCATAAATCCTTTCCAAGCAGTCATTTCAACTCGAAGGTCGTACAGGCCGCCTGGCCCAAAGACAGCCATCACCTAATTATCTTTCACTTTCCTAATCTTGAACTAATAAAAACTGGCGCCCTTTTAATTAATCAATCCTCATCATTAAGTTGGGATCAGGATGACCCTGCATATGAGAAACTGAACTGCTCAATTAATAATTACTTGTTGCACCAGCATGTGTTGAAGCAGGCTGACGTGGGCATCCTCAGCCCTAAAGAAGGCACTCTGAGTCTCAGGACAGGCAGCAGAATCAGGCTTTATTGTACGGCGCACATACAGACTCACTTAAGATGGAAAGAGCGAGCAGCTATGGGCAGCTCTTACATTTATTACAGTTCTTATCACACAAGGCATTATTTGCCCTCATCTGACTCCTAATATTCTCCTGCTCTATTTCTGCCCCTAATTAATTCCTCCAGTATTTCTCAGCTGAGGGGGTGTCAAACTCCCCTCTGTCCGACAAGGTCTTTCTGTACTCCCTACTAGCTCAGCACTTGCTACCATTATTTATAGCCAAAGAGTTCACATTCTCTGTATACGCGAGGGCCCATCCTTTTCCAGCTCTCCTGCTCGTCTAACCTTTGGCTTATAAACTATTGGTGGTTTCTAGCTCATACAGAATAATAAAAAATATGTCAGCGTAAGTCTTTTTAATCCTAACTCTTACATCTTAACGCTTAGTGAAATATAGTATTTACTTTTCTCATGTGTTTATAATACTTTTCTAAAACGTAGAGATTACCAATTTGAAGAATACATTTTTCTATACATCCTATAAGGCTAAAATCATAGGCAGCTGTGCAGGGTGCAGCTTCACTGATAAGGGCTGAGCTGTGGTCAGCGTGGAACAGACAAGCGCAGTGCTTCCTGGCTGCTTGAAGACAAGAAAAATGCAAGACTTTAATAGTTAACTCTTCCATAGTTAGGCTAGCTGGTATTATACATTTTGCAAAATGGCAGCACATTAGGACGCAGAGGCTACTCCGCATCCCAAATATGCTGCATTTTTAAAAAAAAAAAATTTGTAGTCAAATCTGTTACGACAACATGTGTGTGAGAGGCGTGCAAAGACTTGCGTACAACTGCTGCAATCTTTTGAAAAATCAACAAAAGATTTAAGGATAACAACTTCACCGACACATGCTGTAACAGAGGAGCTCCACCTGTTCCGCAAGCCCATCCCCAAATCGCCTGTAGCGCTCATCCCAGCGAAGAGACGCCGAAAGCGGTGCGAGCGAACCTAGAAGCGCGGTAAGCGGAGAGGCGTCCGGGCTAAGCTAAAGGCTAATTCTACCAGATCGGTGGTCCCATCCATCATACTGGCGAATGTTCACTCGCTGGAAAACAAACTCAACCACATCCGATTACAGAAAGCTGCACATTGTGACAGGAGGGACTGCTGTGTGTTCATTTTCACGGAAAACTGGTTGAATAACAACATTTCCGATGCGGCCATTCAGCTATCCGTGCAGACAGAGACACCAGAAAACCTGGAAAAACATGCGGCGGCGGTCTGTGTATTTATATCAACACAGAATGGTGTAGAAACACAAATATGATCACCACATACCATTCAACACTGGTGGAATTCGTAGCAGTGAAGTGCAGACCTTATTAATTGCCGCTGGAGTTCAGCGTCATTGTTATTGTGGAGGTGTACATTCCCCCCGATGCTTAGGCTAAGGAGCTGCTGTTTGAGTTGTACGAAGCCATCAGCAAACTGCAATCTTGGTACCCCAAGGGCTTTCTCATCTTCGCCAGGGACTTCAGTCAAGCAAATTTAAAGACTGTGCTGCCCACATTCCACCAACATGTCCAGTTCCCAATGAGAGGAGTGAATATATTGGCCTTGGTCTACACAAACACCAGATCTGCATACACAGCAACCCCCCCCAAAAAACCTCAGACTCTCTGAACACACTACGCTAATTCCCACTCCAGCATACAACCCACTGCTGAAGAGAGTAAAACCTGTGACAAAGCAGATCAAAACATGGCCAGAGGGAGCTACTGAAGCCCTGCAGGAGTGTTTCTAGTGCACAGACTGGAACATCTTCAGAGAAGCTGGCCAGCACATTGACATTAATGAGTATGCCGCGACTGTGACGGGATACATCTACACATGCATTGAAGATGTCATTATTATCAAAACTGTCACAACGGGTGCCAACCAGAAGCAATGGTTTACACCAGAAGTTCATGAACTGCTGAAAACATGGGATTGCTGCTTTCAGAGCAAATGACAATGTGGCGCTCAGAGCAGCAAGAACCAACCTGTCCTGGGGCATCAAGTTGGCAAAGTGCAAATATGCAAAGAAAATCAACAATCACTTCACCTGTTCGAGAGATGCACGGCTCATGCGACAGGGTATCCCAGCCATCACTAACTACAGGACCCCGACGTGTGTGTGCGATATTAACACATCTCTTCCGGATGCGCTCAACTCCTTCTATGCCAGGTTTGAGACCCAGAACACAAAGCCAACACAGACCACCCCCACTCCAGACAATGAGGTGCTATCCCTGTCTGCTGCCAATGTGAGAAAGACTCTCACCAGTGTCAACCCACGCAAAGCTGCTGGACCTGATAACATACCCGGACGTGTGCTCAGAGACTGTGCTGACCAGCTGACTGATGTTCTTGTAGACATCTTCAACACCTCCCTGAGTCAAGCTGTCGTCCCTCAGTGCTTCAAGGCCACCACCAGCAGACCTGTTCCAAAGAAGGCCAACAGCTTCAGATCTCAATAATTACCGCCCATTAACAATTACACCAGTCATCATGAAGTGCTTTGAGGGGATAGTCCTGAGCCACATTAAGAACCAGCTCAGTACCGCACAAACCAATCAACAGACAATACAATCGGACCTGCACACCATCTGGCCCTGTCACACATAGAACACCCATGTGTGAATGCCATTCATTCAACACCATCATCCCTCAGCAGCTGATTGGCAAGCTGGACCTGCTTGGACTGAACACCTCCACCTGCAACTGGATCCTGGTCTTCCTCACCCCAGACAGTCCAGATCGGCAACATCAGCTCCAACAGCATCACGCTGAGCACAGGTGCCCCCCAAGGATGTGTGCTGAGTCTGTTGCTCTTCACGCTGCTGACACATGACTGCACCTACAGCTCTAGCACAAATCATATTACCAAGTTTGCGGATGACACCACAGTTGTAGGGCTCATCAAAGATAACGATACAGAGAGGAGGTGCAACGGCTGGGAGCCTCATACAAGGACAATAGTCTGTCTCTTAATGTTGCCAACACAAAATAGCTGATTGTTGACTTCAGAAAGACCAAGGTTGGCCACTCCCCACTCAGCATCGACGGCGTCACAGTGGAGAGAGTGAAGAGCACCAAATTCCATGGTGTTCACCTCACAGGGTTTCCTCTCCTGGACTGGCAACACCGGTTCCCTGACCAAAAGAGCCCAGCAGCACCTTCCCTTTCTGTGTCGACTGAAGAAAGTGCACCTCCCCAAACCCATCCTCACCACCTTCTACAGAGGCACCAGCTGTGTTACAGTCTGGTATGGAAACTGTCACACCTCCGACCGCAGAGCCCTTCAGAGGATTGTGTGGATTGCTGAGCACATCATAGGCAGCCCTCTACCAAGCATCCAAGACATTTACAACTCCCGCTCCCTACAGAAGGCCACTAGCATTGTGGCCGACCCCCACACCCCTCCCACGAACTGTTTACCCCCCATTCCATCTGGAAGAAGAAGACTCTGCAGCGACACAAGCAGACCTGCTAGACTGTGCAATGGCTTCTTCCCCCAAGCAGTTCGGGTCCTGAACACCATGCTGCCCCCTTCCGCACTGGACTGTCTTCTCCACTAATTACTCTCCCCCATTTAATCCCCCTGGCTGTTTCTTATAAAACTTACGATGTTTATGCCTACAATGTTATGTTTACAAGCCAATATATCTGTCCATATGTACATACTTTACTCTCTCAACACAATGCATACTTGCACAATTGTTCATATTTGCACATTGTAATTGAACTAAAGAACTGCACATATAATACAGGTTTATACTACTTACCTGCTGTTTATTTGTTTTTTCTGCATGGATTCTTATAGTTCTAAGTCTACAGTCTGCATTTGTTACAGCCTCTCTGATGTGCCTCCCTCCCCAAAGTCCTTTTTGCTAGATACTAGGGGGGACTGCCCCCTGCTCACTTCGCTCGCCAACCCCCAATCATGCTCTACGCGCCAGCCACTTCACGTATGGGAAAGCGAATGTACAATTTAAACAGATTGTTATTTTCATGGGAATTGTTACATTTGGATAATCAAACCAACTATTTTACATTACAGCGAGTAATTAACCATATTAAAAATAGTAAAATGTAATAAATTGAAAGAAATTTATGTTTCACTAGCCATGTGCGCCCAACTATGTTGCACGTGTTAAAGTTGTCTGTGAAGGGCTCCCTGTTTAAACGTGGCTGCCAGTAGTGAACTGGGCCCTTCGTCGCACAGCATTATGATTTTTTATAAGGGAAACAAAATTACAAAACAAAACCCTTGGACATTGATTCGATAGGAACGGCCTACTCGGAATCACTGTCCGAATAGTAATTATGTGGTGGTGGAGGAGCATTTCTGCTTCACTCCGTTCACAGTCCGTCTCATTTTCACGATGCTGTCGTTTCCTCTCACGATCTCTTCTCAACCTTTCTCCAATGTCGCAGGTTGCTTTGTGCCAATCCAAAGAGTAAGGAAGAACCAATGCTTCTTTCTTGAACTCCAAACGCCGACTAATGGAAAATCACAGAAGTGTGTCCGACTTATATACTCTGACTGCCGACTCCAAGAAGTGGGTGAACATTCGATTTGGACGAAGTGCTGCCAATGACGGTCGATAGAAACACAAAAAACCACAGTCTCGACAACGTAGCAGGTGTCGACGCCAGATATAAAACACAAAGAGTGGTATCGACAGTGTTTGTAAACAAAAGTAACAACCAAGGCAGTGTCAGGGGAACATGAATTCGCAGACAAACAAAGATCAAGATCCAAATGAAGATTATATATAAAGATGTTGCTTTAGAGGTATTCGTTAAGTTGTACGTTTTTGTTCTGTTTGGCTTTGAAATTAACACACAAATACTTTTTAAACTTACTCTTTTAATGTAAAACTTCAGTAAAAAAATGTTTTAATTAACTTTTCGTCAATATCGCATTGAATTTTGATTCTGTATTTGGCCTTACATTGTGACAACGCAACGTATAACTGCCCGTGAGTGAATATCATTTCTTTTTTCTAATAAATAAACTGACTTTTTCGAATGTTTGTCTCTGTGATTTGTTAATTGTCTTTGCAAAAACTATTCTAATGGGAAACTGTCAACGTTTTAATACGAATGGCATATCAACATCTCCTTTGGTGTCTAATGTTAAATCCTGAAGATGTACTACATTACCTTTCTTTTCGCCTGTTAAAATTTTACATGTCAGAATTGTTCGACCAATTTTGAATACAACTAATCTTGTCCTATTGTATAGCCCATCACTCAGACATAAATTATGCAATAACATTACGATACATCCTTCTTTCAACAGTAATTCGGCTGTTGGAAGACCGGACTTTGTTAACAGTTGTCGATATTCTACAGGATATTGTAAGTTGATGTCTTCATCTTCCACACAATCACCACCAACTGTTTCAGCATAGTCTATGGATACACATTTAACCAATTTGCTGTGTAACCGATCGACAGTTTTCACGTTAATTCGTTTGACTTCATGGTTTCTCGGTGCTAGGATTGCCCGTGTACTCATTTCTTCTGTTGATAACCCTTCAAGATGAAATTCTTCATTAAGATTTGGACATAATAAGTCTTCTTTTATTGGGAACTTAAATTGAAGAAAACGTAAAAATTTATAAGAGCTGAGGGCGCAGGAACTGTCTGGCAAAAGCATTCAAAACAAATGAGAGGTGAGTGGACTGGGGGTGTGGGCCGTTAAAAGGAAATGGCTGAGAGGAGGGCAGGATTGAAAAAAATCTTCCAAAAAGTCTCGTCTCCGCCCAGGATTTTTGTATTATATAATGGACAGATGTATTTGTATATTTGGTATATACGTGCAGCTTCAGTGATATGAAAAACTTTGGAACCCCTCTTAATTAATTGGATTTCTGTTTCTCATTGGTAGAGCTTTCAAAGTAACAACTTCCTTTTAATAAATGACATGCCTTATGGAAACAGTAGTATTTCAGCAGTGACATTAAGTTTATTGGATTAACAGAAAATATGCATCATAACAAAATTAGACAGGTACATACTTTTGGGCACCCCAACAGAGATATGACATCAATACTTAGTTGAGCCTCCTTTTCAAATATAACAGCCTCTAGACGCTGTCCTCCTATAGCCTTTGAGTGTCTGGATTCTGGATGGAGGTATGGTTGACCATTCTTCCATACAAAATCTCTCCAGTCAGTTAAATTTGATGGCTGCTGAGCACGGACAGCCTGCTTCAAATCATCCCATAGATTTTCGATGATATTCAAGTCAGGGGACTGTGATGGCCATTCCAGAACATTGTACTTCTCTCTCTGCATGAATGCTTTTGTAGATTTCGAACTGTGTTTTGGGTCATTGTCTTGCTGGAATATCCAACCCCTGCGTAACTTCAACTTTGTGACTGATGCTTGAACATTATCTTGAAGAATTTGTTGATATTGGGTTGAATTCATCCGACCCTCGACTTTAACAAGGGCCCCAGTCCCTGAACTAGCCACACAGCCCCACAGCATGATGGAACCTCCACCAAATATGACAATAGATAGCAGGTGTTTTCTTGGAATGTGGTGTTCTTCTTCCGCCATGCAAAGCACTTTTTGTTATGACCAAATAACTCCATTTTTGTCTCATCAGTTCAAAGCACTTTGTTCCACAACGAATCTGGCTTGTCTAAATGAGCATTCACATACAACAAGCGACTCGTTTGTGGCGTGAGTGCAGAAAGGGCTTCTTTCTCATCACCCTGCCATACAGATGTTCTTTGTGCAAATTGCTCTGAATTGTAGAACAATGTACAGATACACCATCTGCAGCAAGATGTTCTTGCAGGTCTTTGGAGGTGATCTGTGGGTTGTGTGTAACCATTCTCACAATCCTGCTCATATGCGCTCCTGGATATTTCTTGGCCTGCCAGACCTGCTGGGTTTAACAGCAACTGTGCCTGTGGCCTTCCATTTCCTGATTCCATTCCTTACAGTTGAAACTGACAGTTTAAACATCTGAGATAGCTTTTTGTAGCCTTCCCCTAAACCAGGAGACTCAACAATCTTTGTTTTCAGATCTTTTGAGAGTTGCTTGAGGATCCCATGCTGTCACTCTTCAGAGGAGAGTCAAAGGTAAGGAAGCACAACTTGCAATTGACCACCTTAAATACCTTTCATCATGATTGTCTATGAAGTTCAAGGCTTAATGAGCTCATCCAACCAATTTGGTGTTGCCAGTAATCAGCATTGAGCAGTGACAGGCATTCAAATCAGCAAAATGACAAAGGGACCCACATTTGTGCACAGCCAGTTGTTCACATTTGATTTAATTTCATACAACTAAATACTGCTTCACTAAAAATCTTTGTTCAGAAAACACCACAGTACTTGGATGTTCCTAGGAAATGAAAGACATACCACTGTTATCGTTATTGTTGAAAGTAAATTATTATGCAGGCTGAGAGGGGTTTCCAAACTTTTTCATATGACTGTATATGTATAGATATTATATTATTTATTGCCTCCTCCCATTCATCTTTTTGTGATCTGTCTGAAGTGCTGTTGTCTCGTTGTGTTGTACATTGAACCTTTAGTCCTGGAGGATGTTATTTCATTTGTGTACTTTAATATAAATGGTTGAGATGACAATAATGCTCCACTTGACATGACTGGCTATAAATTGATGAATTATTATATTGATTCATGAAGTAGTGATGACATATACAGTGGTGTGAAAAACTATTTGCCCCCTTCCTGATTTCTTATTCTTTTGCATGTTTGTCACACAAAATGTTTCTGATCATCAAACACATTTAACATTAGTCAAATATAACACAAGTAAACACAAAATGCAGTTTGTAAATGGTGGTTTTTATTATTTAGGGAGAAAAAAAAATCCAAACCTACATGGCCCTGTGTGAAAAAGGAATTGCCCCCTTGTTAAAAAATAACCTAACTGTGGTGTATCACACCTGAGTCAATTTCCGTAGCCACCCCCAGGCCTGATTACTGCCACACCTGTTTCAATCAAGAAATCACTTAAATAGGAGCTGCCTGACACAGAGAAGTAGACCAAAAGCACCTCAAAAGCTAGCCTGTGTGAAAAAGTAATTGCCCCCTGAACCTAATAACTGGTTGGGCCACCCTTAGCAGCAATAACTGCAATCAAGCATTTGTGATAACTTGCAATGAGTCTTTTACAGCGCTCTGGAGGAATTTTTGGCCCACTCATCTTTGCAAAATTGTTGTAATTCAGCTTTATTTGAGGGTTTTCTAGCATGAACCGCCTTTTTTTTAAGGTCATGCCATAGCATCTCAATTGGATTCAGGTCAGGACTTTGACTAGGCCACTCCAAAAGTCTTCATTTTGTTTTTCTTCAGCCATTCAGAGGTGGATTTGCTGGTGTGTTTTGGGTCATTGTCCTGTTGAAGCACCCAAGATCGCTTCAGCTTGAGTTGACGAACAGATGGCCGGACATTCTCCTTCAGGATTTTTTGGTAGACAGTAGAATTCATGGTTCCATCTATCACAGCAAGCCTTCCAGGTCCTGAAGCAGCAAACCAACCCCAGACCATCACACTACCACCACCATATTTTACTGTTGGTATGATGTTCTTTTTCTGAAATGCTGTGTTCCTTTACCGCCAGATGTAACGGGACATTTGCCTTCCAAAAAGTTCAACTTTTGACTCATCAGTCCACAAGGTATTTTCCCCAAAAGTCTTGGCAATCATTGAGATGTTTCTTAGCAAAATTGAGATGAGCCCTAATGTTCTTTTGCTTAACAGTGGTTTGCATCTTGGAAAATCTGCCATGCAGGCCGTTTTTGCCCAGTCTCTTTCTTATGGTGGAGTCGTGAACACTGACCTTAATTGAGGCAAGTGAGGCCTGCAGTTCTTTAGACGTTGTCCTGGGGTCTTTTGTGACCTCTCGGATGAGTCGTCTCTGCGCTCTTGGGGTAATTTTGGTCGGCCGGCCACTCCTGGGAAGGTTCACCACTGTTCCATGTTTTTGCCATTTGTGGATAATGGCTCTCACTGTGGTTCGCTGGAATCCCAAAGCTTTAGAAATGGCTTTATAACCTTTACCAGGACTGATAGATCTCAATTACTTCTGTTCTCATTTGTTCCTGAATTTCTTTGGATCTTGGCATGATGTCTAGCTTTTGAGGTGCTTTTGGTCTACTTCTCTGTGTAAGGCAGCTCCTATTTAAGTGATTTCTTGATTGAAACAGGTGTGGCAGTAATCAGGCCTGGGGGAGGCTACGGAAATTGAACTCAGGTGTGATACACCACAGTTAGGTTATTTTTTTAACAAGGGGGCAAATTCTTTTTCACACAGGGCCATGTAGGTTTGGATTTTTTTTCTCCCTAAATAATAAAAACCATCATTTTAAAAACTGCATTTTGTGTTTACTTGTGTTATATTTGACTAATGGTTAAATGTGTTTGATGATCAGAAACATTTTGTGTGACAAACATGCAAAAGAATAAGAAATCTGGAAGGGGGCAAATAGTTTTTCACACCACTGTAGACTCCAATTGTATCTAAAACATATAAACGTGCTAACTTGAAAGCCTGGAAAAGCAGGCAGCTATGCTACTGTGTGCAGCCTCACACTCTCACCCTGTTTGTCAGCACCGAGGCCAAGTCCCTAGGAATGAAATCAGGAGGCCTTGAGCATCTGTTGAAGAGAGGAGAAGCACACACCTTTAATAATCAACTCTTAAACTCTTCTGTAGCTCAAAGCCAGCTAGTACAGTTGCCTTCATTTATAATCTAAGGCAGGGGTTTTGAACTCTGATCCTGGAGGGCCGCAGTTGGCTACAGGTTTTCATTCTAACCATCTTCTAAATTAGTGTGCAATTTTGGCTGCTAATTCACTTCTTTTGCCTTAGTTTTAATTAACTTGACTCAGGCACCTTAGTTGTTTGTTTTTCCATAATTAGCAGCCAAACAATAATAAGACATGAAACAAGCCATCACATGACCAGCTCACCTGCGCCCATCACACAATATCCGAATATAAAGAAAGGTGGTGGTCTCAGTAAGGTTGATCTCCGAAGTCACCAAAACATTGCGATGGTGTTTTTAGGAAAAACAAAAAATCAAGTTTTGGAAGTGTCTGCTGTAGCTGAATGAGAGCAGCAACAAGCTGCAGAATTTAATAACGGGTTTAATTAACAGCAAGATTTGGCTTCTCATTAAGAAACTGGTAGGAGTTTGAAGCCCCAGTTTAGCTGGTCATCTGTCAGCACATTTCATTTCTCATTTCTCATTGGCTAACATTTAACGATGAAAAGGATCAATTCAGAGGACTGAATCCTTAAAAACAGGGCTATTACACTGAAGGGAAAAAGAAGTTAATTAGCAGTGAAACCTGGTCACTGATTAGGAAAAGGGTTAGAATGAAAACCTGCAGTCACTGCGGCCCACCAGGCCTGGAGTTTGACATCCATGATCTAAAGAACTGAAAAGTCTTGATATATAAATTTAAATGACATTAAACGTATATGCACTAAATGTGGAAGCTTGCTTGGTTTTCTTAAGTTCAGGACTGTGTGAACTTGTTTAGTCTTTTCTGTCAGCTAAAGGCCACAGCAGCTGTGTTCTCAAAACAAGGTTTGTTTTTCTGTCAGAGAGCACAATGTCCTTGATTCACTGAGGCTTGAAACATAACAATTGAAAAGACAGACAGGCACTGCAAAAGACACAGACCTCATGCCAAAATCATTTGTGGCCTTTAAAGCTGCTTCAAGCATAGGCTTAAGAACTAATAGCTCTAAAACTTATAAGGCGGCACATTGATCTTTAATCTAAATTCTCAATACCTGCACCAGGAGAAGAGAAGCGGGTGAAATAAGAGGTGTGCAATCTTACACAGGTGGAAGGCGTACTTGTTTTATTATTCTGGACCTGCTCAATGGACAGCGGCACAGTACCATTTATATCATGGTACTCAGAATAAAAAGGTAGTTGGCATCTGTGGACTTACTCGGAAAACTCAAATCGTGTGTGGCTTACAAGATCATCATAGTGTCAAGTCAGGGAGCACACAATCTTTCTACTTGACAGATGCAGCAATGTTTTAATAAAGGTGCCCAGAATATTAGTACACCTCATAGTTTTAGGCATCAGTTTTCAAACCAACAGTCCCATTCTGTATAATGGAGTCTAATTATGGGATGTGGTGTGTTGTCTGACACTGATGAAGTTTTTTAAAGTGGAGACTTATAAACATTACAATAAAATAAAAACCTGAATTTTTAGTTATGTTACATTTGCTTTAATGAGAAGGTCTTAGCATTAAAAATAAAGTCAGGAATCTCAGGTTTCTGGGTGAATTTGAACAGAATCAGATGTAGAACAACTCAGAGGCCCCAGAGAAGCATTTTGAAAATCTGTTCTGAGGGTTGACCCACAATGCCTGGTTGGGCTCATCATGTTAAAGCTACATGTAGCAGCGACCACATAGGACTCCGCTGCTTCCTCCTCACCACCATCGTCCAGTGCAGAACAAACAAACAGACGCCACTGGGATATGAGAAGAAAACCAGAGTACCTGTAAAGGGCAGGAACCAACTATGAGAACCTGCATAGACCATAAACAGGCCGGGGTTCAAATTCAGTCTGCTGGAATTATGAGACGGTAACACTAACCACAAATCTCTATTCACTTCCTTTCATCGGATTGGCTGGCCCAGCACTGTTTCAGCCGTGGAATGGGCAAATGGGGGAGGCAGCTTGAAGGATGAGGTCTCCAGGACTCTACACAAATCCAAATCTTATTATGGGATATATCATCTACTGTTAAATTCTGCTCTGTACTTCTAAAATTTATATATCTGTTCTGTGTACTGCATTGTATTGTATTGACCCCCTTCTTTTTGACACCCACTGCACGCCCAACCTACCTGGAAAGGGGTCTCTCTTTGAACTGCCTTTCCTCAGGTTTCTTCCATTTTTCCCTACTAGGTTTTTTTGGGAGTTTTTTCTTGTCTTCTTAGAGAGTCAAGGCTGGGGGGCTGTCAAGAGGCAGGGCCTGTTAAAGCCCATTGTGGCACTTCCTGTGTGATTTTGGGCTATACAAAAATAAACTGTATTGTATCGTACTTCTCTTATACTCATTCACAGGCATTACTGGTTTGGGCTTTAGCAACATACATACATATATATATATATATATACAGTGGTGTGAAAAACTATTTGCCCCCTTCCTGATTTCTTATTCTTTTGCATGTTTGTCACACAAAATGTTTCTGATCATCAAACACATTTAACCATTAGTCAAATATAACACAAGTAAACACAAAATGCAGTTTGTAAATGGTGGTTTTTATTATTTAGGGAGAAAAAAAAATCCAAACCTACATGGCCCTGTGTGAAAAAGTAATTGCCCCCTGAACCTAATAACTGGTTGGGCCACCCTTAGCAGCAATAACTGCAATCAAGCGTTTGCGATAACTTGCAATGAGTCTTTTTACAGCGCTCTGGAGGAATTTTGGCCCACTCATCTTTGCAAAATTGTTGTAATTCAGCTTTATTTGAGGGTTTTCTAGCATGAACCGCCTTTTTAAGGTCATGCCATAGCATCTCAATTGGATTCAGGTCAGGACTTTGACTAGGCCACTCCAAAGTCTTCATTTTGTTTTTCTTCAGCCATTCAGAGGTGGATTTGCTGGTGTGTTTTGGGTCATTGTCCTGTTGAAGCACCCAAGATCGCTTCAGCTTGAGTTGACGAACAGATGTCCGGACATTCTCCTTCAGGATTTTTTGGTAGACAGTAGAATTCATGGTTCCATCTATCACAGCAAGCCTTCCAGGTCATGAAGCAGCAAAACAACCCCAAACCATCACACTACCACCACCATATTTTACTGTTGGTATGATGTTCTTTTTCTGAAATGCTGTGTTCCTTTTACACCAGATGTAACGGGACATTTGCCTTCCAAAAAGTTCAACTTTTGACTCATCAGTCCACAAGGTATTTTCCCAAAAGTCTTGGCAATCATTGAGATGTTTCTTAGCAAAATTGAGACGAGCCCTAATGTTCCTTTTTGCTTAACAGTGGTTTGCGTCTTGGAAATCTGCCATGCAGGCCGTTTTTGCCCAGTCTCTTTCTTATGGTGGAGTCGTGAACACTGACCTTAATTGAGGCAAGTGAGGCCTGCAGTTCTTTAGACGTTGTCCTGGGGTCTTTTGTGACCTCTCGGATGAGTCGTCTCTGCGCTCTTGGGGTAATTTTGGGTCGGCCGGCCACTCCTGGGAAGGTTCACCACTGTTCCATGTTTTTGCCATTTGTGGATAATGGCTCTCACTGTGGTTCGCTGGAGTCCCAAAGCTTTAGAAATGGCTTTATAACCTTTACCAGACTGATAGATCTCAATTACTTCTGTTCTCATTTGTTCCTGAATTTCTTTGGATCTTGCATGATGTCTAGCTTTTGAGGTGCTTTTGGTCTACTTCTCTGTGTCAGGCAGCTCCTATTTAAGTGATTTCTTGATTGAAACAGGTGTGGCAGTAATCAGGCCTGGGGGTGGCTACGGAAATTGAACTCAGGTGTGATACACCACAGTTAGGTTATTTTTTAACAAGGGGGCAATTACTTTTTCACACAGGGCTATGTAGGTTTGGATTTTTTTTCTCCCTAAATAATAAAAACCATCATTTTAAAAACTGCATTTTGTGTTTACTTGTGTTATATTTTGACTAATGGTTAAATGTGTTTGATGATCAGAAACATTTTGTGTGACAAACATGCAAAAGAATAAGAAATCAGGAAGGGGGCAAATAGTTTTTCACACCACTGTATATATATATATATATATATATATATATATATATATATAAAAACACATTCAAATAATCATCCATCCAGGCAATACATATAAATGCATATGTAGTGTTATGTTTCAGAATGTTAGGCCATGTTTTAAAATGCTCACGTCCCGATGTTGGTGGCCAGTTATTATCATTTCATTTATTTTTACAGTCACGTTAACAGAGACATAAAACAGCAGCATGGCTACAGTATAATGTTCTCCAGCTATACACGTATATTCGTTCTCAGCTCGTACTCGATCCGACTTTTCTCCACCATCATGGTCTCCTATTTCTTCAGATTGTTTTTCTCTTTTACCAACTACTGTAGAAGTAAAAAGCCCGACTCCGAACTGATAAAGAAGAAAAGGAAGCAATCATTAAAGCACTGTGGTGGTGTGGAATCATCGCCTCATTGAATTTGGCGATCTGAGAAGGACACGAATGAAGAAAAAAAGGGAAAAGAACGAATAGAATGAGGCGGCGATTTAAAGTAGAAATGGGACTCGATAATGTGAACTGAACGGCAAAGACAGGAGGACTACAGGGGGATTCACTCAAGCAAAGGCAGATGATGGCCTCAATGACACGAACACGCTGTTCGCCTCTCATTTACGTCGCGTGCACTAACTCTGAGTGGAGCAAAGGCAAACTCACGCATGCATAATAATAATAATAATAATATGCGTCCTCAACCCCGGAGAACTTATCCTCTACCTCTCGTTTCGAATCCCGCTTCACTTGCAAAGAAATCGAAAGCAGCCTCTCATCTCGTGCACGGCAGAACAGGCGGTAGTGTGGCTCTTGTCACTGTCTGTCACCGTGGATGACGTCACGCATGTGTTAAACAGATTGGGCAGCACCCGTAAAGTGTGCGATGACGTAGTCTTTCAATACACACGCAACTGGGTCCAGGTAGTCACACACACACCGCACGCACTTAATGATTAGATTACAACTTGCCTGAAGAAGGGGCCTGAGTTGCCTCGGAAGCCTGCATATTGTAATCTTTTTAGTGAGCCAATAAAAGGTGTCATTCTGCTTGACTTCTCACTAAATTCACAATGGCTAAAATGGCACAACACCCTAGTACTACTTTTTCCAGTCACGTAATGGATTATATTTTGATCTAGTGTTGCAGTTTTCCTCTATGGACAAATTGTGTTTGTTTAAAAATATCTTTAGATTTCAATTATTATTAATAAAATTGGCTTTTGTCTTAAGACATCAGGTTTACAAAAACCCAACGTAGCCAAATAAGTTTTATAGAAATAAAAGGTCCTTTTTCAGCAAAAGAAAAGAATGTAACACTGTTCTGCATGGCATTGTGCCGACTGTCCCCCTTAGTGTTAACTGTGACTGTCCACTTGTTCAGATTCTTTAATTCGTTCTCAGTTGTGCAATCAGGTCAGAGGCTGAAGGAATCAAGAGTATAAAGTCACTGGTCCAAATCCTCATTTATTCCAACGGCTATTAATCTTATAAAGAAGTTCAACTTTACATCCACAGACTTAAGTTAAGTGAGTGAGCCGTTATCACTTGAATCAATCAGTCAAATCTAAATGTTAATTTCATTTTTATGTGTGATATGTTTGATCTGTTTATTTTACAGTAAGTGCTTGCTGTTATAGTTCATTTTCATAATATGTTTGTTCTTAGTGATGTGTTTTTAATGTTATTTCAAGATGTCTCTGTAAAACCCGCTGAGAAACCAAACTTACCTATTAAGACAATAAAAGTGAACTTAATTTAACAGCTGTAAAATAAAATATTCTCTAGTAACTGAGCAGTGATACAGAGAGTCGGTTCATTTTTATAAATTTAAAAATCGGGAGTGGTCTCCCCTCGACTTCTCGTATAGTCGGATATGAGGATGGATATTTAAGGAGCAAACCCCAAGAGAATGATTATATGATGTACATTAAAGAACCACCAACAATAAAGCAAATCAAATTAATAACATATTGAACAATTATTATAAAAGTAAAAGTTAAAAAAAAAATCCGAAAAAACGGTAAAGTACCACTTCCGGTTACAGGAAATAGACGAAAAGTTGATAGAAATCTACGTTTTGTACCTAATACTTGTACACACAATTTGGTTGAACTAAGTGAAAGTAAACTCAAGTTATCGTGTTTACACACACACAGACACAATTCCAAAAATAGCATTTTCGGACTCCGGGAGGTCTAAAAGTTTCATTCATCAAAATCTTTTTTTTCAATATTTTATTAAAATCAAAAAAACATTCCATACATGCAAGTCACGTTTAACAAAACTGGTTTAAAACAAATTGACCCCCACCCCCATGAGAAAGAGTGCTAGGTCAGCAGAGTAGCACTTTAATAATAGTAAAAATATGTAAATACATAAAAATAGAGTGCCTTAAAAGCTTATTCTAAAATGTTATTGATTAGATCCTGCCAGGTTTTGAAAAAGTACTGCACAGATCCTCTAAGTGAGAATTTGATTTTTTCCAATTTCAAATAATATTAAACATCAGTTACCCACTGACTTAGAGAAGGAGAGTTAGGATTCTTCCAGTTTGGTAAAATAAGTCTGTGTGCCAATAGTGAGGTAAAGGCAATCACAGTTTGTTTGTCCTTCTCCACTTTAAGCCTCTCTGTGAGCCCACCAAACACAGCTGTTAGTGGATTAGGACACCAAGGATGTCTGAAAGGCACTTAAAGATTTTGGTCCAGAATGATGTTAATGTAGACCTGGGTTTGCATCCCGGGTTCTCCCCGTGTGGAGTTTGCATGTTCTCTCCGTGTCTGCGTGGGTTTCCCCCGGGTGCTCCGTTTTTCTCCCATAGTCCAAAGACATGCCACTTAGGTGTATTGGCAATCCTAAATTGTCCATAGTGTGTGCGTCCTGCGATGGGCTGGTGACCTGCCTTGAGTTTGTTTCCTGCCTTGTGCCCTGTGTTGGGTAGGATTGGCTCCAGCAGACCCCCCGTGACCCTGTAGTTAGGATATAGCAGGTTGGATAATGGATGGATGGATGGATGATATTAATTTGGTACAGGTCCAAAATATGTGGCCCAGTGAGGTTGGAACTTGATTGCAGTGTCCGCAGGTTGGATCTTGCCCTGGAAACATTTTGGACAGTTTTAAGCGAGACAGATTTGCTCGATTTATAATTTTGAGTTGAATAATTGTGTGCTTAGCACATATGGAGCTCGAGTGAATTCTGTGCATTGTTACCTTCCACTCCTTTCCTGAGATGTTGAGTGAGAAATTCTTTTCCTATTGTCCTCTTGGATCTTTAAAAGGAAGGGACTTTAAAAAGTTTTTATATAGTACAGAAATTAAATTTGGAATGTAATTGTTCATAGGATGCAAAGACGTTGTCTATGTGCAGATCTCTAAGTGATTTAATCCGAATGTTTTCCAGACATTAAAAACTGCATATGTTTGTGAGGGTTGAAAAAGGTGGTTCTCATGCAGGGGTGCCACAGATAAGATTCTCCATCTTAAAATGCTTCCTACATTGGTTCCATATTCTGAGTGAGTGAAGCACAATTGGGTTGTTAGTATATTAGCGATGACTTGTACTTATTGGGGGTACAAAGCAGGAAATATAAAGATGAACTGCAGGATTTTATTTCTATTGGAGACCAAGCCTGTGTATGTTTATCTATGTGTGTTCAGGTTTTTATAGCTTGTATGTTTGCTGCCCAGTAATAAAATTAAAAGTTGGGTAGATCCATGCCACCTTCTGCCTCAGGTCTTTGTAGAGAAGCTCTTTGGATGTGTGGATGTTTTGAATTCCAAATAAATGTGGTTATGATTTAATCTAACTTCTTAAAAAATGATTTACAGTTGTGTATTGGATTGTTTTTAAATATTAAAGAGAAGCGTAAGGAAGCAAATTCATCTTAACAATGTTAATTCTTCCAGCTAAAGTGAGATGAAGGGTTGACCATCTATGCAAGTCTTGCTTTAGTTTTTCTATGCAGACAGCAAAATTTTGTTGATAAAGAGCTTTATGTTTACTTGTGACATTTACCCCATGGTATTTAAACTGATCTGTGATAATAAAATGGAAGGTGTCCAATCTAATATTGTGTGCTTGAGAATTCACTGGAAAGAGGTAAAAGTGGTAGAAATGCAGTTATATTACTAAACGTTTCTGAAATTGCTCACAAAGATGAAACCTCACAAACATCAGGATTTAGCAAAGAGGAAACTAATGTTAGCTTGACCAGGTGTGAGGGGGAGGCTAATGTTATAGTAATAAGGAGCAGGAGAAAAACAAAAACACAGAGGCAAGAGGCCCTGTCCCATCTGATGATTTGCGGCAGAAACCTTTTGTGTAGACTCTGCATTATGGGTAAACTCTTAAAAACCCTGGTTCTTTAATAGCAGTTGATGGATCCTTGGCTTGACCAAACACCATTTTATTCTGGGAATGGTTCATTGCATAGGAAGTTGGTTCCTAGTGCTTTGAAAAGCTTTACAAAAAAATGCACTCTTTCATGTTTGATAGGCTAACTAGCAGGAAACGAACAGATTAAGTAAACCTGCTTGTTACTGTATGCAGCGAGAGTCCATTTAATAATCATGAGCCACTGGTATTTCACAAATCTGTGATTATCAATTGATGGTCATTTACTTTATGGAGCTGTCATCTGGATGAGTCTTTTGAAGAGAAAAAAAATATATAGCAGAACAAAACAGCACATCCTACATGACTTTGAAAGGAAACTGAAGCACGCCGAGTAAACCACCAGAAAAACATGCAAATGCAAGGCAAGGAACACCTGGGACCCCATTGCTGCGAGGCAGCAGCACAACCTCAACGGCACCGTGCCCCCACATGTTTAATACCTGCTTTAATCCATTTCATTATGAAAATGATATCAAGTATTTATCTTAGCATTCTAAATGTTCAGGGAGCAGGGATATCATGAAGTGAATGGATTCTGTGTGGCGATCGCTGCCTGCAGCTCCTCTCAGTGCAGGAGGAAACTGAGTTTGAGAAGCACGTAACGATTAACAACTCAGTTGAGCAACATTTAACACAAAGCATTTAATGTGCTACATTAGTTAGAATGGGGATTTGAGAAAATCTAGTGAATTAAACATTCATTTTAAAATTGAAGTTTACAACATGGCAAAGTTAAACTAGAGAGAGTAAAAACAAGGGTTTAAAGAGGAATTGTCGACTCTAATCTCGATATAAATGTCAAGAATAAAGTGGAAATGCCAAGATCAAAGTGGAAATGTCGAGAATAAAAACTTTTTACTTGACATACGCTTTTTTTTCCTTCTTCATTGAGTCCATATTTTTTTTCTCTGTGGCCCTAATACAGTTTCCATAAAGAAGCCATTTTGCCTTTGTGTGTTTTTTTTATTTATTGTTCTGCAGTCTGTTCATATTTATAGGCTACCCTGCTTATATACAGATTGCTAAAATATATTGTTTGCATTTCACTTTGGTGTTTTTTGTTTTTTTTTTTGGTTAAATTGAGTTTCAAGATTTTTTTCCAAAGGAGAAAGGTGATAATTTGAAATGTAATAAAAGAGAGGTTTTCCTGTGTTTTGCCCCACTTTCTAAATATTATGTATGCTGGAAACAACAACAAAACTGCGGTTCACAAATCATTAACAATTAAAGCTTGATTGCAGATTCCAATAGCAACTCACGTCTATGGACCTTCATTTGGAATTCTGAAGAATGCATACATGTCAGTGGTGTCTGCGACACCTTGTTACAGTAGATTTCATTTGATTTGTCTCCGTGTGTGTGTGTGTGTGTAAGAGCTGCTGATGCCCAGGGTCACCTGTGAATCTTAATCAGGCGTTATGCCGAATCCCACCTCTCCCCTTAAATTGTCTGACTTGGAGTAGCAGTCATGATATTTCAATGGCACAATCTACAGGTCAATAGGTGACCACAGATTAAAAATTTAAAGTGATTCTGATCTTCTGGACTGAAGGGTTGTGGGGCTTTTAGCGGTTATTTTGACAGAGGTGGTATCAGCATCCTAAAATTCAGTTCCGCTACAGTTGAGTAATAATACCTAACGCCAAATGCGGAAGCACGCACACTATAAATAACAGTGATCTTATGATCGGTGTAGGCTCTCTTAATAGGACAGAATCAATCAATATCTCTTGTATATTTATCCTAACAAAGATAAAACAATAAGTTTATTGTAATTTTTTTTTGGCTGGATGACACGCGTAGGACTAGGTCTTGGGGGGATGGTGTGAATTCCCTCCACCCCATATTTTTGTCAATGCTTTGAAATACAACCGAGTCTCGATAACGTGAAGTGAACCGGAGGAAAATACACCAGTGAACAACGGCGGCCACATGGAGATTCACTCGAGCAAAGCACGCAGGTGGGCTGACTAACGTGAACGCGCTGCCCAACTCCGATTCCGGTCGCGTGCAGTAACCGAGTGAAGCGAACAAAATCTAACGTGTTCACAAAATGCAGCCCCCAAAACCCCGAGTACTTACCCTCTCTCTGTCGCTCGGTGATGCGATTCTAAACTCGTTCGACTCCTGCTTGAGAGGGGTCTAGCTGCAGACGACACTCTTGTCTAGCTTCGTACTACTTCCTTCTTCTTAGAACAGCATTGCGGCAGAGGGAAGATTGCCTGCCGTCGCTTTTTATGACGTCACGAAACACGTCATCATACAACTTGCTAGAAGTAGTTGAATCGGAGATTAATAAAAGGTAAAGCACCACTTCCAGTTAATGGAAATAGACCCAAATGTTGATAGAAAGCTACGTTTTGTACCCAATACATGTACGCAAAATTTGGTTGACTTAAGTAAAAGCGCACTCAAGTCATCGTGTTTACATTCACGCGCACGCACACACACACACACAGACATAATTCCAAAAATGGTATTTTCGGACACAGGGAGGTCTAAAACGTCCAGATTCAACAAAATCTACACATTTACTCTTCGGACGATTACAATGCTTTCCCTACACGTGGTATACGAGAAAGTAAAGAGGAAATACAATACATTTTTTATTGAAGAAATAAATGCCATGTTTAAAAATAATAAAGTGAAAGATGTGGGGACAATGTTTCTCAAAATTACACACACACACATTTATATATATATATATATATATACTGTATACACATACATACATACACACACACAACGGTGAGAGTCAAATGAGTAGAAAAATCAGTAATCATAAAAATGTATAAAAGGTAACTGCATTTAACTAGAACACAAATACAATGAAAATGGCCATCAATGGGGAGGTGTTAAAAACTATTACGGAAAGGAAACAAAAACATATTTGCAGGTTTTGTATCTTAATATTTAACAAAAAAATGTTGGTCAAGGTTTTGAACGCAGTAAAAGTGAATCATTAAATTTATCAAAAAAAGGGGATAAAACCTCAAAAAGTTATCATCCAGCAATATTCGATAAAAACTTGTTATATTTAAAATGACATTTTTCCTGATTTGTCCCTTAAAAGTTGTTCAGAAATAATATTTTTATATCACCTTTGCTTAGAAGTGTAGCTCAAATTGCGTGACAAAAATATACAGTTACAAAGAAAATTGAAGGTATTATAAAAGTAAATAAGAAGCAAATGGATGGGTCCTTGTCCTTTGTAATAAATACACTGTCTGGTCAAATGACCAGGGACAAAGACAAACTTGCAACCGTCAAGGATGCTGGAGATAATAAACCTCTGGGGGTCCCAACAAAGCCTGCACAGCCCCCTCTGCACATCCCAGCTTACATAATTGTGGCCGTCTCAGTCCAATCGCAATTCCAATTCAGGACATCTTGTGAATTTTTCTTCTTTCTGGCATCACAGGCAGTTGGAGTTGAGTTAACAGATTGCCCACAGGGGGCACCATTGCAATAAACTGGAAAAAGAAAACAGAGAAAAACTGCAGAAGTTAGTGCCCAGTGCAGATCTGACAAATTGTACACAGTACCATTTTTAATCTACTATAACCAATGTAAGGAATTAAGAAAAAGCCAAATTAGAAAAGTGGGCTTGTTGAAGTTTTGATGATTGACATTTGTAGCCTGGCACTTCTCTGTTGGCAAAGCATTCCAGATTTTGTTGCACGAGTACAGAAAGCTGACGTTTTTTATGGTTGATGTTGGAATAAAAAGCAAAGCAATGTTTGAGAAAAGAAATGTTGGGAGCAGACACTCCAAAATACAGGCAGGGTCTAAAATACTCAAACTCTTATTTAATAGAACTTTGAATTCAATTCAATGTGAGACAGGCAGCCAGTGTAATGAAACTGAGATAGTTTTCAAAAAAAAAAAAAAATAGGCCAATACCTCGTGATCACTTGGAAAAGGCACAGCAGATCAGAGCAGAGGTTGAGAATGGAGGATTCTAGAAGTGCCGGGCAGGAGGACCAGCCACTACTTCAACATGGCACACATCTCTCCTTCCTTCTTCTTTAACTGCTGCCCCATAACACGGCCAGACTCTTCCACATCACTGTAACTGTTAAAAACATAAGTCAAAAAAATAAATCAGATGTTCGCTCATTGAGTTCAAACATTAATAAATTGTACCCTTATTTCTTATTCCGCCTCCTTTCTTGGTACACTTGTAGATCAATTATAAACCATCACAATAGATAAAAGGTTTGCTTAAAGTAAAGTCTAACTAATAAAATTATTTTTAAAATTACTATGTTTTTTTTTGGGGGGGGATTTTGAAGGAACCCCAACTTAGTTATCATTATATGTAGCATCATTTTTTTTCTTTTACATTATGCATACAGTAGATATTGAGTTACAATCTTTGTATATCTGAACTTCAAATGTGAATGCTCAGGTGTTGTTACTTACATGAAAACATCTTCGTTTTTCTCTCTTGCCTTAGTTTTAAGTTAAAATTAAGTCTCAGCTCTTTCAGAATCCAACAACAAAGCACAGTAACTTAAGAAAATAAATGTTATTTTGCAAAACAGAACAATATCCCTGTTTAGTGACTGCTGGGACTGATGCTCCTCCATCTCTGTGTTTGTGAGGATTCACACTCTGAGGCTTTCCTGTTTAGAATTAAAAAGCCATGTTAGTTACTGGACAGAGTGAGCAGACATACAGTACAGTATTCAAGGCAGCAAAATATTACGGATCAAGTAATAAATATGGGGAGGCTTTGCAGAAATTGTGCACAAATTACTTCTGAAACTGAAAGCCTCAGTAGTCTTACCTGTAGAAATAGCAAATCTAACATGAACTGCACATCATCCTGAATTGGGAATCTTAAAAGCCGAAGAAAAGAACATCCAGTTGTGTCTCAGAATTCGGGTACACTGGCATCTGTTCAGGCTGATTACCACCGGGTAGGGTCAAGGAAAAAAAAATACAATAAAGGGGCATTGTTTTTCTAACTGCACCAATAAGAAGTAAGTTATTTCTAAGGAGCAAGCCTTCTCCATTATATTCAGTTAAATGTATGTGTGTGTACTCCTGCTAAACCAACAGCTTAAACGATAAGCTAATGACAAGTGACAACAGCCTGTCACTATGCCACATCAGATGCACACCACATGTCTCTGATGGTTTTGGATATAAATTTTAAAATTGCCTGGTCTGTGCCATAGAGGTTTTTTCTACCAAACAATGTTAAAGAAGTCCATTTCAAAATTCTGAATAAATAATACCCAACTAATAAATTAATTCATACGTATGACATTAATATGTCCCTAAAATGTAGTTTTTGTACAAATGAAGACAAATCCCCTCTCACATTTCTTTTACTTCTGCTCCTGTTCTAAAATGTTTTAAAAAGATTTACTGTATTTCTGTCACTGTCTTGAATGACAAAACAATATCTCACTGTTTAATTATTGTTCTTTTTGAAGACTAAGGACTAAGACTAAATTTTGAAGACTAAATGTTGCAAAATGCAGTAACTGTGGTTTCCTTGCTTGGTAAATTTCCTATACATAAGTGTAAAGTTCAGAATATTAGTCTCTCTATTACATCTTTCTGTATGGGCATTAATTTGCTAGAAATAGCTTTAAAAAACAGAAAATAAGTAAAGCAATTAAAACGTGTAAGATTCTGATCTGCTTCATTAACAATTTGTAATGCTATTATCTGCATCTCGCTTTTTTGTAATAACTTAGCTGTTGCTACTCTTGTATGTAATTTAGCCTTCATCATTATATGTTTGTTAACTTTATTATAGATAAACTCTTGTATTGATGTAACCTGATATCATCATAATAAAAAATACTGATGACTTTGGAGAGCACATTTTATACCTGTCGAGTGTCAGACGTGCTCTCCTAATTCTACTCCTAATTCCACTTATCGATTACATTGTTTTGCTTAATTACTAGCATGCCGTTCACTCTTTAAGATAAAAAAAATTTGGACAAATGTTTAAAAAAAACATACCAGCAAATGCTAATTGGGTGTTACGAAAAGAATGACATCCATCCATTAATCCGTTAACCCTAATGCGTAATATACTGTGACTTTTACCTTTAAACCACGAGATTACGAAGGTCGTATTGCAGCTGAAAATGAAAATCCTTATTGCCTTTATCATCAATACGATGCACTTACAAAAATCTGCACGTATCCATTATAAATTTCGCAGACATACGTCGCATTACATTTCGCTCCCTCTTCATTCGACTAGTGTTAAATTTTCCAGGTGACAAATATTCTTTCAAGACGTTATAAAATTCAAAAGTTTCCATCTTTCCCAGTAAGAAGTCCACGTATAGACGGAGATAAACAAAAATGACGCGCAAGTACAATTCAAATCTGACGAGTGACGCGTGTGGTAAAACATTAGACATGCGCAGTACAAATCTGGCAGCGTCGTGAAAGTAATGACGCAAAAGGAAGAAAAAAAAACGCGGATCGGGCACGGTTGTAATAGTAAAGTTCGGGCAGTCACGGCACCACAGATCGGGTAGTGACAAGCTGTAGTGTCTGCGACAGTGTCTTCACTCTCCGTCGCCCTGGATAACGTCACGCGGCTTTTTTGTCGCATTTAATGACGTTACGTGTCACATACATTAGTACGAGTCTACTGTTGACAAGTCAGTCATGAGTGTGGAGTGTTGAAAGACTCGCATCATCAAAAGACAGCGGGTAAGTGCTCGGGGTTTGAGGACGCCAGAGTTACTGCATGCAGCTTGATTCAGAGCCGTGCAACGCGTTTATGTAAATTAATCCAACCTCAGAAACTTGTTCGTGTGAATCTCTCTTTAACCCTTCGCGTGTCTTTGTCGTGCACTGCTCACGGTGACTCCATCTCACTTCAAGTGCCCAGGCACACCGACGAAAGTTCATTCCGTTCTGTTTATTCCTTTACGTGTGTCTTTCTCGGCTTGGCGAATTCGATTTAGGCGACAGTTCCACGCACTCAAACGCAGCTTTGATTTTTGCCTTTCTTCATTCAGTCGCGGTCTTCTTTTTAGCAAAAGAGATTACATCTTGCCTGAAGAAGGGGCCTGAGTTGCCTCGAAAGCTTGCATATTGTAATCTTTCTAGTTAGCCAATAAAAGGTGTCATTTTGCTTGGCTTTTCTCTAGCAAAAGAGAGAAACGCGCTGAAAAAACTGGAGTCTGTGGCTGAAAAAACTGGAGTCTGTGGCTGTGGACAAGAATCGATTCGAACGGAAAACATACAAATATGAAGTGCGAGAAAACAGAAGTGCCACACTGTTAATCGTCTGTTAACTTTATAACTAGGGAAAGGTCTTAATTATTTGTATGTATGTATTTAATACGGTTTAATGTCTAAAACGTGCTTACTCAAATTTATACCGCATATTTCTGGATTTTTTTTTGTTCATTATCATATTTTTATAGTATTAGAAAAATTAATAGTGATTTGTAATTAGTGTTCCTGCCTCTGAGATCCAGCAAACTGAATTTGGACTTTCAGCTTGTTTATGTTGTGTATTCAGTTTCCATGTGTGTCCTATTGGTTTGTTTTCTCCACTTTTTAAAGATTCACATTTTAGTGGACTGGCAAATCTAACTTGTCTCTGCGAGTGTACCTTTTGATGGCCCACAGTTGGTTCCTGCCCTGTGCAGGTATGATAGTTTTCTTCCATACCTGAATGGGTTCCATTTGTATTTATTTTGTACTGAATTATGGTAGCCAGTTGGAGGCTAAGTCCCATATGGTTGATGCTAAATATTGCTTTATTCATGCTGAGCACAACTAAGCTGTGTGGGTCAGTAGGTGCTCTTGGGTGAACACCACTACCAGGCCTGGCATCCCCTCTTTCAGGGAAGATTTTCATTGATTTAATTCGATTAAGCATAATGATCAAGTAGTGCTAGGGTGTTGTACCGTGTTAGCCATTATGAATGTAGTGAGAAGTCAAGCAAAATGACACCTTTTATTGGCAAAGTAAAAAAAGATTAAAATATGCAAGCTTTCGAGGCAACTCAGGCCCCTTCTTCAGGCAAGATGTTTAAGACTATGACTATTGACAATTTTAGAAATTGAAAACCTGCTCTTCTGGAGTGTATTTGCACCCACCGGTGAATCCCTTTAAATTGCACAACAGTCCATGAAGAGGATGCCGTGGTCATGGCTCAGCTGCTTTTTAGGAAGTTTTTCTTTACACGGAGAACCACAGACACATGGAATATGCTAAGTAGTGTGGTAGACAATAGGACTTTAGAGACTTTCAAAACTCGACTTGATTTTTTTTTTTTTTAAGAATTAAGTAGATTGGACTGGCAAGCTTTGTTGGGCTGAGTTTGATGTTTGGTATGCTGTAGTAAATTGTGTTATTGCATGAACTTTGAGGGGTCAGAGCACAGGGTCAAATTCCCCTCCAGTGGTGAGTGCAGGCCATACCCCTCTGTCTGTCTCCCACTTCCAGGCTTGACATGTTGATTAAGTTGATGTCTCTAAGGCGCTTGTGCCATGAGTCCAGCCTTACTGCTTTGACTGTTGAGTCCAGGGGGTTTTGGTGTATAAAGTTGTAACGGCCAACCCCTTACCCAGACCGGCCACTACACTACCAAGACTATTTTCTTGGATAACCTGAGGCTCTGGAGATGATAACAAGCCATACTCCTTACAGACTGTTGTATTTTTCCCGACATGACTAAGTAACAAGCAAACAGTAGACAGGTACAGTCAAAGTAAAAAGTATGTGAACCCTAAGTCACAGGTACTGATATACACAATGAGCTTAAGCCAATGACACACAAAAAATTCTACTCTTTCATGTCTTTATTTTACAAACACATTCAACATTCACAGTGGTAGTGGAAAAAGTAAGTGAACCTTGGGATTTAATAACTGCTTGACCCTCCTTTGGCAGCAATGACCTCAACCAGGCGCTTCCTGTAACTGAAGATCAGACCTGCACATCATGCGGGGGGAATTTGAGCCCACTCTTCCCTGCAGAACTGCCTTAACTCTTCCATATTCTTTGGTTGTCTTCTGTGTATGGCTCTCTTCAAGTCATTCCACAGCATCTCAATAGGATTGAGATCTGGGCTCTGACTGGGCCACTCCAAAAGGCCGAATTTGTTCTTCTGAAGCCATTGTGCTGTGGATTTGCTGCGATGTTTGGCATCATTGTCTTGTTGCATCACCCAGCCTCTTCTGAGCTTAAGTTGATGGACAGACACCCTCACATTATCCTGGAGAATTTGTTGATAAACTTGTGAATTCATTTTCCCTTCAATGATGGCAAGCTGTCCAGGCCCTGATGACAGACTGCTGTCACTGTCCTGCTCCGCTGACAGATTGAGGAGATCGTTTCTCCCCCAAACTATGCGACTCTTTAATTCCATCCGGGGGGGCGGGGTAAACGTTAACATTTAACATTATACATAGTTATTGTCTGTTTTTCACCTGCATTATTATCATTCTTTAATTTAATATTATTTATTGTATCAGTATGCTGCTGCTGAAGAATGTGAATTTCCCATTGGGATTAATAAAGTATCTATCTATCAAATAAATCATGATGTTCCCTCCACCATACTTTACTGTAGGGATGATGTTTTGATGTTAATATGAAGTGCTCTTATTACACCAAATGAAGTTCTGCTTGTTCCTCCCAAATAGTTCAATTTTGGTTCATCACTCCACAAAACATTTTCCCAGTACCATTGTGGAGTGTCCAGGTGCTCTTTTGCAAACTTCAGGTGTTCAGCAATGTTCTTTTTTGATAGCAGTGGCTTCCTTTTGGTGTCCTGCCATAGACTCCTTTCTTGTTTTGTGTATAGTTGACTCATGAACAGAGATGTTAGCCAGTTCTAATGACTTCTTCAAGTCCTTTGCTGTTACTCTAGGGTTCTTTTTTACCTCATTGCTGACTTTGCGTTGTGCTCTTGGGGTCATCTTGGCAGGGCGTTCACTTCTAGGCAGATTAGCCACAATACCAAATTGTCTCCATTTATAGACAACTTGCGTAACAGTAGACTGATGAATGTCTAAAATCTTTGAGATGACTTTGTAACCCTTGACAGCCTTATGTAGATGAGCAATTTTCGATCGTAGCTCTTCAGACAGCTCTTTTGTGTGAGGTGTGATTCCCATCTGGATATGCTTCTTGTCAAAAACTCAAACTTTATAGTGTTTGTGATCAATCAAAGTCATTCCAGGCCACCACACCTCTGAACTCGTTTCATTAAATGGACTCCAGGTGTGCTAAATTCGGACTGCGATGAGCTTTTTAAAAAGTCCTTAGCTTAGGGTTCACATACTATTTCCAACCTTCAGTTTCACAGTTTGAATGATTTATTCAATATGGTCAACAATTCTCTGAAAATCTGTGTATCTTTAGTTATAGGAGGCTGTGTTTGTTCATTATTGTGACTGACATGAAGATATGACCATGTTTTATATGGGAATTAGACCTAAATATAGAGAATTCCTAGGGGTTCACATACTTTTTACTTTAACTGTATGTAAAATCAAGTACAGATATATTGTAAGTGATAAATGCACAAGAGGACAGACAAATATTCAACAATATATATATGTGCACACAAACCACCACTATCCCAGTGACACCAGTGAATAATTATTAATTATATGAAAACATGAATATACAATATTTACAAAAACCCTCCCTTGACCCAAATAATGAACAAATAAACATGAAACACAAGCACAGGTGAATGATAAACGGCGGTTGAAATGAAATGATAAATGAGTCCAAAAACGAATAAAGTCCGGCAATAGTTGAATTTTGGCTGTTGTGATATTTTGCTTCCTCCCACCAATACAAAAAACAACCTCCCCCTAAGTGCCCTCAGCAGTGGTTGATAAGAATCCAAACCCCAGGGTTTCTTGATACTGGCTGTCGTGATAATGATACGGATCCCAAAGAAGCAAGTAATGGACTGGTACGATGATCGGAAATGAGTTGAAATATGGATGCTAAATGATTCTTTGTCCTCCTCACTCTCACGCCAGCCTTGTGTTTCCTTACCTCTGCTTAGCGAGCGAATGAGAAAACTACTTAACGGATTAAGTTCAGGTTTTTTTTTTTCCTATAATTTGCTTGAACATTCCAACCCAGCCACAGGGGATGCACAAACCAGTGTGTTTCTTCATGCTGGTCCCAAGCCCAGATTAATGGGGAGGGTTACGTCAGGAAGGGTATCCGGTGTAAAATTTTGCCAAATCAATAGGCGGACAACAATATTGGATGATCTGCTGTGGCAACCCCTAACGGGAGCAGCCGAAAGAAGAAGAAGAAAAAGAATTTGCTTGAACATTCCGGTTGATTTTGCAACTTCTGTCATTGTGCTAAGAATCATAGTTCGTGTGCAGGAGTGACATATTCACGCTAATCCAAGATAGAGGCTGCGGGCTGAGGGGAGGAGAGAAGTGTGACGTCAGGGCCCTCCTCACTGTCCTGTTTCACTTCTACGCGGGTGAAGCCGTGGGGGCCGCTTAGTGTATAATACATTAATATTTTGGAGCATACGCAGCATTTTATGAAAAGATCATTTCGGGAGGAAAAAGAAGAAGTTCTTTGGCAGTTCGAGTAAATTTCCCAGCGGCGAGGGGCACTTTTCATGGTGGCAAACAGGATGGGATGGGGCAACAAACTCCAAGCCGCCCACATCTCACTGTGCGATTGCAGATAATGTTACATGGGTGGATCTGAAATCCTAACCCCACCATGTATGCGCACCTCACTCCCTTGAGGTCCATCCACCCCATCCCGCGACCCCCCAGCAGTGACAGTCTTCTCCACCTTTGCGTTCGCTTTGCACACGTATAGTAGTTTATCCTGTTAGGTTACATAAGATGGTCAATGTGTGTTTTTGATTGTTTTTGGCAAAGTGATTGCCATACGCGATCATTTCGGCTCGCACATTGTTGGAACAGTAAATACAGTGATTCCCCCGCCTATCGCGGAAGTTACATTCCAGACCCATCAGCGATAGGTGAAAATCTGTGATATAGAAAGACCATATAAATAAACATTTTTTTTTATAGTTTAAGCCTTAAAATACCCCTCCCACATGCTTTAAACACATGTAAACTTGTAATGGCGAGCGATGTCCACATAACAGTTTCCTTCCCGAAGCATATCCAGGAGTTTTACCGTCTCCTGAATGGTCAAGGTCTTCCTCTGGTACTTAGGCTCACTACTACCAGAAGGCTTAGAAGATGCAGAACGCTTGGGCACCATCATAGGGCTTAAAACAAAATGAAAAGTTCACAAAAAGTTTGCTCACAACAATCGGACCACAAGCAAGGTACGCGATACGCAGAGAACGGAGATGCGTCGGGGACCCACGCTTGCTATTCTTGCGAGATTACACCACGTTTGCGGCAGCCAATCAGAGCCCAAGAGAATGAAAATACCGCTCTGATTGGTTGAGTCTCCTCTTTCTGCCAGTAACGGGCCTGGTAAGAAATCATCCTGGTACTGTAACGTGAAACTCTGTCTACCGTAGTGACTGCTGAAAACCGTACACTTTGTTATGAATTGGCTGCAAAGTTCACTACAGGTAGGATGTACTTATTGAATTTTTCTGCGATATAGCGGGGGCGTGATATAGTGGGGGATCGCTGTAATTTAATTCTGTTTGTACCCAACTCCTTATAGTACTCTGCCTGTTCTCTTAATCTATATCGATTTTAAAATTTGCTGTTTTTTCTGACTCCGCTAAATATACAGGTTATATAGCATTACAGATAGAGACAGGAAGGTCACACACTCAGAAGAGAACACTTCAGTAAAAAACGAGCAGGGTCTTCAGAAAGATGGTCAGAGTTTATTGCACAGCAAGAGTGGCAGTTGGGGTTGGCAAGTGGGGTGACTGCCCCAGGCCCCATGCCTAAGGGGGTCCCACTTTTGAGGCCTGCGTGTCCCATTCAAGCAGACTTGTCAAGTTTTATCTTCTGCAGTATAGATATATACTGTATATTTGAGATGCTTCTAAAAGGAAATCTTTTCAAAGCCCTCTTCAAGGTCAAATTCCGTACATGTACATCTTTGAAAACATTCCATAGTCCGAATATTAATGCACAAAAACATGTATTGCTAATGATAACCGGCTGACATGACATCAACATGAGTTATGACTATGACATCCTGCATATTGAGACTCGGAGTATACTTGCAATTTGGGTACTTTCTAGAAGATGCCCTGCTAATTTCTGCACGACACTGCATCGCATTGTTGTGGTATTGTCATGAATTATGAATTGCACTTTTTTAATAGATTATATTGTTATATTTTGATGAAGTCCTTGTGTTATCTTGCAAAAATGTAGCTGAACACTGTAATGAGAAAATCCGGTGTATGTTAATATTATTGTTATTAAATTGGCTCGCAGGTTTATACAGTCCACACATACCGGTACCAGCGTTTGAAGTAACTGGCCCCGCACACCTCTAAGGCCACTTCTGTTGCACAGCATAAGAAACAATTTAAGAGGACATAAAGCCATCTCAGTTCATGAAATGAGCCCTGAGCATTCGGTGAGCCCCCAAATTTCTTACAATTCCTATCGCAAAATATCCCCCCTTCACACCAAATTCCCAACATCTACTGTACAGGGTGTAAAAGGCCAGCCCTGACACAGACAGACGTAGGACACAGGTTCAAAGCACACAGATCTTCCATTTTCTTTTTTCCCCCTTGTGGAAACGTCTTCCCCGTTCCCACAAGCACAACAACACAGTCCCACACACCAAAACACAATTCTTTTTCTCTTCTTTCTTTCTTTCGCCTCCAGCACTCCTCCTTGAAAACTTTCCTCCTCCTCCCGACTCTGGCTCCCAGAGTGGTGGTTGCTGGGCCCTTTTAAAGTCCACCCGGAAGTGCTCCAGGTGGTTGACTGGCGAGTTCCGGCTGCACTTCTGGGTGTGGTGAATACACTGCCCATACAAGCTCAGGAGTCCCAGCTGCAGCACTCCCTGGCGGCACCTGCAAGACCCAACAGTGCTGCACCAAACTCCAATTCCCATGGAGCCCTGTGGGAGACCGAGGCACTGCTCCAACCCAGGGGGTTGCCATCTAGCATCCAGGGTGAGATGTTGAATAGTCCATGGCTGCTCCCCCTGAACATACAGTGAAGGGACGTCCTGGCTGGGCATGGGCCACGACCATCTGCCACAGTGTGCTAGTGTAAAAAGGCACTATGTTCACACCTGACTCAATGCAGACTGACACGGAGGCATATGTAAAATCAACAAAAAGATTTATTTTTTCTGGCTGTCAGCCACAGTGCCCCTCCCTTAGCCAAGGCCCGTGGGGCTCAGCAGCACGTCCTGCGAGGGCTGGTCCTCTCCAGGATGGGGAGTTGGCATCCTCCAGTCCACGGCTCTGTCCTGTGGAGACAAAACTAACAGGTCGGGGGTGTTGCCCCGACGTCCATGCACTCCGGACGTCCTCGATGGACAACACTACCAGCCGTGACCACAATGGCCGCATTTGTAACAAGGCTGCTCCCCTCCAGTTTAATTTCCACAGGAACGGAAGTAGGATGGAAACTCCTGCCCCTTCGTCCGCTCAGCTGAGGGCACCTGGCGTCTCCGCCCCTCCGCAGCGCAGCCCTCCACTGCCTCCGAGCAGACAGGCTCACGCTGCGCACTGTTAGGAGTTCCCCGCCTCTTATTCCGGGTCCTCCTCTTGCTCTAGAGAGCACCGACCGTCCGCCACAAGATGATGACCTCACTCAGCACCTTTTCTCATAACAATCACCTGGGGCCTCATGTATAACACCGTGCGTAGAACTCACACTATAAGATGGCGTAAGCACAAAAGCAGGAATGTGCGTACGCACAGAAAAATCCAGATACAGGAATCTGTACGTACGCAAACTTCCACGTTCTTCCGCTACATAAATACTTTTCATGCTGAACTGAAACGCACGTGCACACGCCTTCTGTCCCGCCCCAACTCCTCCCAGAATTACGCCTCTTTGAATATGCAAATCAATATAAGTAGCCTTTTGTGAAAAGACAATGGGAAAAGCATGGGGGAAAATATAAGAATTTCAGCGATTACCAAGTGGAGACAAAGGAAAAACGTACTATTTGTTGGTTTAAACAGTGGTATAATCAACAAAAGGAAGTTGATCAAGTGACAGAGTGTCGGAGAAACTCGAAAGCTCAAGTTCACAAAGTCGCACAGTGCCCGAAATAAAAAAGAAATCACATATCAAAGTCGCCGTGAAAAAGCGAGTCGTAGCCCACCGTCTGAGTGTCATATGAAAGCTTATTAGGGTACAGACAAAAAATAAATAGGCACACAGTGGGGGAAAAAAGCATGAAATGTCAACTTTAATCTCGAAATTTCCACTTTAATCACGTAGTTTATTTTGCCATTAAAGTAGAACATCATAAACTTCATCTTAAAATCGTTTAATTTACTAGTTTCTCAAATCCCATTGTAACTAAAGTAGCACGTTAAATGCTTTGTTCTGTATTTGTTCTTCTATGTGCTCTGTGTGTGAATCACTACCTGCTTCTTAAATGGGCTTTCTCTTTCGCCGACAGGACGCAGAATCCATTACATTCATGTAATTACAGCTTTCTGAATAATTAAAATACTGAGATGTATACATGATATCTTTTTCATGATGATAGGAATGAAAGCATGTTATTAAACATGGGAACAGGGTGGCGCAGTGCTTGTTCATGTCTCACGCAAGAGGCTTGCTGCGCCATGCGCGACCTTCGATGAAATAATTTATCACAGCAGTACTGTCTCTTTCAAACGTACTAACCTCCAATTCCTGTCCTTACTTTCTTTCTCCAAATACCCAATCACCACACAATTGGCTCTGTAATAGACGTAAAGCCATTTGTAAGCTTAGAATGCCGATTCTTCAAAACTTTTAAGGAACATTGAAATATCTTCGTAGTACATGTTTAATTATTGAATCCGCCTATCTTTCCAGTGTCACGCCAGTCCCAGCAAGAATACAACGCAATGCAGGAACAATCCCTGAACTAGCTAGCGCTGCGGCACCGTGTCCTCACATGTTTAATTATTAACAATACAGATTATTTAAATGAAGTTAAAGTTTTATCTGTATAATATAATCAACATATTTTGCTGCATTTCATCTTAAAAATGATATCGTCATCATATGTAAATTTGCGCTTTATAAAGTGGCGCAGGTTTTAACTTTTTCTAATCCGCGAAGTCCGTACAGGGAAGTCTCTGAAGTGTTTTGCCGTGGCTGAGGCAGCGTCTGCTTCATGCTGTATACCGATAATTCTCTTTCCAATCAGCTGCTGCTGTGATTCCCCACTCAGATACAGTGATATAAATACTCCGAGTGGTGCAGTGAGAGTAATATGGAAAAAGATGATCTGCTGTGGCAACCCTTAACGGGAGCAGCTGAAAGAAGAAGACGATGCAGTGAGAGTTACAACACTAAAGCAGTTATGGTATTTGGAATACTATGGCTATTCCCTGGACCATTATATTGCTGCAGGTTAATTACAATCAGATGCATTACACTAATAAACAATATGCAGTTAGTTTCAGTGTATTTATAAAGCTGCGTCAGGAATGTGGATCTAAGAAAGAAAGGGTGACCACACAGGAACAGCAGCACTGCTTTGACGCTGGGTGCCGCCAGTCTGCAAAACCGAGCGGAGAAATTGCGTACACCAGGGTATGAGGTACCGTGGAAATGTGCATGGCTTTACACCAAGTTTAGGTTTTATACATCGCGATTTGAGCGTGGAAACGTTCGTATGCAACATTTCTGTGCATACACACCGTTTATACATGAGACCCTGGTGTTGAAGACCTTCTCACAAAAATACCCTTTGCCCCCGCAGGCATCCCTGTAGTAATCTTCTTCCCAGTAGACCTTCTCATAACAGATTTCCTTCCCAGTCCATATTCTCATAACAACCATTTTGGCTGGAAGGACAGATTTGCCACCTGGAGGCGAGTATCACCTGATCACCCCTCCCTTCATTCTCACGTCTTAATCCCAAGCTGGTAAAGATCGATGGCCTTTTGGTTAATCAATTCGTATAATTAAGTTGGAATCAGGAGGACCCAGATGAAAACTGGACTGCCTAATTAATTAAATTAATGGTTACTTGTTGCACTAGCATCCCTGTAAGGCTAAAATAATAGGCGACTGTGCCAGTAAGTGGCAGCACACAGCTTCATTGATAAGGACCAAGCTGTGGACGGCCGTGACACGGTGCTTCATTCTTGAAAGAAGGAAAAAAGACGACCCTTTAACAATTGATTCTTTAAACTAACTGATATGTTCTGCTGTAACAATAGTTTTTATCATTATGATATACAAAGTAGGGCGTCACGGTGGTGCAGTGGGTAGCGCTGCTGCCTCGCAGTTGGGGGACCTGGGTTTGCTTCCCAGGTCCTCCCTGCGTGGAGTTTGTATGTTCTCCCCGTGTCTGCGTGGGTTTCCTCCGGGCGCTCCGGTTTCCTCCCACAGTCCAAAGACATACAGGTTAGGTGGATTGGCGATTCTAAATTGGCCCCAGTGTGTGCTTGGTGTGTGGGTGTGTGTGTGTGTCCTGCGGTGGGTTGGCACCCTGCCCGGGATTGGTTCCTGCCTTGTGCCCTGTGGGTCCCCTGGTCATTTTGCTGATTTGAATGCCTGTCACTGCTCAATGCTAATTACTGGCAACACCAAATTGGTTGGATGAGCTCATTAAGCCTTGAACTTCATAGACAGGTGTGTCCAGTCATGAGATATAAAGATATTTAAGGTGGTCAATTGCAAGTTGTGCTTCCTTCCCTTTGACTCTCCTCTGAAGAGTGACAGCATGGGATCCTCAAAGCAACTCTCCAAAGATCTGAAAACAAAGATTGTTCAGTCTCATGGTTTAGGGGAAGGCTACACAAAGCTATTTTTTAGATGTCTATACTGTCAGTTTCAACTGTAAGGACTGGAATCAGGAAATGGAAGGCCACAGGCACAGTTGCTGTTAAACCCAGCAGGTCTGGCAGGCCAAGAAAAATGCAGGAGTGGCATATGTGCAGGATTGTGAGAATGGTTACAGACAACCCACAGATCACCTCCAAAGACCTGCAAGAACATCTTGCTGCAGATGGTGTATCTGTACATCGTTCTACAATTCAGCACAATTTGCACAAAACATCTGTAAGGCAGAGTGATGAAAAAGAAGCCCTTTCTGCACTCACACCACAAACAGAGTCGCTTGTTGTATGTAAATGCTCATTTAGACAAGCCAGATTCATTTTGGAACAAAGTGCTTTGGACTGATGAGACAAAAATGGAGTTATTTGGTCATAACACAAAGCGCTTTGCATGGCGGAAGAAGAACACCGCATTCCAAGAAAAACACCTGCTACCTACTGTCACATTTGGTGGAGGTTCCATCATGCTGTGGGGCTGTGTGGCTAGTTCAGGGACTGGGGCCTTTGATAAAGTCTAGGGTCGGATGAATTCAACCCAATATCAACAAATTCTTCAGGATAATGTTCAAGCATCAGTCACAAAGTTGAAGTTACTCAGAGGTTGGATATTCTAACAAGACAATGACCCAAAACACAGTTCGAAATCTACAAAGACATTCGTGTAGAGGGAGAAGTACAATGTTCTGGAATGACCGTCACAGTCCCCTGACTTGAATTTCATCAAAAATTTATGGGATGATTTGAAGCAGGCTGTCCATGTTCGGCAGCCATCAAATTGAACTGAACTTGAGAGATTTTTGTATGAAGAATGGTCAGAAATACCTCCATCCAGAATCCAGACACTCATTAAAGGCTATAGGAGGACAGCGTCTAGAGGCTGTTAGATTTGCAAAAGGAGGCTCAACTAAGTATTGATATCATATCTCTGTTGGGTGCCCACATTTATGCACCTGTCTAATTTTGTTATGATACATATTGCATATTTTCTGTTAATCCAATAAACTTAATGTCACTGCTGAAATACTACTGTGTCCATAAGGCATGTCATATATTAAAAGGAAGTTCAGCCAATGAGAAACAAAAATCCAAAGAATTAAGAGGGATTCCCAAACTTTTTCATATGACTCTGTGATTTCCCTAACTGGGACCTAGCACTACGGTGTTTTACCATGTTACCCATTATGGATGTAGTGAGACATCAAGCAGAATGACACTTTTTATTGGCTAACTAAAATGATCACAATATGTGAGCTTTCGAGGCAACTCGGCCCCCTGTAGTAAGAGTATAGGTTTAATATGTTACTGTACTCTTTGCAAATATCTCTGATAAATCTGCCTTTTTCTACTCACATGCACAGGGGTTCACCATATAGAACTGCTAGGCAATTAGAATGACACAAGACAAGACAGATACAGACAACTGGGAAATGGGCAGTCAGACTGAGGACCATTGTATTCTATTTTTTGTGTGTCAAAGTCCGCATGATACTGTATTGCCTTGTTTGGAATGGCATGATTCACTGAAGTGGGGGTCTGCACGTGTAGAAAGAGTATAAAATTTTAGAACATTGCCCCGGCACACATTTGAAGCCAACGGACGTCATCTGATCCTAAAAATCCTTCCACTGCAGTGGCGAAAATGGCCGACTCTACACATCGGGCCCCCACTCCCGGACTGGATTCTTTCCATTGGCTTCCTTCGTCTGTTATGCAGTGTAAGCTGTCATTAAACAAAGCTAAGTTATTTCTCATATGCAATATCTTTATACCGCCGTATCACTAACGGAGGGATATCGCCTTTTAATCTATACTAATAAAAGGCAAAGGCCTCACTGACTCACTGACTGACTGATTCACTCATCACTAATTCTGCAACTTCCCGTGTAGGTAGAAGGCTGAAATTTGGCAGGTTCATTCCTTACAGCTTACTTACAAAAGTTAGGCAGGTTTCATTTCGAAATTCTACGTGTAATGGTCATAACTGGAACCTGTTTTTTGTCCATATAGTCTAATGGAGGAGGCGGAGTCACGTATCACGTCATCACGTATTACGCCTCCTACGTAATCACGTGAAGTGAAAACAAGGAAGATATTTACAGCACGAGTCAAATGCGGGAACGAAGGTAAATGACGTTAATTGTTGAGTGTCTTTTAATACTGTGTAAGCATACATATTAACATATGTGCAATTAAACGTGTGCATTTACGGGGTGATTTCTCAGGCTTGAAAGCTCGCCTTTTATTAAAAAAGTAAATGCTGTTTTCATTGTGAAGGGCACAAACCACGTTAAGATTTCATTCTGAAGAGTAAGCTCAGCACACAGCTTGGTCATATTACAGCCGGAAGGGTGAACTGACAATATGATATGCAAAGAGATCCTTAAGAAATAATTATTGATTCATTTTCCCTCAGTTTAAAAAGGTTTACTTTTCTTCTTAATAAAAATTTTAAAGTGGTACTTCGCCGCTGCAAAGCGAGGGTATTTTGATATATATCAAAATATATCGCGTCATCACGCCTCCCATGTAAGCAGGTGAACTGACCCGCTGCCGTTTGCAATGCCATATTCGCGAGATACAAGTTTAATGACAAGACACGAGGTATAAACGACAGTTTGGATCACTTTGTGACAGAGTTAAAATTGCTGTGGCCAGAAACTTTTAACTGCCGGATCTTAGCTAACATTAAATAAACCCGTGACATCGCAACATCACACAAGACAGCGGCTCACGTGAACTGACTGAACGCAGCAGGAGTGATCACTTCAATGAATCAAACCTATTCAAAAAACACATTTCACAATTGATAAGGTACAAAAACAGTAGATAGATAGATAGATGCTTTATTAATCCCAATGGGAAATTCACAATATGAAACCGATTGTGGATTTCCGTACAGCCACTGAAACTTTGTGACGGCACGAGACTTCAGGTCACGTGTCTGCAAAAGAACCTCATTCAGGCAACTATTTTTACTGGCGGTGGCTCGGGGGAGAGAGTTTTTTATTCCTCGCATCCCCGTTATACCCTCTGATCTCCAATTTCAATTCAAAACGCCTCCAATTTACACTAAGGCTCTGCTTAGCAATGACAATTAATAAGTCTCCGTTGTTGAGTGTCTTTTAATACTGAGTAAGCATAGATATTAACACGTGCAATTAAACGTGTGCATTTACGGGGTGATTTCTCAGGCTTAGAAGCTCGCCTTTTATTAAAAAGGTGAATGCAAACTGTTTTCATTCTGAAGGGCACAAACCACGTTAGATTTCATGCTCAAGAGTAAGCTCAGCGCACATCTTGGTCATATTAGAACTGGAAGGGCGAACTGACAACATGGTATACAAAGAGATCCTTAAGAAATAATTATTGATTCATTTTCCTCAGTTTAAAAGGTTTACTTTTCTTCTTAATAAAATTTTAAAGCAGTACTTCGCCGCTGCCAACCGCAGGTATTTTGATATATATCAAAATATATCGCGTCATCACGCCTCCCATGTAAGCAGGTGAACTGACCCGCTGCCGTTTGCAATGCCATATTCTCGAGATACAAGTTTAATGA